>NW_006296627.1:383206-390880 GCF_000327345.1 Myotis davidii | reverse complement strand
GTCTCTGTAGTCCACAGGCCGATTCTCTATCCCAGTGATGGCGAACCTATGACACGCGTGTCAGAGGTGACACGCGAACTCATTTTTTTGGTTGATTTTTCTTTATTAAACGGCATCTAAATATATAAAAATAAATATCAAAAAATATCTCTTTGTTTTACTATGGTTGCAAATATCAAAAAATTTCTATATGTGACACAGCACCAGAGTTGGGTTAGGGTTTTTCAAAATGCTGACACGCCGAGCTCAAAAGGTTCACCATCACTGTGTTAGACACTATCATTAAGTAGTGTTAAGTACCCTGTGAGCAAACAGTTGACTGTCACCTGCATGGACAATCCTACATTGATTCACCTACCCCCAGGCTTCTTTCTTTCCATGTGTTTATGCTTCCCTCCTCCCCAAGTGTTACCAGAAAATAATGATTTCATTGGGTCCACAATAATAAAAAGACCCCAATGAAGAGGTGTTTCTTGTAGTTTTGGGTGGTTTTCTTTTGTTTAATACAACTTTACCTAAAACATTCCCTTACCAAACCTCCATAGGTGGATTTTACAAACTGTAACCTCTCCCTAATACTAATACCAGATTTTGATCTCAGAAAAGGCAAATTGCACTTTTATAAGAATACTTACTTGTTCACAATTCCTAAATGATGCTATGATTATATGGTGATGAAGGTATAGTTACCAGTTTTTTAAGTTAATTTTTAGCTTATTTATTCCTAAGAGTATAAGTTTGTCATCTGCTCTGAAAAACATATTTTTGAACACAAAAGTTTTGATTAATAACATTTATTTCTAGCACAACTGATGTTTGAAACTTTAGGTAGCGATGAGGAATAGAAATCTACTGACTTCAAGGTGTTATTTCCTGTGTGACCAGAAAGTGGGATTTTTTTTTAAGTAGGTAGTTCATTCGGAAGCCTATGAGGAAACATGACACTAAGAGACCGTGCAATGTGTTAAGACAATGTGATGTGAAAGCAATTGAACAAGAAAGATGCAGACGGAATACCATGTAGGATTTTCCCCACGGGAAACTCTAAGTCCAGCTCAGAAGTGTGTGCTGGGCTCTGTCTTTGAGCTCCTCTGGGAACCACATTTGCTAATGGACCTTGTGGGTGGGTGCACAGATGTCCTTACTTATATAACATTTTAAGAAAACCTGTATTGTATATTTTGAACCACATAGGCAACTGAGCAAAAACAGTTGACTCTCCAAAATAATAATATTAATTAATAATAATGATGATGATGATTTTCTTTGCTTAATCTGAAGCATAATCTATCCACTCTCTCGCATATGCCAACTGTTTCATCATCCTGGCTTCAAATAAGACCATCCATAATGCTTACAAGAGGAAAATGTATGCCAGTGCAGAACGCCAAGAAAGAGACTTCCTCAATTTTGCTTAACTCATCACTTCAGTGTACAGGCGCATTCATTGTTTACAATGTATTCAGCACCACTAGGTTTCTATTTCTTTTTAATCAACTATGTGAGTTCATAGTCTAGAGTAGTTTTAGCAAACGTTTTGCTCTATGGTGCTGATATTTTAGGCTGTATGAGCAATATGGTCTCTATTGGAACTATTCCATTATGCAGTTGCACCATGTAAGCACCTATAAAATTATATAAATTAATGGGTGTGGCTGTGTCTGTAGAAAACTTTTTTTTTTTTAAGTAAAGGAGGCCACCCGACAGATTTGGCCTACATGCCATCGTTTGCTGACCCCTGTTTAGAAGGTCAAATATTTGTTATAAAAATGGCAGTCCCCTTTCCTGACTACATCCCACTCACTAGAATCTGTGTCTCTTAATTATTATAGTACATTTTAAAATATGTTTTTATTGATTTCAGAAAGGATGGGAGAGGGAGAGAGAGAGAGAAATATCAATGATGAGAGAGAATCGGTTGCCTCCCCTTGCTGACCCCTGTTTAGAAGGTCAAATATTTGTTATAAAAATGGCAGTCCCCTTTCCTGACTACATCCCACTCACTAGAATCTGTGTCTCTTAATTATTATAGTACATTTTAAAATATGTTTTTATTGATTTCAGAAAGGATGGGAGAGGGAGAGAGAGAGAGAAACATCAATGATGAGAGAGAATCAGTTGCCTCCCCCACATCCCCCACTGGGAATCGAGCCTGAAACCTGGGCATATGCCCTGACCAGGAATCAAACTGCAGCTTCCTGGTTCATAGGTTGATGCTTGCCAGCCGGGCTATTTTAGTACATTTTTCCAAAACTTACCTCCATATTTTTATATTACATGGCATTTATGCATTATCTATTGACTTCTTCCTATAGAAGATGGGGATTTTCCTCTCTTTTAGAATTTCCCCAGACTCTGATGTACACACTTCCATTTCTCTAATATCTTTTAATTTTAATTTTAATAATGAGGCTTAATATATAGTCTCGACATTCTTTGGGTTTATAAGTCCTATGCATAGCTGGAAAATGTTGACTTTAGTCCTCTCTGCAGAGCTAGCTGACCATGTTATTTCTTTAGAGAATCTTAGATGTAGACATTTTTTCTTGATCTCTTCAGAGTTTTGTCAGAGAGGACTCTTCTAAATTCTCTCTCTGGGGCTCATTTCTGGCTACTAGAGTTCTAGGAATTCGCCCATGACCTCATAAACTCCAGGTATCTGGGAGACATCTACTTTATACTAAGTATCAACATAAATAATTATGAGTAGCACCCACTTACATTTTTAAAAATGTCCCAGTTTGGGTGGTAAATTGTAAGATGACCCTTTCTGGGAGCCCAGGTGAGGGAGAAATTTGGAGGGGTCTCAATATTCAGCTTATTCAACTTTAAACTTTTTTCGCACACTCTAATTTCCAAGCCATTAACACGCAGGCAACTGAAATTCCTGTTTCCAGTTTGGTAGTTTTAACTGTGTCTGATGCCTCCCAGGGCAGGGATCCTGTGGTTGCCTGGTCAGATCATAACTGCCCAGTCTTCTGCCCGTGAAGAGAGAGGGCAGTTGTCAGGCTGTGATGGCTAACAGAGGATCTAACTTTTTACACAGACTTTCAACCTGTTTTCTGTGGTTTTAGTCCCTGCTTTGAAACTTTGAGGACCCTTGGCCACAGGGAGTTCCAGGTATGAATCAGGTTGTTTATCGGTGTTCCCTACTGTTAAGTTAGGGTCCAGACTTTCACTCTGCTTGGCCGTTACCATGTGTCTGTCTGTCTGCTTTCTAGCTTCCTAAATTTTGTTTTTGTTACCTTTCGTTCCCTTTTCCTTTATGGGCTATTGCATTGCTAAAAAGAAGTTTAGAGATGGATAAATGAATGGTTCAAGGTTACCCACTCAGCATCCTATATCATACTGTCCTCCTAGTGCTTGTGGTGGGTTTGAAGAGGAAGCAGAGGATGAAGCCTGTGTGCTGCCAGCATCCTTAACTGGAAAATCATACAATTGCAGTCTCTCTATCTTACTGCTTGTCTTTCGAATTCATAAGTAGGAGATGATCATTATCCTATCTCTTTATCTTTATTTCTGAAAACACAATTTCAATTCCCCTCACTTAGTTTTCTGCTCAGTTTCAAACGATCCACTTCCTTTAAACTTATTTTTACACATCCTATTTTCCAAGCAATAAACTTCCCTTGTGACTCCTGTGAGCTTTTGTGAGTTCTCCTTAATTTCTAGGTTGTAATATTTAGAAAAAGGCAAGGTGTCTCTTTGTTATATATTTTGGGGAAGGAGTACAATCTAAGAAAGATAGAGGAGAATAGTTAGTGGTCATTGAATGACTACTAATTGAAAGACATTATGTGCTTAGTAAAAAGTCCTGTTTTTCTCTCTTAATAAATGATAAAACTGTTCTCCAGAGGGATTAAGAAATTGGCCCAAAGTTACATAGCTATGGAGTAGTTAACCTCAGATTTGAGCCAAGGGGTATTAATATTAGATACTGAAAGCCATTCTTTTCACTGCACCATTGAATTTACTAGAGACCACAGGAATTTGAGTCTCTTAGAGGCCTGTAGGATTATTGCTGAATGACACTTAATTATTTAAAAAGCATCCGTGTTATTTATTGCACTTGAATTTTTCAAAATCACCATGAGACAGAAGAGCTTTATTACACTTTGTAAAGAGAAAAGTGAAGTTTAGAGGTGGATAAGTGTACAGTTCAAGGTTACACAGTCATTAAGGCTTAGAGACCAGTCAGGAACCCAGATTGTGTGACTAGTGTCCTGCCAATGTTCTGCTGATCTCATAAATCAAATATGACTAGGTCCAGTGTGAGATACAATAGAATGATTTATCTTAAAATGTCCAAACTGCACTTGGGCATACATGCTCAAGCAATGTTTTTCTCTTGTACATCCCTGACTGTCAGCCTCAGGTATATAAAATGGAAAGAAAGCAAAAGGACCCAAGTATTTATTAAGGTCAAGGCTCTAGGCAGCATTGTTTAGCAAAAGTCTTCTGGAGTTAGGAATTAATTGATCTGACCACGTACATGTTTCCAAAATCTACTGGGAATATAGACGTTATGCGGAAAAGTAAACATCACAACGATGTCCATCAGAAAATAGCAACAGTTAAGTCACGTGTGCTGGTGTTTTCTTACAGAGAAAAAAGAACGCACAATGTTAGAATAGAGGTTTTGGAAATTTTTTTTTTTTTAATATGGGAAAGACAAACTGAGTTTGTGACCAACAAAGGGTCTCTGGCTTACCTCTACTTGAGAAATTGCAACTCCCCAGACTTTTAAGATTATTTTTATATGAACTCTCACTACCTTCACCTTAATCAGTTGTTTGCCACTGATTAATCTTTTGCTAAATATATGATAGGGAGATTAGAGAGACTATATCCCACTCCTATGGCCACTTCTTGGCAAGCAGATTACTTTAATAGCGCTTCCTTTTCTACAAATCGTGAGCTTGCACCTTCTGAGTCATATTACTTTATTCATAAAGCTCCAGCAAAAATAGGAGAGATGCTGATTTTTGGATAATTTGCATTAGAAGCAATAGGGTATTTGTAATAATAGCCAGACCCAGTACAGCTCAGTTTTATGAGCCAAAGACAGACTTCATTCCATTATGTTGACAGGAAAACTCTAAAGTTGCTGTTAATTAGATAAAACTTGCTTATTAGAGGTTTAATGGAAATGAAACGAGTTGATTTTTATGTCAATTACATTTTTACTTAGTTCAAGTCAGCCAACATTTGCTGACCTACTCTCTTCTATGAGGAACTCTTTATAGTTGGGATATAAATATGTTCTTTTCCTCAATGTATTCTAGCAGGTTAGGCATTACAAATTATTATATTTTTTAAAAATCTAGAATTATATAAATTCAAAAGATTAGTTTAATATGTAGCAGGATGTACTCGTCAGTTGTTTTCCTCACGTCCTTATATCATAGAGCAATTAAAGTCCCTTTAAGGTATATCAAACCTAGTTTATTCAACAGTTGGCCCAGTCTACCCAAGATAGAAGACTGGGGAACACACAATAGGTTGCCAAGTTCTTAAAGACCTTGTGAAAGCTAACATTTCCATGTCCCCTTCCCTTGCAGATGTCAAGACTTCTCCAGCCCCATTCCTATGACGAAAATACTAACTACAACCTATAATATTTTTGGAAAGTATAGTAGTTCTCTGAATGCTCAATTATCCTGAGAATCATTTCCCAGGAGAGCAGGGATCTGTATACCCTCAAGTTAAAGCCGTCACCAAAACTCAGACATCACATTTGAGCATCATGTGCTGAAA
This sequence comes from Myotis davidii, assembly GCF_000327345.1. Classification (NCBI taxonomy): domain Eukaryota; kingdom Metazoa; phylum Chordata; class Mammalia; order Chiroptera; family Vespertilionidae; genus Myotis; species Myotis davidii. The sequence goes on along the minus strand of NW_006296627.1, from coordinate 385,123 downwards.
CCTGCATCCTGTTCTTCTTTCTGGAAAATGCTGCTCTTTTCTTTGGTCTCTCATTCAGCTTTTCCTCGTTAATATTGAAGTTTGGTTTTCAAAATATCTATTCAAAGCTAGCCTGCAGTGCTTTTAGTTCTTTCTCTAAATAACACAATTTTTAAAGCATATAAACCAATCATTAACAAATTGGTTAACAAGTAGGAGGGGAAGAGGAGACTCATATTCACTACACACTTTCTGCAAGGGAGGTTTTGACTTGCTAAGTATCCACGAGGAGGAATGAGTTTTCATGGGGAAGGCAGAAGCTAAAACGAATGCAGGTGACAAGTAAATATTCTGGCCTAAGCAAAGTCCCGTGTGCAGCAGCAGAAAGGCATGGGGAAATGTTAGTACATGTGCTCAATGTCTTCTGTTTGTCTCCCTAGATTCATTCTCTACCTTTTGGCTCCCTTGCCCTTGGGAATCCTGTTGGGTTTTCACAATATTGGAGCCACATTGGCAGGAACCCAGAGGAAAGGAGGAGAGCAAAGTGGAATAAATCAAGTCACCAAATCTCAAAATTCTCTTTGTGTTCTGCAAACCGCTACTGTCCAAGTGGATAGAACTAACCCTTTTCTGCGATTAGCCTGGGTGTTGACCCATACCTGTGGCCTTTTATAACAGGCTGCATGTTTATAAATATGCCCTTTGTTGAATGCACCTCAAATTTACCAAGCCGGCTGTGCCCTCTGTTTCCTGTGGGGAATGTGATTGAGTCTCAGCCTGATGGTGACTCTGTGTTTTGAAACATGTTCTCTTGTGTCTAACGATCACTCTAACTTTTTAGCTGCATCTTTATTTTCTTTTAAATTCTCCACATATCTCATTTGTTTTCTGCTTATTTTCCTACTTGATGACTGGACCTTGTTATACACTATTTTGTTCTTTAACTCTTCTGGGTCTGTTGATTGAGCTGAGTTGGAGATGCCATGTGCAACGGGACTGTTTTGTCCACAATACCAAGGCAAGAGCAAGCCCTGGACACATCATGGGTGTTCATGGTTAGTTGGTTGGTTAATATTTAATGATGAATATCCCTTTAAGATTGGTCTCTACCTCTAACTCAATTTATTCATCTTCTTAATGTAAAACTTAAAATGCCAATAACCCATGATACTCTTAAGGTTGTGGTATAATGCATAATATATATGCTCTTTCAATAAGTATCTGAATGATTTCAGTTTCTTGATTTTTAATTTGTACTCTATAGGCTTAAATTATGGTGGATTTTAGGGGTGATCTAAATAGACTTTCACCACTTTCTCTCAATGTAAAAACAATACACCCAAGGATATGTTTTTTTAATCCTCACCCAAGGATATGTTTGTTTGTTTTTTTTAAAGAAATTATTTTAGAGAGTGAGGAAAAGAGATAGAAACATCAATGTGAGAAAAGAAAACCAAAAATATAGATCAGTTGCCTCCCATATGCGCCCCCAACCTGGGATTGAGCCAACAACCTGGGTGTGTGCGTTGACCAGGAATCAAACCCACAACTTTCTCGTGCACTGCATGACACTCCAACCAACTGAGACACACTGGCTAGGGTGAGAGGTGGTTATTTTTAATTTTAATGAAATGTTTATCTATTGTCTGGACCTGAACAAGCCTCACCCATGCATGGATTCATTTGCATGGATATATCGTCTCATAACTATCCTTTGGTTTTTACTAATCTCTAGGTTTGCTGGATCCATTTTCCTTTTTTGGATTTCCAACTCAGTGCCGTAGAACAGATGGGGTGTTGTGCAGCATGGTAGGACTTGATGCCATTTGATGGTTGGATTGGTTGACTAAACAATGCTATTATCATTTAATCTACCCACACTGGTAGTAGAAGGGAGTAACTGATTGGCATACTGATTTGGATAGAGTTTGATAGAGT
>NW_006296627.1:347921-383162 GCF_000327345.1 Myotis davidii | reverse complement strand
ACGGTGAGAGCCTGCTGGGTGAGACTTGCTCATTTTTCTGGATTGATTGATTGATTGATTACTCTGTACACAGTACTTAGTACTGTTGTCACCCAGGGTGACTGAGCCACGCAGGAGTATTGGCAGTGCCACCCTTTCCTACAGAAGGTGAGAATGCTTTGGATAAAGAAACAAACATCCAGAGCCAGCCTTAAGAAAATGAAGCTGCTTTCTATTAAGCTACCATGTGGGATTTCTTTTTTAAAGATATGTTTTATCATATTCAGAGTCTGAGGCTTTTTTCATTTCTCTTCTGCTTCTTGTTACATGTACTCCAAAGAGGCTACCTTTTAATGCTGTGTTGTTTTCCCCCCCTAAAAATCAGCCTTCAATTTGGTCTCTTTGATGTTATCAAGCTACTCTGCTTCTCAAAGTAGGAAAAAAATCATATTGGCTGTCTGAAGTCAGGTTCCTAATGTGGACTGATTGCTTGGAATGCCCCGGTCTAGAAAATCAAGACATTCTTACCTGACCCAGATACCTAATTAATAGCACCCTGGGCTTGACCAGAGCTGTTGAATCTGTATTCTGGCATTCTTTTCCAGAACATCAAGAGTGAAGAAATACCAAAATGGGGGGAAAATAGCTGCAGCGTCCCCTAAATATTCTCTTTCACTGCCTCACCTTTGGCTAGCACAACAATTTTACCTGGCATGTGTCATGCTGCCTGGCATGAAAAGATGAATACAGAAAAGAATCCAAAGGGATTAAAAGGTCAATGGATTATCCATTAAGCAATCAAGTAGCAATATGCCTCCATTTGTCTAGGTCATGATTTATTGCCTGGGATAAATGGACCAAGACCTGTGCGGTTTTCCCCAGGGGCCATTCTCTATCAAATCTCTCCCACTGCCATTTTTTAAAGCCCTGGTCATTATTGTGGACCTTTTTACTCCTTGGCAATATTTTAAAATTACTTGTAAGCATCACCCAGCTCAGATTATTTTAGCTGATGAGGGCACAAGGCTTTCTGAAGTTCAAAGGCAACTCGCTTGGGATTATAATTCAGTAAGCAGAGAAGAAGATTCTTCTGAATTGTGTGCCATCCATGGGGCAGGCATCCAGCTAGCCTGCTCATTGGAACACAGCTGGGGGGGACATATCAAACTTTGTGGAGCTTTCAGGAAATGGTACAGTATTTTAACTTGTATTACCTATTTAGTTTCTAATGTGTTCATTCCACCCCGGCATCATCACATTCAGGAAAATAAGCAGTTTCCCGTGCATATTAAACACAAAGTAGCTTTACTCCAACTGTGTTACATTCTGAAATGTTCCCAAATTTAGATGTCAGACGAGTACCTTTTCCACTTGGGAGTGGGCTCTTTGATGCAATCAGTTGCTCGTTATATTCTATCTGGCAGCTTTGGGTGATAAAAGCTTCATCAATAAGCAGTAGTCCGCTAAGGGAAAGACAGAATGGTTCGAAGCAATTCTAGGGGCACCTTTACATTCACAATTCACCATTAATGCATTTTGAAATTCCCCAAAAGTATGCATTTTGAGGAATATTCTATGCCATTTAGCATGTGGGATTTTAATCTTTAAATATATGTTTATTGATTTCAAAGAGGAGAGGAGAGGAGAGGAGAGGAGAGAGAGAGAGAGAGAGAGAGAGAGAGAGAGAGAGAGAGAGAGAGAGAGAGAGACAGAGAGAGAGAGAGAAGTTTGATGAGGGAGAATAATTGATTGGCTGCCTCCTGTATGTCCCTTACTGGGAATGGAGCTGTAACCCAGGCATGTGCCCTTGACCAGAATCAAACCCTGGACCCTTTAGTCTGTTCACAGGCCAATGTTCTATCTACTGAGCCAAACCAGCTAGGGCTAATTTATTTTAATAGTAGTTTTCAGTAGTAGCTACTCACCACAATTCTTAGACATAGTGTCTTAGGAGTAAATTGTCTTCGAGTGAAAAGAGGATTGAAAAATGATAAATTATAGATTGTTTTCATTATCAATCCATGCATACTTCTCACTACCACTTCCTTCCTTTATCTCAAGAGACAGTTAGTTGTTAGTTACACAGATTTGTGAAGAGACATATTATGGTTCCCTAGGATAACCAGCTCAGCACAAGTCATGAACTAAGATTTTTGTAATTTGAGACATTCTAACTCTCATGTATATCACAAAGAATACATTCCTTTTTAGATGAATAATCTATTTTATTCAGGTTTGGCTATTGCAATTATAGTTACCCAGATTTTCAGTATGATCTAAGACACACAGAATTTCAAGACTATGAAAATATTTTGTTTTCCTCTAGAAAGTGAATGTAAGTCAAACTCAGGACTAAACAATGTATGTAGACTAGTGACTCCCAGGTTTGGAGGATGGGGGAATCGGGAATTGTTATGGATTTATTATAACAAAAAACATTCTATAGTTTTGTGTGCAAACCAGACATTGCATGCCACCTAGAAAAATAATGTTTCCATGCATTTTTAAAAACATCATGGAAATTGTTTGTCTCTTATAGAAATAACATAAACATTTACAAACTCATTCATTAATATAAGAGCTGGAGCATGGCAACATGATTATTTCTATAAATTTCTCTTAGATGAGGTTGAGACAAATTAAAATTGCCTTGTGGCTGGTTTGCTAATGAGTGCTTTTGTCTGGGATGGCAAATTCTTTCTTCTTAAAGAAAAAAATATTTGTATTGTTGAAAGTGTTACAGATGTCCCTTTTATTTCTTCTCCTTATTTTAAAACTGCCTGCTTTTTAGATTCTACATCTAAGTGAAATCATATAGTATTTGTCTTTGTCTAACTTATTTCACTTAATATAATAAAAGTTCATCCATGTTGACATAAAGGACAAGATTTTCCTTTTTAAAATTTTAATGTATTTTCACATCACATTTTCTTTATCCATTCATCTACTGTATTGATGGACACTAGGTTGTTTTCCTATCTTGGTTGTTGTAAATAACAACGCTACAGTGAACATAGGGATGCATATATCTTTCAAATTCGAGTTTTTGCTGCCTTAGGATAGATGTCCACACATGGAATTGCTGGTCACATGTTACTTTAATTTTTAATTTTTTGAGGAACATTTATACTGCTTTTCATAGACGCTGTACCAAGTTGCAATCTCACCTACAGTGCACAAGTGTTTCCTTTCTGTTATCCGTTGTCTTTTGATAGCCAATTGGATAAGGGTGCGGCCGACAAACAAAATACAATTGAAACAGGCTCAGAGATGTAGAGAACAAACTGATTATTGCCAGAGGGAAGGAGGGTAGAGCAGTGCGTGAAAAAGGTGAAAGAAAAAAAGAGACACAAACTTCCTTATAAAATGAATAAGCATCTATATAGCATATGGGATACAGTCAATGTCATAATAACTTTGTATGGTGAGTACACTTTATAAGATACATAAGTGTTGAATAACTACGTAGTTATTCAATATAATCTGAAATTAATATAATACTGTATGTCAATTATATATTAATAAAAACTAAAACCATGTGTTAATAGTATCCCATTACTTCTTGTGGGGTTTAGGATGGTATATTTCCCCACAATATGATCAAATATAAACTAACTTTTGTCTCATAGTGATCTTGGGAGATAGAAGAACCAGAACCTTAGAATTATGAGCCATTGGGGATGAAGGAGATCTTAGTAGTTTTGGAGCTTAGCCCTTCTATTTTAGTGATTTGAAATTATAATGTTGGGCCAGGGACATAGCAAGACTTTGTCCCTTGGTCAAGGCTTCCTTCCTGTTATTACACTGGTTTTTGGAAGATGGAATTCAGATTAGCCTAAACAATCCTGAGCAAAAGTGTGGCAACTCCACTGTACTGCCTGCCAGTCTCACAGTTTGGGTAAACTTGGACTCCTGTAAAATGTGATATACAGAAATACATGTTTAGATACTAATAGTTAACTTAGGGGAACAGAAGCTACTTGGAGGAACTCTCCCCAATGAAAACTGAAATTTTAGTTGGAAAGATCACTGAAGGAAGTAACAAGGAACTAGCTAAGAGAATTCTGTGATCTTGTTTCTGGATTTTAATGATCATTTTCTACCTCAGACCCATCAAGCAATCTTATATTTTCTTCCTGTGGAATTAGAAAGTCAAAAGTGGAGGCAATGAGCATCCTCAGATTCTGTCTTGTTGGGGGTCCTTGAAAGATGCTCTCCAGTGGGAACTATTAAACTTACCAACTTTGCAAGACAAGAGTCTTTGGAGAAATAGGCACATCGGGATAAGCTTGACTTCTTTGCTCAACGGAACATTTTAGTGAGTTAAAAAAAATGTAAAGGATACTTTTTTTTTGGTCGCTGATTACATTTTAATAAAAATAATTTGTAACAAAAAGACAGAAGGAAAATATTGCCCATCATTATTATTATTTTGACGACAAAGGCCTGTTTTACCTTTAGCTTGACTAAATTTTAAATAGGTTTCCTCCTGACTATAGACCCCTGACTCCCTTTTCTTAGAGCATTTACTTATGAAAAGTTGCAAATATAAAATCTTTCTCTGCCCCTTGGGATGTAAACCTTCTCCGAGCCTCTTGCCACTTTTACAATCCAGAAATGTCTTTCCAAGGACCCAGAAGCCATCCTTTTGAAATGAAATCAAGAAAGACAGGGCCCCTGATTTCCAGGTTACGTGGAAGGGTAAGAGTTTAATTTAATAATAAGTGGGAATTGGCAAACATATGTGACCTCATCACACACCCCACCTCCATTGTTAAGGATTTGATTCATAATACGGATAATATGAAATTTAAAGTTCAGTATAACAGATACTTTATACCTTGGCTATCACAAACAGAAGGCAGGGAAATTATAGCAGTTACTGCTCTCAGGTTTGACAGTGAAGGAGCCGTAATAAACCAGGCCCACTGATGCGAGCTGTATTGATATATTTTTAATTAAAACAAAACAAAAACCCTCCAACCTTACCCCAAAATGTTCTCTAATACTTTTCTACTATCTCCCCTAAGAGCTTAACAATTCTTCTGCCTTTTGTATTTTTTCAATGAAGTTGAATTCAGTCTCTCCCCTTTGCAACAGATCCTCTTCCCTAGGGCAATGGTCTTGAATAAAGTCTTCCTCAAGTTTAACCCCATTTAATGCCATTATTGTTTGATACCCGACAACCTAAAGAAACATCGTTTTTATTTCTTTATGTTCTTGTTCAGTCTCTTTTCCCATAAATACATGGCATGTATATATTCAGAGAATATATAGCTTTTTTATTAATCTTAAGCATTCCTCTTTGTTGCTCTATGATAGCTATAATTATTACATGATACCCTATCAATATAATAATATAATGCTTACATTATTTCCTTTTTCTTACTTGAGACAAAATGTTAGCTAAACAGCGTAACAGCACACAAGTACATTTTTTAAAATGTTCAGCCTTTATCATAATATGTTAAGGTTACAAGAGTATATTCATTTTTGTGTTATTGGTACTATTAAGGCCATGAAATTAAGCTCAGCTGTAGTAAGCAGGCAGCCAGGATACCTCATACTCATTTTTGTTCAGTCAATTCTGGTAGATGGGCATTAAATTAGTCCATGCTGTTTCACAATCTTTAATTGCTTCCTACAAAAGTGGTCATGCACATTTGGTTATATGTTATTGAGAATATTGTTTCCAAAAATACTTGTATTAGGCTGTGATTGCTAAATGATTTGGAATAATACAAAAGGCGAAATAAGTTACAAGCAAGGAAAAACAGGACAGATATTTCAATGTTAATGGGCACATACTTTTTATAGAGGGATATATTTGGACATCAAAAGTAGGGAGAAAAGTTGGTAACTTTTGGGAGAAAGAAATGGTCTCCATTTATAGATGCCATGAGTGAGCTGTACAAAAAAGAATTAGATGTTGGTGATGAGTTTTAGAAGAGAGTTCACAGTAGACATATTTTCCTTATTTGTTGTATCTCATGAAATGAAACCCCATTTTTAATGGTGATATATCAAGTTGCCATTCAAGTAACCATATCCTCTTGTGAAATGAATACTAAATAATCTTTTTTTTTTTTAAAGAAATGTTTAGTTTTTTTTCTGTTTTTTTTTTTCTTTTCTCTTTTTTTTGGCAGGGGAGGTTAAGACTAACATAAAGATAAGAATTAATAGGTACAGTAGACATTAATAGGAAATAATATTGAATGTAAACTGTAATTGAAGATATTTTTAAAATAAAAAAAATAGGTTAGAGATGAATAAGATTTTGCAATTTTTTTTCCAACTCTATCCGGTAAAAAAAAATCAAAGAAAATTTTCTATTAATGTAGAGGTGATATAGGAAATGCTGTAGAATATTTAAAAGAACTTGCCCCAAAGTTAAGACTGACATTTGAGTCATACATTTAGATTTTGTTTAACAAAGTTAATACATTTCAAGCTTCTTCTGTCTCTAGAATTAATAAAATGCAAATGACTGCAGAATCGAAAACAAATTGGCTTGCATTTTGAACCACGTCAAGTTTAATTTAGCAGAGATGTTAATTTGAAGTAGTTCTATGTTAATTGTTATGGGGAAACATTATTGGGAGCAGAACACTCAGACAGACATTCTGAACATGTGCCCTATGGACTCACATGAGCCAAGGATAGAATCAAGCAAGCTACAGAGGTGCTAAGTCATCACACGCCTGTGAATCTTGGCTCTCAGCCCCAGTATCTCAGAATGCCTGAGACATCAGATTTCCCAAATCAAATTTCCTAATTATTATACCAGACTCACTTTCTGTTATGTCAAGGGAAATTTTTATTTCAAATATGCACGATCTTTACGAAGTGTCATATATATAGTTTTTATATATTTGAGTCAGGAGACTTCCTAGCTTTGAATATTCTTCTAAATCAGATAATTCCATTTTGTTAATTCTCCTCATTGTTGTAAAGTAACTATTCAAGAAATTCTGGAAATTATTTAAAGGCCAGGCACCCTTCTATTCACTCCAAATACAGGTGTGAACAGAAGGAAATCAGTGTTGTCTTCAAGTTTAATGAGTAATGATATCTAGTGACAGGTAAGTGTAAAATATAATAAATAGGTTAAAGGGACTGGTCATGATGGGGCCAGGAATGTGATTTTATATGGCTCACTGAAAGCTTTTCTCATGAAAACAAACCAAAACACATTTGAATAGAGTCCTAATGCAAGCATGTGAGTGTCCTGAGACAGAACAGTCTATGTGGTATAAGCAGCAAGTATATGCTGGGGCTGTGTAAGGGGCAGTAAGGAGCTTGGTATGGATCTGATATGTGAGCTTGGGAGCTAGTAGAAGGAGAAGCAGTGAAAGAGGTGGAAGGATGCTGTAAGCCCTGAGGAGTTGTCTGGATTTCACTCTGAATAAGATAGGAAGGCTTAGATGGGCTGTGAAGAGAGGGATGACTGATCTGTGTTGGGTTTTTGAAAAATTTCTCTGACATTTATATTTTGAATGAAACCTAGGTGAAAGTGAGGAGAATGGTGAGAAGTCTCTTACAAGAACCTAAGCATGAGAAGACAGTATCTTAGACTAGGAAGCTAGTAGTGGCAGTAGTTAAAGATGGGCATGTTCAGAATATATGCTGAATGTAAAACTAATAGCCTTTGCTAATGGATTGGAAGTGAGATATGAGAAAGGGGACTAGAGGCTAAAAACAATGTTTGGATCTGGTAGGATAGAATTCCCCCTTGATGAGATAGAGAAGACTGCCTGCCACTAAATTGAAAAAAGGTAGGCATTAAGTGTGTGTTTGATATGCTTTGATTTTAAGATACTTGTTAGAATTTTAATTGCAGTTATGGAATTAAAAGTCTGAATTTCAGGGGACATAATGAGAATAGAGATGCAAATTTGGTAATCAGTAGATTGATGGACATTTAGGCCATATTATGGGATGACAACACCAAGGGAGTATTTATAAGACAGTTAAGAGATCTGTGGGTGCTTCTTGGGATATTCCATCAAACACAGATTGGAATAAGCCGGAGACCCAACTACTGAGGAGTGGTGTTTGTGGTTGAAGGACCTAACTGTCTGAGAAGCCAAGTGAAGAACATCTTCTAAGAAAGAGAAAGGATTAATTCTCTCAAGACTTACTGGTAGGTCAAGTTAGCTGCGGACTAAGAAATGAGCATTAGGCATTTGGAAATGGAGGTCAGTGGTGATTTGTGTGTAATCAGAGGCAAAGGCCAGTCAGGGGTGAGTGCAGGTGAGCTCTTAGGATAGACAATTCTTTCCAGGAGTTTTTTGTCAGAAAAAAAAATGCTATGAATATTGATGAGGAAGGTGATCCAAGAGATATTTTGTTTCCGTATTTGTTTAAGATATCGGTATAAAAAGAGGGGTCATTTTTTAAAATAGAAGATAAGTCCAAATACTTGATGAAAACCCAGTTCTCACCATTGTTATTTCTGTTACAACCTCCTTTCCCTTTGCCTTTGGGTAAGTTCTCAGCACAGTGTATCTAGCTTAAATAAACTGTATCCTAGCTTCACAGCTCCAGGAGTCTGATATCTTTGACTTTGAGTTGGGCAACAAAAATCCAAAGAGCTTTCTGCCAAACAGAAAATATATGTCTCATGCATTGTGATGTGATCACTCTCAACTTCAAAGCGGGCCAGCTAGGAACTTCAAGTTGATTAAATTGGAATCAAATAGACTCATAATTCCACACAGCAGCTTTCTGCACAATGGAGTGAAATTTACTACAACTCAGCCAAGGGTAGCACATGCCATATAATTTTGTCGCCCGTACCTCTTTAGATTTTGATTTACTAGGATGTGGTTTACTGTTGACTGAAATGCAAACAAATGTTCCCTTCTAAAAAGTGAGCATAATTATGGCGCTTTCCCCTCCTTCTCACACATGCACCCTCTCTTTTTCAAACTTTAGTACCACTTCTGAGACAATTAAGATAATTTGGCCATTTAAGTACTAACAGTCACAGCGGTGTTGGAACCACTTACTTTTTTAGTACTAAAATGCAGTGTAAAAGAACATTATTGCTTATTGGAATTTTAATGTCCTTTTATTGGGTTTGAACTATAAAGAGCATTGGTGTTGACTTTGTGCTTGTTCTTAAGTAGACATTGAAAAGCAGGAAGAAAGAAAAAAAAGTTTTTTTGAAATTCACTTCAAATCACTCTAATTTTGAAGCCACCTTGGAGTCTTTTTTGAAAACACAGTTTTGACTTGGATTGAGAGGGTTGTGGACAGCCAGGGAGAGAGTTTTGGGGGAAAGGAGGAGATATTGAAATGAAGAAAAAGGAGACTCTAGTCCTTAAAAACTAAGAGCTTTCTTTCAAAAGATGAAAAACTGATTGTACTCATTTTGTGATTGTCATGAAACCATTAATAACTCAGATTCACATCATGTAGCCCTTTAATACTATACTCAGCCCTCCTGGAAGCCAAGAGTGCCCTGTGCTTCAATTGTAATGAGGCTGTGATGGGAGGGCGAGGAGGGTCAGCCTCCCTTCATCCTGCAGGGTGGGCAAATGTCCAAGTTTGGAATTTGAGGGGGTGAGATTTATGGGGTAATGAACCCTCTGAAAAGTTGCTGCTGGACATTTAATGTTATCACTTTATTATAATGAGACATGAAAGGGTGTGATAGAATGATAGCAGGCTAGAGGTCTCCATACTAGGGTTGCATCATTGATGTGTCACTTATTAAGTGGGTAAACCCTCTGAGCCTCAGTTTTCTTCTCAGGAAAATGGAGATAAGGCCAGAAACAAGAGCAACAAACACATGTAAGACTAGAGTTGAGCACTGTTGCATTTATTGCCTAACGTCATTCTTAACAACTTTGATAAAACAATATTAGTTTTATCCCCACTTTGTAGAATAGAAATCTGAAGGATAAGAAAGTCACCTAACCTGTGTAAAGTCTCAGAACTAGAAGGAGGAAGAAAGGTTTTAAGTTAGGCGGTATGATTCTTTTAACCACACTGATTCAACTAGGGGTAGAGGGAGCTGTGAGAAATCAATGAGACTATGTAGGCAAACTTCTTGCCCTGTTTTAGTGCTTAATAAATGCTAAATATCATTGTTGATGAAGTTCAGAGGTCCCATTATCCTTCCTTTCCAATCAAAATTTAGCAGACAGATAGAACTATTACTACTTAGGAAGAAAAATGGGGAAATTTAAGGCCATTATCTAAGAATTTTAGCAAAAAATAACCAAATCCAAACCTGAAAGAAAAGTTTTGCCATTCAAACAGTTTCAGACCATTCCCTCTGCTGCTTTCTTGTCTATGATAAAATTGCTAGTTTCATTCATTATCATGTGCTTTTGCGTTCATAACTGTATTCAAAATCTTCACTGTCATTTTGGCATCAGAAGCTGTGGCTTCAATCTCCTCTTTGCTTCACTTCCTTTGTCTTCCTCAGAAATAGCTGCTACTTGCTAAATTTTTAAAAAGATGTTCCCACAACCTTCAAAATGGGATTCTATTTCTGTTACTCCTGGCACACAGGGTATTGCATGCTTGTCTATTTATTTATACCTGTGTCTACAAATGCTTAATTAAGTAAGAACATCACCTGTTTGACACTGTAAGTCCTCATTTCCTTTTTTTTTTTTGCTTTCTTTTAAAAATTAATACAGGAGAAAGATGGGTTTCTTGAAAATAGCATACTGACATGAAATACAGGCCACTGAACTCTTAAAATCACCCAATTTTGTCCTATTAGTGGAGCTATCCGTTGATTTCTCATACCCTGGTTATAAACTGAGTGCTTCTAATTAAATAGGGTCCCCTTCAGCTTGGCAAGTAGACAGATTTATAGGAGCCATTGTGTAATAGAGAGCAATCTGGAGCTGAACTAGGAAATGTGATATTGAACCTTGGATTTTGTTATGCCTTTTCGTCGTCAGTCATGTAAAATCCCTGTGTCTTGACATCCTCCATTATAACATAGACGCATAATGCGTACCCCATAGGGTTGTTATGTGGCAGAAACATTAGATATGTAAACCATTAAAATTCAAGCCTAAATGTCAGCAGTCCAGCACTGATAAGGCAGCTCTCCCAATTCTTTCAGAAAACCTATCTCTTTCCGGCTCACTGCTCCATCATCTCCAGGCTGTTTTTCCAATCCTCCTGACCTAAGATGGTTGCAAGAACTCCAGCCATCCCACCCACCACCAGGCAGCATGATGTACAAAGGTTAAGAAAGACAGGTTCCCGCTGACGTTCAAGGCAATTTCATAGATGTTACATGCATCTGATAACTTAGTCATATAGCCACACATAGCAAGGAGTGAGGTGCGGTGGCGGGGGGGGGGTGTGTGTGTGAGGGGGTAGCATTTACTTGGGCAGCATAGGCCCTTGCTAAAAATTATACTTCTTAGAATTGAGGAAGAAAAAATATTGATAGTGAGACTGTCTGCTGCAAATGGCGGTTATGCCTATGATATTATCCTTTAACTTGAACTAAAACAAGGTGAAAATCTTTACTGAAATGTGTTTCTATTCCAATAGAAATGTGTTTCTATTCCAATGCTTAAACCTTTACTGAAATGTGTTTCTATCCAGTGCTTTCTCTTTTACCTTAAACAAGATAATGGATGTGGAAACCCTTAAAAGGAATAAAATGACTAAATAATTATAAAGAGAGATGTTTTTATTTCCGTCTTTTATAGTGAGTGGCTTTGTAAGTGCCTGCGTATCAGGATATTAAAGAATCACTGAATCTCGAGCTAAAGGATAATTAAAGATAAGAGGGTCGGGGATGTTTAGGAAACACAGCTAAGCAGAACATGAAAGGGAGTTAGCATAAACTTTGATGATTGAAAGTGGGCACTTTTTGACACCAGCATAGAGTCATAGTTTTGGGCAGAATATGCTTTTATTTTCTGAAGACATAGATGGCTGTATTTTGTTCTTTCACAACACTGGTCATTAAACTCATTCAGTATTGTAAATATGAAAAACTAAGATATTTAGCCGTGTATGTAATGAAAAATAGCATTAAGTAACTTTAACACATTGATATTTTACAAATATGTATTTGAAGATTTATAGAATAGCATGGGATATGCCAGGAATAGCTTGCTCCCATACTTGAAATTGGCATGCTAAATAACAGCAGTGTGTCCCAATACTTCATCTATAAAATAGGACTAATAGTAAAGTGCTGCCTTCCAAGGTGATTTTATGGTCAAGAAGAAAGTAATAGAAATTAGATACATAAATACAAGATACATACATACATAGATAAATATAGATGACAGATAAATGATAGATATATGATAAATTGATAGATATAGCATTAGCACCTTGTACATGATTAAAAGATTACTTATATGATGCTTAATAACTTGTAATTCCTATTATTTTACTTTTCACTCTATGTTAACCCATGAGTATTCAGGATATCTGAGTTCTTAACAGATGCTGTATCTCACCTTTCAGATTTTTCTTCATTTCATAGGTGCTTTATATCTCTTGCAATCCTTGGACTTTCCCCCACAGACTGCTCAGCTGACTCAGTGCACACCTGTATAATATACCTGGGTGATTCTCTCATGAACATTTTCAAAGGAAAGAGAAAAAAATATGTTAGAAAGTGCATGAAAAATTTAGACTTGGCCTAAAATAGTGGTTGTACCTTGGAGATAATAATTCAATATCTAAGGTTATAGGTATGAATAAAGAAAAAAATCAAAACTAGAAAATCAAGGTGGTGTCTTTACTTTTATTCTAGTACTGTACCAACCTAAAAGTGCCATAACCTTAAATGATGGCTTGGAAAAGGCAAAGTACTACATTTTAGAGTGTTAAGTCAGAATGGCTCCTCCTGAGAATGATTCGGAAACTGTGCCATTAATGTAGCAGAACTAAAACAGAAGTTCGCTGGGGTATTCATTTGGAATACTTGGGGAATTCCTACTTGAACTGAAGAGTCTCACTCACTCTGTCACTGACTGTGGCCACACAGAGCACAACTGAGAACCAGGGACCATTTCTTCCTGAGGAAAAGTCCTCTCTACAAACCAGGACGAAGGAAGAAAGGAGAGAAACAAAGTTGGGGTCAAACCTTTCTGAGTCCTTCCCCAAAGAAAACTGATGACTATCTAAAAAGTCTAATCAACCATCAACACCATTTTCATGATCACCCTCTGGAGTGATAAATCAGGTGTTGGCTCCAGAGCTGCTTAACTTTTCTGTCCTGTCTTCACTGATGATCCTGCCATCTTTTCTGGTCCTTAAATTCCTGACGACACCCCACTGCTTTGTTGGTAGTCTTTGAATACAGGATGGGGGGGGGAGTAGATTTACAGCTGTAAGTATGTGAAACACATCAGTTTATTCTTGTATTTATTATTTTATTACTTTCCCTATGAAGACTGTAAACCTTCTGTTGCCCCATCCTGTATTATACCTCTCATGCTTTCTTACTGCTCTCTCATAGGCATCTACTGTAGACCTGTCCACATCCTTAAACTCAATCAGCATTTTCTACACTCAGCATGTTACATGGTCACATTTAACAACAACTCTTGTTGGAAAGTGTAACCTGCTTCTATAATCGATCAATCATTATGGGGAAAATGTCTTGGATGATTTGAACGCTGGAATAAGATGAGTCCTTGAGAAGTTTTTATTTCTCCTAGGTAGCTGCACAAATCTACTAAAAAATTAAATAGGAATTTAAAGAATGCTTTACTTTGGGAAAAATTAATTCTCCCATACACTTTCTCATTTTAAAGAGATATTCAACATTTTAAGAAGCTTGGGAGAACCACTGACCCCATTTAGCAGCTTAAAACGTAAGTTACACAAATGGTAATTTACCATCGCATGGAAAGCGAAGTCATCATACAACCTGGGCAAAGACCAGGTCTCATGACTTCTAGACCATGGCTCTCCACAGCAAGACAGTGGCTCCTTTAAGCTTCCCTGCCAATGGTTGTAGAACAGTGCATATGTTTTTCAGACTATTTCCAATCTAAAGAGAATAAAGTTCCATGTATGGAACTGGTATCTCAAAGACTTAAATATTTTTTTGGTGTGTTTTCCCCTCCCAGTTTAATGAAAGTGTTCTCCTGGGGCAACCGTACCACGCGCGTCCTGAAAATTTCTTACACTCTCTCCCATTAAAGCAAAATGCCATTCATCCCAGTTACTCACTAGGAGATTCTCCCCATGCGGAGTCCTCCATGACCCCTGCTAGTCTCAGTTAGAAATCCATTTATGCCAAACAGTGGCTTCAAGAAACTTATTTTGGCTTCTAAGGCTAGTTTTCCCCAGAAGTGAAAAGAAAGTCTTGCTTAGTTCAGATTTTCATATATATATACATAAATCAGAGTGCTTTTAAAAACAGTATTCCATTACACAATTAGAATAATAGCCTCTTTCTCTTTATTGCTCTTCTTTAATATTTACAGAAAAGAAAGCACTCCCTCGGTAATCAGTTGTTGTTTTTATGCTGTATGTTTCTGATGGATTTTTCTTACATTTTAGTATACTCATGAATGTTATCATTGTGATAAGGACTGCCTGCTTTTCTCTGATTTCTTTCTATTTTCCCCAAAGCATGGCATCAAGAATTAGATGCAGTAATGCTGGGGGATAGCTGTCATTGCCTGACGTCCTTCAGACATCCGAAGCCGAATAACCTGCACATCTCATGATACACAAGAACCCAAGCTTTCCATTTTTCTCTTTTGATTGTGCAGACAAAAGACTGAGTTCAAGGACTTTCTATTGTAGCTGGAGTGAATGTTTATAGTCTAAGCCTTGACACTTGCTTTTTTAAAATAAATATCTTCCCTTTATTAACATAAAGGAGTATTAAATACAAAACACAAAAAACTTATGATGTTAGAGCTCATGTCATCGTGAAAAGAAGAAAAAATAAATTATATAAGCTAATTGTAATTTAAATGATGAGAACAATTAAAATAAAGTCAACGGAATGGAATATAGAATATGTACATGCAGTGTTATGTAGGATGTCCACGTAAGATGGTGAGATTTGAGGTAGGTGAGACAGGAAGCCTTATTTCTACTTGGGAGGAAAGATTCCAGGTCTAGGGGATAATCAGTTCAAAGGCCCTGAGTTAAAAGCACTGAAAGCAAAGCCATTGTGGTTGAAATGGAGTATGAGAGACTAGGAGAGAGATGGGATGTATAGGTGAGTCATCTTGGACTATTAACAATATTGTACAAGTGCTCTAAGTAAAATAGGGAAATCCTGAAGTCTTTTGATGGACAGGAAAACCTTTTGTAGGATGGTCCACAAGGTTGAGGGGAAATAACCTCTCTAAGCCTAATCTTCTATAATAATAAAAGCATAATATGCTAATTAGATTGGATGTCCTTCCAGGACAAAGCTGGGGCTGCACCTGTGGCAGTGAGGGAAGGATGTAGGCAGCTGCCCCAGGTTGTGAGGGAGGGACCCAGGCAGCCATAGCTGTGAAGACCTACTCTTGCACAAATTTTGTGCATTGGGACTTTAGTATCTATATAATGGGGAAGAGGCATTATGAGAAATAGAATTTTATCTCTGTAAATGGCATTACAGGCTGAGATCACACAATTCTAGTCTTCTATTGAATAGCTAAGGAAACGACTTAGAGAAAAGATATGAGTTTTGCAAGATCATACAGTTAAGTGCTATCGTTTTGTTTGTTTTTATGCTCAATATTGGATCTTTATATTATACATAGTCATGGGGAGAAATTCAGTTCTGGGTATTGATTTTATTTGTTATGGCTGAACTGTCGTGGCATGATATTTCTGTTTCATATCTGTATTTTAATGTATGTCCGAAAGAGAAGTTAAAATAACAATTTTATTAGCTTTTGTTCCCTTAAGCAAAGGAGGCACTACACCTGGTAGCTAAAGTTTGGGTTGCTATTGCAGCTCAATTTTTAAATCTTGATGTATAACCTATTAGTTGTATCGAAGGCAGGTAGCCTGACCTCTCCAAGGGTGAGTCTCCTGATCTGTAAAAATAGAGGTATTAATAGTAACACTCCTCTGAACTTGGAATGAATTAGTGCTCAACAATCTTACCTAAGTTTTTGATATATCATTTTAATTATTATTGGATACAGGTCAATTAAATAAACATTTGTTGGCATCTATGTGTTTCAGGCACTTAGACACAGACATGTATAGATAGATGTTGTCTCTATTCTCAGCAGAGCCTAACCAGAAAAAGAGATGTCAAAACCCTAGAACAGTACTGCGCTAGCTGAAGTATATACAAAAGCTACAGGAAATTCATAGGCAATGTGAAGAGAGAGGAGGAACATAATATGTATGTTAATGCATCTAATACACTGTTTAAAGTAAAGTAGAAATTAGCCAAATTAGAGAGGTAGAAAAGTAGTGGTTTGTAATTTCTTAGTGGGAAGTGCTCTTTTGTTAAGAGAAAGAGTGACAGATGAGCTAAGCCATAAGCCATGAAAGGCATTTATATGCATGGAATTAAGGAGGGATATTCAAGGTGAGGAAGTTTATTGGCTTAGAGGAAAGAAAATAAAAGTCATAAAAAAAACAGTATTTTAATTAATAGAAATACACATTTCCATGTCTCACCCTCAAATATGCTGACTCAGTTGGTCTGGATTTGGACTTAAACCATTAAATTAGCTAATTATAAATAATAGGAAAGGAGAAAAGGAAGGCCAGACTTTATAGGTATGTCATTTGAGCAGCTTCACCAGGAAGCTGCAATTTTACACTCCCCAGGGAACCACCAACCCATTCTCTGCAAAAACACCTGGGAAAGGAGTCCAACAAAGGGGAGCTAGACACATGCCCAGTAAAGTTGGGGTGACATAGGGAAGTTACTTGCCTGTGAGTCAAATCTGAGAAGAGAGATTATTGTTCAGATGTGTGGGGCCACTGCAAGCCCATGAAAATTTGGGGCTATATAATCCCCTAAACAAAGAAGATTGCTCTCTTGTGGCTCTTGGCTGTCTTGCATTTGTCAGTGTGGCCCACAGGCATGCGGACTCCACAGGCAATGGGCTGATGGACTGCAGTGGAAAACACACACTAAGCCAGCCTGATGCTGGATTGGGCTATGTCTGAGTGTGTGGAGAAAATTTCCTTTTTCAGGATATTGTTAGAAGTCCACTCCCACAAGGAACAGGTGGGGGCATGGACCTCTCACCACTGGTAACAGAACCAAATAACGTACTTTTTAAAAAATATATATTTTATTGATTTTTTTACAGAGAGGAAGGGAGAGGGATAGAGAGTTAGAAACATCGATGAGACAGAAACATCGACCAGCCGCCTCCTGCACACCTCCTACTGGGGATGTGCCCTCAGCCAAAGTACATGCCCTTGACTGGAATCGAACCTGGGACCTTTCAGTCCACAGGCTGATGCTCTATCCACTGAGCCAAACCAGTTGAGCCAGACCAGTTTGGCCAAATAACATACTTTTTAACAAAACATCACAATGATTGATACTGGTGATCCATGAAATACCATTTTTGAAAAACTAAACTATAATCTAGAGTCCTTGAAGGGATTTTCTTTGAAAATCAAATTGTGAAGGTAGGTTGAGTTTGATTTGTGAGACGCTTTCCAGCAGCTTTAACCAAAAGCTAATACTTAGGTAATTAACATTTTAAAAAGAGACATTGAAGTGATAATTAGTAGAGAAAAACATATTGAAAGCTCTGTTGACATTTTGCTAGAATGTAGAAATTTGAGAAAAAAAATCACAGTGAGTCAGAGCTAACACCTTTCCTTCACACCATCAGCATTCCTCAAAATGGTAATTTTCCTCTGACACATTGAAGGTGCTTTTGTTTTTTGCAAGAAGATATTCTATCTCTCTGAACCTTATGTGTCATGTAGTAGTTGCTACGGTAACTAGTTTAAGGACTGTCATCCAGTTACCAAGTAAATAGTCTAGTAAGGCAGATATTATAGCTGACATGTAAATTAAGGCTGCCCTATCTCTATAGGCTTTTCTATTCTGAATTCTCTTGCTTTCCATACTTAATAGAGGGCTTTTCCCTTGCAACAATCTCAATTCCTTACCTAGTGGAGCATCATTTGGATGCACAATTGACAATCCCTTTACTTACTTTAGTTTTACATAACTGGGAATTGATTCCCCAATACCACTCTGAGCTGACAATAGTAAATAAAGATGGTATATAAAAGCCAAATAAAATTTATTTTTGTTAGTCGAGATAAGCAGATCGTAATTCCAAACTTTGTTTCAGTAATTATAACAGTTTGTAATTAATTTTTCAGATACTTTGATTGGTACATAGATGAGTGAGTGCTTTGTGAGAAATGAATTTTAATGTGGGGGACTATGGCAATTTCAATATGGTAAATTTCAAATTTATGGTTTCCTAATTTTAGTTGCTTACCAAGTCATATGTACAACCTTCTAGCCAAGTATAGAAATAAAATTTCACATAATCTTTTTTCTTCTTTGCGGTATCTTCAATTTCTAAGGTAAAATTTGCAATTACAAATATCCAAGAATAATAAGAATGCATGTGGTGAATAAAATAAATGAAAGCCTTTCTGTGTTCTCAAATTTGAGTAGAGAGAAAGAACAAAACTTCTATTTAGTTCATTGTTTGTACAAAGGTAAAATAATACACAGCTATTGAAGATAAATTTAAAATATTGAGATATCTAAAGAAATCATGTTACCCCTTAGTCCTGCCATTCAGAGAGAATCATTAACATTCGTGTGTTAATGATTCTACTTCTTAGGTTATTTGCCTGCATGATATCTCTTCTAGTAAGAGCAAAAAGATCTTCTGAAGACATTTGTTAAGTAAATGTCTAAAGAAAGAGCAGTTTAGAAATATAATGAGTTTTAAAAATTTAGCCTTTATTTCCAAGAGTCATTGTAAACATGGCCACTTGTTTTGACAGTTCTCCAGGAGGTTATATTCCCTTCAGGTTAAATGCAGAGTTTTTGAAATTCAAACATAAGCTCATTCAATGAAGCCACTTATAATTGGCAGAAGTACTAACTTAACTAAACAGTAGCCTTGGGAAAACGAATATGAACAGGCAGCCAATTCACAAAATTGCTAATTGCTCTTACTTAACTGTGTATCTTATTTGGCATTCGGTCTTTCCCTGTGCTGTGCATCTATGTGTACAATTAATCTCATGTCCTTCTAATTGTATGTAAACTTTAGCTCTGAGAATTACTCAAAAGTATAATTCACAAGTAAAATGTTTAATGTTTTTGTTATTTAAAGTATAAGTTGTAATGAGATATATCAAAGAACAAGGACATATACTGTCTGTTGGTAACTAAAACAATATTATGTGTTCTACACTTATTCAGTCAACTAATGTGTCCGGATTGCAGGCAATGGCTTCAAACACAGAACTTTTGAGACATGGTTCCTATCTTAAAAACATGGTTCCCATCTTAAAAACATGGTTCCCAGCCAGAAATGACTACCCCTGCACCCCACTTGAACATATGACAGTATCTGGAGACATTTTTGGTTGTCATGTCTGGTGGGGGTTGGGTGCTCCTAATATCTAGTGGTTAGGGGTCAGGTTCACTGCTCAATATCCTGTAATGTGCAGGACAGTCCACACAACAATTGCTAATTCAGTATGTCAATATCACTGAGGTTGAAAAACCCTGTCTTAAAATATTTCAGTCTTAGGGTGGAAGGCGGGCATGCTATTATATCAATGGAATTCAGATTATAGTAAGTACCAAAGACAGGTGTTTATTGTAAAGGTACAAAGGATGCCTACTTCCTCTGGAGAAGCCTGAGAGTTTTGAGGAAGTGATGTTGAGCTGAAAAGGGGAAGGAAGGACCAGGGGAAAACATTTCAGAGAGAGGCAATAGCTTGAGCAAACTCATGGAACCATCACACAGATGTGCTTAACTAAGCTGGAGTTCAAAGTGGTTAGTATGGAGTCCTGTGAAGAATAAATCTGGAACAGTCATCAAAGATTCAATTATTAAGTTTCAGCTTTGCTAGTTTGGACTCTATCCTATTGGCAAGAAAAATCCATTGGAAAGATTCATGGGATTAAAGAGCATGAATTCACTATTTAAAAAAACAAACAAACTGGTGAAAACTCTGGCAGCCAAAGAAAACTAGAATATAACAAAATGGTTAGAGGCATGGATGTCAATTTGGCTAATAATTATATAGTGCATGTGAAAAATCCTGGAGGGCTTCTTGGTGTCACTAGGTGTGGGGTTTGACAGTAGTTGCTGTATAATGGTGGCACTAAGGAGCCTGAATGGAGGGAATTTGCCTCTCCGCTGAATGTGGGGGTGAGATAGTAAACGGGTATTTCAAAAATTTAGTTACCTGAAACTTTATAGGTAAACTGGGCTGTTCAAGAGGACATTAGGAGAAAAGACAGATTCTCTGAAAATACTTCTATTTAGTTGTCAAGTAGAGAAAAATAAGTTAGCTCTTAGATGTTAGAATATGTAGTTAGAGACATGATGGGAAAAATAAAGGTGGCACCATGAGCTAGGATGAGGAGATGGGGAATTCTTGGGAGTATTTGTAATTAAGATCATACAGAAAGATTCCGTTTTTTGCTACAATTCAATTAAATTATGAATTACTTGTAAAATACTTATCTAGAGTAATCAATAAGCAAGGAAGGAGACTCTGATTCCAGAGAGGGGAAAAACAAAACAATTTAAAGTGAGATCAATAATTAGAGGCCCTAAATCTCACCAAGTCATCAGAACTAGGAAACAGACCCTTGGTGTTGAGTTTGACATTTCAGACACCTTGGAGGGGAGCCCAGGCCACAGGCTCCATCACAAGGAGGCCAGATATACTACCTGTATGCCGTTTGCCTGCTGTGCCCTTGAAAGTAGGGCTAGGGAAACAAGTTGAAAATATACATTAGTGTCTGATAAAACTGCTTTCTTATCCAGTACCTCTTACTTACTATGTAACTTGAGTAAATTTATACACTTTACTTAGGCTTTGCTCACTTAGTTTTTAAATATGTACTATATTATAACATTCCCCACCTTCGAGGTTCTTTTAACAATGCAATGTGTATGGCACAGCACTTGGAGAAAATATGGTAACTGGAAATGAATAGGCAATAGCAGCCTGATATTAAAGGAGAGGAGAGATTTTAAAAGGGGAAAGGAGGTAGCCAAAAGTACAAATCACTGATATTGACCATTGAGTTAACTCTTAGTGTCTCATCGATGAAGTTTAGCTGAGCAGTTTGGGGAGATTTGTGAGAGCAGAAGACTCTGGCCACGAGTTTAAGAGGGAAAAGGACAGATAAGGAAATGCTCGCAGCATTGTTGGAAAGAAACAAGGAGGCAAGGAAAAATCACATACTTATTTATAGACGCAAGAGAGAAAACAGGAGTTTTAAAAATGGGAGACGGCAAATGTGAACTATTTTAAGTAGTTTGGTTGTGGAGAAAAATGGGTCAGCGACTGGAGCTAGTTGTGTGTGTGAGTGTGAGTGTGTGTGTGTGTGTGTGTGTAAAATTTTAGCATGTTACAGACTGAGAGGTCCAGTAGTAGCAAGTGGGGAGGTGAGAACATAGAAACAAAGATAAAAGTCTGATGGATCAAGATCCTAGAAGAGAAAGGAGGGGTTGGAATCGTTAACACAGATGGAAGAGTTGGCCTTAAGCAAGAGAGAATCACTTGTTCTGAGATTAGAAGGAAATAGAATGTGAACATTGTCAGTGATAACTGTCTACATGTGTGGGCAGGACATTGAGGGAGTTTATGACTCTTAGCTTCAAATTTGTTTGTGAAAGATCAGAGGCAATGTCCTCCACTGAGAAAGCATGTGTAATTTTTGTTATTTTCGCTTCTAGTGCTGGTGTGCTTCTTCCCCATCAAGAATGAGGACTCAGGCATTGACATGCTCTGTGAGGGATGTTTCCTCTAATGAAAAAATTTTATTCAGGCCCAACTCTCCTTCTCTAAAGAAGGGTTTTGTGTGTGAACAATCTTTGAGACTTCAAATCACCATACTTATTTGATAATTGTGAGAGTTACTGACTAAGCCTTTTGGGAAACAAACAGGAACCAAAACTCCACATTTTCATGCCCTCTACAGAAACAGGTTTCCAAGAATAGACTCATACAAGCTGTAGTCACAGTTGAATGCCATGTTTCCATTACTGTGATGACATAAAATCATTAAACCAGTGCCTGTAGTAAAGCAGTCATGTCTGATCATAGAACTGCTCTGAGCCCATTCAAAGAAAATTGCATTTTAAATGACACACAGAGAGCAATGTCCTCCTGAGGAGCATGGCATGGACTGAGGTTTGGCTTCCACAGTAATTTATTAAATGCCCTCCTTTGATATGGCTGCAGTACTCAAGCCCTTAGTTCTCAATGGTTGTGTCTAACGGGCCGGAGTGCAGAGTATAGGTTCATTTCTGAACCGTCTCTTCAATCTTTGAGTTATCTGTATTTAAAGTAACAGAAAAAATATTAAAAGTTTTTAATATCAAGACTCAACCCCATCCCTAAATCTCTCAAGGGCCTTTGTCTAGACTTGTCTTTACATCTCCTATGTCACAGAAGCAAAATTATGATTACCTATTATACGTCAGGCATGTTATCTCAGTTAATCCTCACAAAATCCATGAGTTAGGTATTATGGCCATGGATAAATGAGTACACTGCCATTGCAAGAATGAATTTAATCTTTCCAAAATCAATTGATTTAAATCCATGTCTGAATTTAAAAAAAAGAGAGATACTTTGTCTGTAAGGCTAAAATAGACTTTCTATCATCCCACTAAAACTGGCCCTTGGGGCCTCATGTGGTGAGAGATGTAGATATAAGGCCAGTTAATCCCATGGAGATATAGAACCTGCCTCTCACCTCCCAAAAGGAGTGGTACAGGTGATAAAGTAATTGGATATGGTAGAGGCTCTACTTGTGGGGAGGGGAGTGGTCAGATTTATAGGATTGGATTCTATCAATATCCAATATCCCCAAGAGAGCTTTATCAGTAGAGGAAATGGATGGTTCCCCCTGGACATGGAACATACCTTTTCTATGTCATATTTTTCTCTTAATTTAATTAGTTCAATATATTTAAGATTCCCTGTTCTTTTTTATATAATGAGCTTCTTACAAGTAATAAGTGAGTTGAGAAAACTAGGTCAAAGTGTGCACAGTAGGACTGACGAAAGAACATTCTTTTGGAGGCATTCACAATGCTAGAGATCTATGCTCTCCATTTTCCCATTGTACTTTGGAGCAGCAAACAGCAATCTAGCAAATCTAAGCATTGGATTCGAGGAAGATTGTAAGAAACTAATTAGGAAAGCAATAATTCCTTCCCTGGCGTGAGTAAGAACTGGTATCCAACTATGTGTATGACATAGTCTCAGCTCTAAGTCCTGATCTACCAACTTGACAACCATCCTTGAGAGAACGCCTCTTTTCTGACAGGATACATGTGCTGGTTTGAAAGCCTTATCCAAATTTTGACATACTTGCACATGGTTGAATCTGATACCTCAGGATTGATCACTTAAAAGTTTTGCAGTAGCTGACTTCCACATGATCTTCAAGAGGCTAGCTCCTTTTTTGGGAGACTGGCATTAGGGGATAAGTTTGATAAACCAAATCTTCTCATATTAGCTTGGTCTTTTTATGTCATCATGGTGCTTAGTACAGGGTATTGCAATACTTAACTGAAGGAAGTAATGCGTAGAGGAATGAATGAATGAATGGATGGATGTTAAAAAAAAAGACCGTACCCTTTTATGTAATGATGGTTACTTTGAATTTATATTAGTTCACACAAACACTCCATCCATGCTTTTGTTCCGGCCTTCCGGTCCAGTTTAAGAGCCCATTGTGGCCCTCGAGTCAAAAAGTTTGCTCACCCCTGGTTGGGTTTTCTTTTTCTCACACCACTCCTCCGTTAGGTTCCATCTTGAGAGGTGCAAACAGATGACACTAATTAGAAGTCTATTTCCCAGCTGAAATCTAACTCGCTTCTCTATGGTAAATCACTCTTCTCTTTGATCTGAAACCCAGACTGACTAAGTCTTCAAATAATTCCTATCACATCAACAATGGAGCCACAGACTATAGAGTAAGGGCTCTCTATGCCTCTTAATGAAAACCCTCCAGTATATTTCTTAGTTTCTTTTGAGATGTGATAAAAATCTCTCTATTTGTACTAAAAAATACCCTGGACTTAAATCTTAAGTTTTAGTAATACTTAGTGTTTTTAAGTGTTTCACAATGTGCAGGTACTGTGACAAACACTTGACCTAGATTATCTCATTTAATCTTCACAGAAACCAATGAAGTGTTTACTGTCATTATCCCTATTTGATGAAGAGGCTACTGAGGCTCACAGAGAATTAATACTTTGTCGGAGATCATCTAATGTTAAGTAATCAAGAGTGAATGACCTGAAAGCACGCACACCAGCTGGGACCAGCCTGACATTGAGGGGGAAACTTACAGAGTCAGAGCAATAGCAGGTGAGCAATCTTCTTAATGGTAATTGCCCAGTGAATTGGTGAGCAAGATATAAGACTTGAGAGGATCCCGAGTCTTGAGCTGTTGGACTAATAAGCAACATGGTTCGGGTTAAACCAGCCCTTCCTCTAGGATGGCTTAGAGCTGAGGTACAAACTCTGTGGTGACAGTTCTGTGATGTAGCAGAATTCTAGCTTCCAGCCCTGATCTTCAACCTCAGCACTTAAGACTGAGACATCTCCAGCCCATCCCTAGCTGTGATCAGAGTCCAGGACCTGGGCTTTGTTTTTATAGAGGTATGTTGTTGCAGATTCTTGACCTTTATCTCTGTTCTGTCTCATCAGCATTCTACTAGGGTGTCTGCCTTCAGTACTCGGTTGTTGGCTGTTTCCATATCTTCTGGGTTTTAATAGCCAAAAAATCATGTTCTTTGAGGGATAGGGAAGTAGTAACTGTCTCTCTGGGAAGCCACCCTACTGGGTATCCAGATTAGGCAAATTAATCCTTGCCTATCACCTAGCCATTAAGCAGTCAAAACTTGATTTATGTACTGCAAATTGATGCTGGAATCTTTCTAGTGTTAAATTTTTTGCAGTAACAACTTGATATAATTATTAATATGTGCATTCTAAGTAGCATTTATAGTCTGCAGTACCTACTTTTCCTATCATACAATATTGTCTTGTGGTTCCTAGTTGACCATTTGAAATACTTATGTACTATTCACCTGTTTCTAATCCCTATAACTCACCATTTTGGTGCTTTATGCTTCAGTAGCCATCTAAAGAGGATGTGTTGTTGAACATAGAATTGATAAGTTTATTCACTGGGTTGTGTGTTTGGGGGTAGACAATGGGGAGATACTAAGAGGTAGGGTTCCTTAGAAGAAAAACTAAGTCCAAAAGCAGAGTTTGTGGCTTCTGTGCTATGTATGCGTATTTGCAGGAGGTTGTAAACTAGTACTAATGGGGTTAGGAACTTGTTTCTGTGTCAGTTGGATTATTTATCTTGAATTCTATTTGTTTATGTCACAATGTCTCATTTCATTTTTTCTAATACTTCTCATTTTATTTTATAAATTCATAAACTTTATAAATATAAAATGTCTATGAACTAATAGAAACTATTAGTAATTTAATACTATAATGTCTTTATCACCAAATATAAGGTTCATGAGGTTTGATCTCTTTTGTTGATTGCTGTATATATACCATCCATAGATATTAGATAAAGCAAAGTTGTTGCTCAGTGAATATTTATTGTTCAAATAAGTAATGAATGACTCTTTTGCTTTGAAAATTAATTATGAAATCAATTAAATTTTCTTGTAATATTAAGGTTTTGGTTATGTTTATTACATTAGAGGGAAAAGAATAATGATTTTTATACTAAGAATTACTTATGTATGAATATAATAAGATGGGAAAAAATATCATTTGCCCTTATTTTACTATATCCAAAACACTTGGTTTTCAATGAGAAGCATCAATATTTATAATATATATATTTATATGTATTTTTTCCTAGACACTCTGATATTTATATATATATAAGTGTGTGTATAAATGGCAAGAGTAGTTAATGATTATAAAAATATATTCATATCCATTGATCAGGCACTGTTTTGGATATATAATTGTCTCCCCACAATAACCATAATAAATAAAAAGATAATTTTAAATAGTAGGGACCAAATAAATCTCTGCTTGCACAGCTCTCTTTTATAAGCAGTTCTATTATACTAGTGGCCAGGTGCAGGGATTCATGCTCATTGAAAGGAATCAGATTCCCTCCTCTCTGGTTCTGGATGCATCACCTGGCAGGTCCTGCTTTGAGCATCTGTCCCCTGGTGGTCAGTGTGTGTGATATGTACTGGCCAGTTGGATGGTCACTTAGCTTTTATATATTAAAGATAAGAGGCCCGGTGCTGACCATTCGTGCACTGGGGGATGTGGGGGTTCCTCAGCCTGACCTGCACCCTCTCCAATCTGGGAGTTTCTATCGGAGGGCCGGAACAAAAGCATGGATGGAGTGTGTGTGTGAACTAATACATGTTAACACTGCTGCTGATGAAGGAGCGGAGGGGAGAGCAAGAGAACCCTCCACTCTTTCAGCTCCGTGGGCTGGATAGAACAGCCGAACGGGCCAGATCCAGCCCGCCGGCCATAGTTTGCCCACGGTGGCTCTAGTGTCTAGGAGATCTGTCTGCCACCAGAACTACGATTCCCAGCATTCCTAGTGCTCTCTGCACTCTGCGCTTCCACTTCCACTGGGAGTGACTTAGGGAGCCACATCTCCCCAGGCCAGTGGCACTCCCACTCTGCTCTCCAATGGCTGCTTGCGGGGAGCAACCGAGGGAGCCATGTTCCCCCCAAGCCTTCAGCTCTTCTGCTCTGCTCTGTGCCTGGTGCCTGTGTATGCAAATTAACCCACCATCTTTGTTGGGTTAATTTGCATAGTCACTTCTGACCGGCTGCTGAGTGTAGTGGAGGGATGGTCAATTTACATGTTTCTCTTTTATTATATAAGGATTATTTAAGAAGGTGAAGCCTTATTGGCTAGTTGTGTGCCCTTGAAAAGGTTACTTCATCTTTCTGGGACTTGTTTTTCCCATTGACAGAAAGAAAATAACAGTACTGACCTTATAATTTTGTTGTGAAGAATTAGTGAGATAGTGCATGTAAAGCTTGTAGAGCAGCCATGGGCAAACTACAGCCCACGGGCCGGATCCGGCCCATTTGAAATGAATAAAACTATTGAAAAAAAGACCATACCCTTTTATGTAATGATGTTTACTTTGAATTTATATTAGTTCACACAAACACTCCATCCATGCTTTTGTTCCTGCCCTCTGGTCCAGTTTAAGAATCCATTGTATCCCTCGAGTCAAAAAGTTTGCCCACCCCTGTTGTAGAGTCAGTGCCCGATACAAAGTAAGCACTCAATAAATATTATCATCACTGTTATGTTCACGTCCTACTGCATAAACCATCACTTTCTCCAGGAAACTTATGCAAGTCAGGAATACCATGATCCCTGATTTTGGCTCCAGTGTTTCAACATTTTATAAAGAGTCTTTAAGACTCTCCAGTTGCCTCTTAATGGAAATCCAGGTCATAACACACCAAAATATATATACATAGTGCCTGTTATGTCTTACTGAAATTGGGTTTCCTAGCCTTGAAATGCCCTTGACTCCTTAAATGTCCTGCCTTCCTGTGTTGTATATGTTTAAACTGGGACTAGCCCAATTCTGGCAATGGTGGCAGATGAGAAACACTCTCTGACTGCACCTCTAAAACTTCAAGTCACCCAACTCTACATACAATCCCAATTTAGCAGCATTTGGAAGGAGCAGAATAAACACCTGATGTTTTCCTTGTCAACATTTCCAGTCTACGGTTGTAGGCAGGATATTAAGCCCCAGCATGCAATAGTTCTGCTCGGCAGCAGGAGCATGGCAAATGAATAGAAACTCCTTTAGGCCATGAAAAATGTAGCAGTTCTAAATATATCTACAACTTTATGTCAAAATACACATAAACACCTAACTGCATTTAAAGAAAGTGTGAAGATTAATTGAAGGCAGTCTTCTGAGTTTGATGCTATAAACTTTCTTCAGTGCTGTTTTCCCCTCTTTTCCTGGCTTTTATCCATTTGAGTTTCTTCCAAATGACCTACTCTCTGACTTTTCTTAGATAATTTGAAAATACTGACCATACAGATTCCAAGGGTGAAAGGAATCGTCATCTCCACTGAACTCCAAAAAGCAACTCTCTTTTCTAATTACCAGTGGGATTTTTGTAATCTTGTTATAAGTGTTTCAGCTGTACTAGAATATCTACAGAAAAAAAATAATGAACAAAGCTTCTCATTAACTGCATTTTAGTGGGTATTATTAAAAGTCAGCTCACCCTACTCTCAAATGAAAACAAAAACAAAGTGCTTAACTTAATAAATGAAATAACTACATAGAGTTAAGATGACATTTGGACAAAATAATATAATGAATACCATGTAGAGTCTATCATCCTAGTTTAAATTTTTTATACCTACTGGCTCTTTTGAGTCAAAAGCTAAAGGAATAAAGGACTCTTTCTTAAAAAATATTCTATATAATAAAAGCCTAATATACAAATTGTCCCCTCGAGTCATTAGACCAAGATACTAGGAGTTCAACAGGGAGACTGGGAGCTCAAATGGGAGACTGGGAATTTGACCACTCGCTATGACATGTGCTAACCACTAGGGGGCAGCACAGAACATGGTGAGCATTGGTGATGTAATGGGCCCCCTCTTGCTAGCTACCTGAGGGTGGGGTGATGGGGATGGAGGTGCGGTGAGAATGCTGGTTGTCCACCAAGCTCACCCTCACTCCCCCTGCTCCTCTCCCATGGAACACAAAGGCTTGCCTGCCAGGGAAGTCCCTGCGCTCAGGTAACAGGCGCCTGTGAGGAGCCTGCTCCACACCTGCATGGCCTCTTCCCAGTGAGCCGGGCCTGCAGCCATCGGGACCACAGAGGCTGGTCGGGCTACTTGTGTCCCAGGGCATCTGGTTACACTCACCACATCTCCACGGGGGACTCGGGTGCTGTGACTCAGGCAGAGGGGGCCTCGCAGGGGCCTAGATTCCCAGGTGCTGCCCAGAGCCCAGAGGTCAGCTGGGACCTGCCCATCCATTCCAGACACTAAGACTTTGATCACCTGCCAGGCCAAGGGACTGAACCCTTATATATATATGTGTGTGTGTGAATTTTCAAGAAAAAATTGAAGATAATTTTAGAGGAGATATAGAATATATATAGATATGTGTAGATTTCACATTAAAAACCCTCCATAACTCAGACCATATTGTGAAGTGAATGGGTTTCAGGTGTGTCCAGACCATTATCCCTTTTTGTTCTGGGAGCAGTAAGGTAAGGTTAAAGGTAGCTAAAACTCTGGGTTCTTTCTTATCTCATAGTGTGAAACCATGACAATTTTCCCCATAAGCCATAGAAATCTAATTTTCTATGTTATCCTTAACATGAAATAGTTTGAATACACTGCTAAAGAATTGTTCATCTATTCTTTCTGTGGACTTTTATTGAATAGCTCCTCAACTATGAACTAGTGTGTTATTGGATGAGTGTGGAATAGAGGTGACTAAAGTTTGTTCTCTGACCTTGAGAAAATCACAGCCTATAAGGGGAGATAGATGTCCTAATAACTAAACACACTGCCATATGTCATACATGTAGACCTACATGTAGGAGAGCCACTCAGTTTTATTTGGAATGAGAAAGAGGATGAGGAAACACAGCACAGAAGAACTAATGTTCAACTAAATTTTGAAGCTTAAGTAGAGTTCATCAGGACGGTTATATGTTGCAATATTGTTTCTCAAACAAATAATTTCCTATTACAGCATCTTTAAAGGTTGCATACTATTCCATAATGTGGATGTAACACAAACAATTTAACTGAGCTCTTGTATTTAGTCAGGAGGCTAGATCTATTTTTTGACAACTATAAATAACTTTGACATAAAGATTCTAAATCATGTGTATACCTCAAGTTTCCTCTTAGAATACAGTCCTAGATGTGAAATTTCTGGTTCAGAGGACCAGCACATTTTT
Organism: Myotis davidii; assembly: GCF_000327345.1. NCBI lineage: Eukaryota > Metazoa > Chordata > Mammalia > Chiroptera > Vespertilionidae > Myotis > Myotis davidii. Next base: position 353,063 of record NW_006296627.1, on the reverse strand, counting down.
AAACATTAAATACACTTTTCAAGCTAGCATTATAAAAGAGTAGGACTTTGAGGTCAAATTTACTTTCATTCAAAATATAAACATTCCTTCTTTTGGTTATTTGACCTTGGGCAAGTTGCCTAAGCTTCATTACTCATAGTTTCTTCCTTTTCAAAAAAGAGTGGACCATAATACTTACCTTAAATGCTGCTTTAAAACCTGTAGTTGAGGTTAATAAATACTTATTAAATCTCCCTTAGATTTTTGACAATAGATACCAGATTGTTGCGAAACTCCGACATTAAAAAATTCAAGCTTTCTGAATATTTTAGGTTTGTGGCATTGATTAATTTCTAACAGGAAATGTGCACTGCCTAAATAAATAACTGTATGGTTTACCAAGTGGCTCAACCTTCAAAAATGTTAGCTCCTAATCCATATAAATAACCTGAAATTGCAGAACTGTGGTGAAAAATTTGCTCTGAAAATAAGAATGTTGTAGTATTTAATGAAGAGACATAAACCTGGAATAAAAATCTTATTCTTCCACTTACAACCCGTGTCTCCCTATCTCTCAGACCTTCAGCCATATCTTCTGAAAAAGAGGTAAAAGGTTACATTTTCTTTTTGCTTCAAAGAATCAGATGAGTAATGCAAATTTAGATAGATAGATAGAGGAAAGGTAGGTCTCTAAATTGTTATTTTGATATAAACTATTATTATTGGTTTTTAAATCTACCATGAATCTTTTTACTTATTGAAAAAGAAGAGGCAGCATGCAAACTTTACACTTCTCTCATGCTAGTCAGTGCATTCTGAGTCTTTCCTAGTATCTTGATGCAGGGCATTGACTGAAGGATCGGGATTTATTTTTGAACTCCTGTCAGCAGTCCATAATTACCGTTGCCCAGAAGAGAAATGCTATTTTGCCTCCTGCATCATCAACACAACTGTCAGCAAATAAGGAAGGCGGCGTCTTTACCGTTATTACTGCTAATGTACGAAGCAGGAAAGAACAGCTGGATTTTCACACATTGGGCTATTAGAAGAACTGGCATTTACTAAAATATATCTTCAATTTTCACCTACCTCTTTTGGCTTTAAATGTATTTAAAGAAAAATCATTTTTATTTTCATGCTTATTTTCAAACTCCTAATTTGGGACTTTTATTGATCTCAAAGTCATTTATCTCAGTGCCATTTTTTTTTTCTCTTTGGTATAAACATGCAAAGTTATTGTTGACTGCTTAGGGGCAATTTTACTTATGCACCTTTACTACTCTATGTTCTTGGTGTCCTGTATTCCCTGTGATGTTTCATTTTCTCTCTGGTCTCTAGTTTTGCTTAAACTTGCAATGGCAATAGGTAAAAATAATATTTTTAAAAGAAGAGTTGCAAGGGCTAAATCTCGCTGCAATAAAAGGGCAATGCTATAGCTTAGACCTGGGGTTGGCAAACTGGGGCTCGTGAGCCACATGCGGCTCTTTGGCCCCTTGAGTGTGGCTCTCCCTTAGCCTTAGGAGGACCCTAATCAAGTTAATAACAATGTACCTACCTATATAGTTTAAGTTTAAAAAATTTGGCTCTCAAAATAAATTTCAATCATTGCACTGTTGATATTTGGCTCTGTTGACTAATGAGTTTGCTGACCACTGGCCTTAAACATTTGCTCTTTAAGAAATAAAAATTCATGTAGCAATATAGTTACAATATTTCAAAATTAGGTAGCCTAAGGTAATGTGTGTGTGTGTGTGTGTGTGTGTGTGTGTGTTTTAAAATTATACACATGGTGGGATTGTGAAATAGAGCAGACACTTTGTGAAGCTGCTTGGTAGTTTCTAAAGATGTTAAATGTAGAGTTACCACATGATCCAGAAATTCTGTTGGTAGGCATATACTCAAGAAAATTGGACAAATATATATGTAAAAAAACTTGCATATGAATACCATTAGCAGTGTTATTAATAATAGCCCCAAAGAGAAAACAGCCCACATGTCTATCACCTGATGAATGGATAAATTAAATATGGTACATCATAAAATGGAAAGTTATTTGGCCATGAAAAAGGAACAAAGTACTGATACTTGCTACAGCATAGGTGTACTGGGAAAACATTATGAGCAATAAAAGAAGATATATACAAATGACCACATATAAAGTTATTCAATTTATATAAAGTGTCCAAAACAGGAAAATTCACAGAAACAAAAAGTTGATTACTGGTTTGAAGGAGTTGGAGGTGAGGGAGATTGAGGAGTGTGTGTTAATGGGTATGGGGTTTCTTTTTGAAGTGATGAAATATTCTAAATTTGATTTTTGGTGATCATTGCACAACTCTGTAAATATACTATAAAACTACTGAATTATATCCTTTAAAAGGTTCAATTTTGGGTATGAGATTTATACCTAAGCATTTATGCAAAAATAAACTTGCATATATAGACATTAATAAAAAATAGGAACCAGGAAAGGTGGAAATGAATAGGGAATTATGACTAAACGATTTATCATCGTAAGCTTTTCATGTTAAACATCCTTTATGAATATATCTATTTTTAATGACTTCTGAAAATCTTTTAACTAAGTGAATAATTTATTTAAGCATTTCTCATTTCAAATGCAGGTGATTGCTAATTACTCATTAGTGTAGGAGATAGACGGTATAGATATAGATATAGATGTCGGTGATATAAGTACTTGTGGTCACTGACACATGCTTGTATAGAGGTCAGTTTTTTTTTTAATTTTTTTAAAATATATTTTATTGATTTTTTACAGAGAGGAAGGGAGAGAGACGGAGAGAGATAGAGTTAGAAACATCGATGAGAGAGAAACATCGATCAGCTGCCTCCTGCACATCCCCATGTGCCCGCAACCCAGGTACATGCCCTTGACCGGAATCGAACCTGGGACCTTTCAGTCCGCAAGCCAACGCTCTATCCACTGAGCCAAACCGGTTTCGGCTAGAGGTCAGTTTTAAAGCCTGGGTGTGTACTGTAGGAATTAACTAGCAGCTGGCATCCTGGAATCCTGGAGGCTGTTGTCCTCAGACCTGAGTCACGATTGTCCTTATAACTTATTAGAGAAGCAGACACCTGCAATAACATATCCAACTGTGATCGAAGATGTCATTCATATATCCTCATTTGGAGGACAGTGTGGATGCCCATTCTTTTCTCCTTGGAAAAAGGTTTCAAGGCTTCACCTCACTAAAGTGTCAGACAAGTACTTCACAAATTTGTAGACCACTTACTCCGACAGCCCAGGACAGCGAATTGGAAAACAAGTTAGTCTAAAAGCTTCATGTGTCTTTTTCCTAATGCAAGATTTAGTACACTTAAGGATATTATAATGACATCAAATCAAATTTATAACAGAATGAACCAATGAAAATAACAAATGGAGGTCAAAATGGGCTTTCGCACTTCTGTATTGCAACAGTCAGATCTACAGTGAAGGGACTTAATTCAAGTTGATGGGTGATTGTTCCAGTTTTAAAGAATGCAATTCAGTTTATGTCTGGTTTCATTAAGGCTGTTGGGATAGCACTTGAATAATTCAAAGAGAAGATAAATGTAAAGGGTACTGAGTGTGTGTACAGAAGTGTATTTTTATCCTGTTACAATATGCATGGATCTATTAACTCTCTAACATGCTAAGCCTGTTATGATTTCATCTTGTATAACAGAGAACTAACAACTTTGCCACTCAAAGAAGCAATGTGATCACTCCAAATTTGTAGCACTAAAACCATTTGTTGTGTGTGTCACATTTCCTGTGTGGTAGAGAAATGGCAGGGAGTAAACTTAGACCTATAGTCACGTGACCTGTTGGTTAGTGATGGATGCTCTAACAGAATTAAAATGAACATGCTCACACTTTATCAGATTTTCTCTCTTTAGGCTCACAGCTATTTACAAAACAATAAGTTTGTATGAGAAAAGGTCCCCGTTGGGGAATAATGCCTAAGTCCTGTGTGATTTTACATAAAAACAAGCATGATGAAAGGACTTGATATGTTACCAATTCATTTCATTTAGTAACTAACACATATCCTGTCATAATCCTATGGGGCTGTTTATATTATATAGTTTACAATATATGGAAACTGAGAATCAGAGTGATTATACATTCAATAACCAACATATAGAAACAAGAATTGGGAAGGGAAGTAAGAATATCGAATAACGTTTATGAAGCCCCTGTTCCAGAAGATTCTAGAGTGTTGACACATTCAATTCTCCAGAAATCAGAAGAGGTAGACTTCATTATTTTCACTTCACAGAAAAGGAAGTTTGAAGTCCCAGGTCATAAGCCTAGTTCTTAGCTGATTTTCATTTCGGCACAGTAGATTTTAGTGCTTACATTTTTATTTTACATCACAGATTTTAAACACAACCACAATATTGGGGAAGATACTCGACCTTAGCTTTTGTTGTGAAAATTGATTCATCACTGTCTTGTAGCCCTTCACTAATTTGTTAATCCTGTAGTCAACCTCACATTTTATTTGGCCCACAAAGGTTACAATTCACTTTTTGGTCAGGGCACTGGGAAAGCCCAAGATCAAAAGTAATCTTTTTTTTTTAAGTAATCTTGATTAGAAAAAAATATGCGGAAAGAAGACTGCTTTCTTCAAATGTTCATTATTGTTCCCGGACAGGTCCAGCTGTAACCCTGCCCCCCACCCCCGACTCCCCAACACACACATTAGTCAGACCTTAAATTACAGTAAACACACTGAAACAAAAAGATGAGTTGGCTTCATAGTAACTAGAAAGATGTAGACTGCGCAGCTTTGATTACATGTCCTTAACACTCCTAAGAAAAATACGAATGATAATTAAAGCGTTCTCCTTTGTTATGAGATTAAATGATTTTTTGCACACAAAGCCTCAACTAGTCCATAGGTATTATATTAGCAATAATTTCAGAAATGAGGTAGGAAAATCTGAGTACCTATTTCTATTTATATTCTTTCATATACTGAAATCCTTAGGCCTTGGAGCAAGATATTCAGGAATGTGTCCTTGCAATGCCTAAATTAGCTAAATTTTACATACCAAGGGCGTGAGACTTGGGGCCACTAAAGGGCATAGAGAAGTAGCAGAATAATTCTAAAGCAAGGTCTCAATGGATATATTGGGAAAACCATGAGCAAG
>NW_006296627.1:346196-347576 GCF_000327345.1 Myotis davidii | reverse complement strand
TAGTGCTTCAAAAATCAGTGGTTTGAAGGGGTTAGTGGTGGCTATTTTCCTAGGTTTGTTTAAAGTGTGCCTCTTCAGTGTAGAATCTCTGGCCAGCTAAGGCAGTTTATTCTTAAATTGCTTAGTGGTCAAGCCCATAGATTGAGAGCCAACCTGCCTGCTTTAAAATTTTGCCTTTGACATTTACTAGTTTAACTTCTCTGAAACTCAGATTACTCATCTTCAAAATGAGGGTAATAATAGCATCTCCTTCATAGAATCATTGTGCAAATGCCATTCGCTAATGCAGAAGAAACACTTAGAACACTTCTGGGTCCATAGATAGCATCACTGAGTATTAGGGATTCCTAAGCTTCTTTTTAGTGATTCCTGTTGCCCAACCCACTGAAGAGGCTCCAGTTTGAAGTCTAAGAGAAGGAAAACTGGCCTCTAAGCCATGGGTCCTGACTCTACCCATTAAAAGCTGAGTGATTTTAGACAACTATCACTAGTAGCCTTTGTTAACTCATGTCTAAAATGCAGAAGATATGAGTCTCCTCCAACTTTGTGGTGTAATTAAATGAGAGAAACTTCCACTCATCTGCTGTCGCCGCCTGTATTTAAGCCTCTATTAACTCTCGCCCTCAGGATGAAGGTTGCCTCACAATCGGTCTCACAGCTTCCATTTTTACCCACTTATAGCTCATCCACTAGGCAACAGTCTAAATTATTTAAAATATAAATTGAAACATGGTACTTTCTTATTTAATGTGTTCACTGATTTTTTTTTTAGCACTTTTGGAATAAATAACCAATCTTACAACTTTGGTCTATCTGGGCCTGCACAATCTATCTATGCCTAAGTCTCCAAGTGTATCTCAGACACTGCCTACTGCCATGCTCACTATGATCCAGTCACAATGGCCTTTTTTATGACCCTGGATCATACTAAGGTCTTCTGTACATCAGGGCCTTTGCATGTTCTTACTTAAACCTGCGATCTCTAAAGTATTGATGATTCTTTTCAACCACTACATCTCTACTCAACGTCATCTCCTCCCAAAAGCCTTTTCTTACCATATAATCCAGGGGTCCTCAAACTATGGCCCACGGGCCACATGCAAATACAAATATTGTATTTGTTCCTGTTTTGTTTTTGTTTTTTACTTCAAAATAAGATATGTGCAGTGTGCATAGGAATTTGTTCATAGTCTTTTTTTAAACTATAGTCCAGCCCTCCAACGGTCTGAGGGACAGTGAACTAGCCCCCTGTTTAAAAAGTTTGAGGACCCCTAATCTAACTCCTCAACATGTCCACCACCCAGAAAGGAGTCCCGTGTCCATTGGGGGTCACTCCTCGCTCCCCTTCTCCAAACCCCCGTGAACCCCACTTCCACTCCT
>NW_006296627.1:329481-346013 GCF_000327345.1 Myotis davidii | reverse complement strand
CTGATGGCAGAATTTAATTTTTCCTAATGCAAGATTTAGTACACTTAAGGATATTATAATGACATCAAATCAAATTTATAACAGAATGAACCAATGAAAATAGCAAATGGAGGTCAAAATGGGCTTTCGCACTTCTGTATTGCAACAGTCAGATCTACAGTGAAGGGACTTAATTCAAGTTGATGGGTGATTGTTCCAGTTTTAAAGAATGCAATTCAGTTTATGTCTGGTTTCATTAAGGCTGTTGGGATAGCACTTGAATAATTCAAAGAGAAGATAAATGTAAAGGGTACTGAGTGTGTGTACAGAAGTGTATTTTTATCCTGTTACAATATGCTCTGTTTATTCAAAATGATTTTGAGCTCTGAAAGGATGCTGTTAGTACCCTACGCAAGAACGAATAAAACCATTTTTGTGCTCACTCCTGTTCTATTGGATTATTAGATTTTTTTATGATTAATTTTAAGACTCTGCAAAGCCAACTTGTTGAAAATTTCAGAACATATCAAACAAATGTGTTTTGAGTTGGCGCTGCCTAAGAGAAAAGGCTTTTTCTAAAACACCAAGCAGTTCATTGTGGCTTGCCAATCTGTCTCTTTTTTACATTTATACTAGAAAAACCAGACCTGGCAGAAACTTCGATTCTGAGAGTGGGGAATGGTTAAAAGATACAGCTTTTGTTCTCTCTCTTTCAGAGATGTTCCCTTATTCTCTTCTCAAGTGTGTGGGAAGCCCTGCCAGTTAGCATTTTGATGAAAGTGCCACAAAAAGCATTTCTACGTTTTGTGTAATCTTACCTTAATCAGTGGTTTGAAGGGGTGAGTGGTGGCTATTTTCCTAGGTTTGTTTAAAGTGTGCCTCTTCAGTGTAGAATCTCTGGCCAGCTAAGGCAGTTTATTCTTAAATTGCTTAGTGGTCAAGCCCATAGATTGAGAGCCAACCTGCCTGCTTTAAAATTTTGCCTTTGACATTTACTAGTTTAACTTCTCTGAAACTCAGATTACTCATCTTCAAAATGAGGGTAATAATAGCATCTCCTTCATAGAATCATTGTGCAAATGCCATTCGCTAATGCAGAAGAAACACTTAGAACACTTCTGGGTCCATAGATAGCATCACTGAGTATTAGGGATTCCTAAGCTTCTTTTTAGTGATTCCTGTTGCCCAACCCACTGAAGAGGCTCCAGTTTGAAGTCTAAGAGAAGGAAAACTGGCCTCTAAGCCATGGGTCCTGACTCTACCCATTAAAAGCTGAGTGATTTTAGACAACTATCACTAGTAGCCTTTGTTAACTCATGTCTAAAATGCAGAAGATATGAGTCTCCTCCAACTTTGTGGTGTAATTAAATGAGAGAAACTTCCACTCATCTGCTGTCGCCGCCTGTATTTAAGCCTCTATTAACTCTCGCCCTCAGGATGAAGGTTGCCTCACAATCGGTCTCACAGCTTCCATTTTTACCCACTTATAGCTCATCCACTAGGCAACAGTCTAAATTATTTAAAATATAAATTGAAACATGGTACTTTCTTATTTAATGTGTTCACTGATTTTTTTTTTAGCACTTTTGGAATAAATAACCAATCTTACAACTTTGGTCTATCTGGGCCTGCACAATCTATCTATGCCTAAGTCTCCAAGTGTATCTCAGACACTGCCTACTGCCATGCTCACTATGATCCAGTCACAATGGCCTTTTTTATGACCCTGGATCATACTAAGGTCTTCTGTACATCAGGGCCTTTGCATGTTCTTACTTAAACCTGCGATCTCTAAAGTATTGATGATTCTTTTCAACCACTACATCTCTACTCAACGTCATCTCCTCCCAAAAGCCTTTTCTTACCATATAATCCAGGGGTCCTCAAACTATGGCCCACGGGCCACATGCAAATACAAATATTGTATTTGTTCCTGTTTTGTTTTTGTTTTTTACTTCAAAATAAGATATGTGCAGTGTGCATAGGAATTTGTTCATAGTTTTTTTTAAAAACTATAGTTCGGCCCTCCAACGGTCTGAGGGACAGTGAACTGGCCCCCTGTTTAAAAAGTTTGAGGACCCCTGCTTTAGTGGCTAAGAGTCTAGATTTTAGAATCAGACCTGAGACCTTGTCCTGAGTCTGTCACTTGAAAGTTATACAAGCTTGAAAAATGACTTCATAGCTCTCATCCTTAGTTTCTCCATCTTCAGATCAGGAATACAAACAAGCCCTCAATCCACTCGATCACTGGAATAATGGACTAAAATGATGGATGCCAGTCAAAACTTCAGTGGCAATGCCTGGTACACAGTAAGTGCCCAATCAATTAAGTGATGATAATGCCTTCTCTCTACAAGATGATAAATGTCTCGAGGGCAGATTATACACCTTTATTATATGGTCCATCTATGAATTTACAGAGCAAGTGTATGGGAGAGAAAACAGTACTTCTTTTAAAGCCATGAGTCTGAGAAGTCTCCCTTTCCTAGGAAGAAATCAGTGTCTCTCTCTAAGGTGTTGCGTGGCTGGCAGTCTCTACACTTGGCCATTAGGTAAGTGCTGGCTGGTTGGAGGTTGTCCACTGTATAAAGGTGTGAGCATCCACCTGCTTCTGCCACAATCATGCTACAACCAGGCATTAAGTGTTCAAGCAGGATGTTGTCCCAGTCAGATCTACAAAGGTCTCTGCAGCTCGTTGGCCTCGTCAATCTGGCAGGGCCATTTTTGCCTTATACTTTCTATCCTTTCCTGTATTAGTGAGCAGCAAAATGTCTATGTGAATCATCTTAATTCCTTGCGCTCTGCATCATGGCACTTCTATTTCTAGAAGGCCAGGATAGTACTTTTGCTCCAAATCTGTTCTTGAAGGCTCTTGTCTCACTGAAATTGCTTTTCCTGTCTCTACCAGCTGGACACTAAAAAACATTATAGCAAGAGGACCTATTTTAGTTTTGCCATCCATCATCTGGAGAAAAAAAATATGCATGTGGCTGCTTCAGAGAGAGACAGAGCGAGAAAGGGAAGGAAAAAACAACAACACATACCTGGTGAAGTGCCTCTTACTTCTCATGAACGTCACCTGTCAGTGACTTCTCGTGAACGTCACCTGTCAGTGACTTCTCGTGAACGTCACCTGTCAGTGACTTCTCCAAAAGGTGTCTTCCCACAGGCTGTCTTGAAGGACAGGCATTTGGGCGGTGGAGGTTGTATAGAGATATATTCTCAGTGTTGCTGATGTAATATTCAACTTTGATTGCCTCCCTAATTACAGGCATCATTCTTATATTAGGACTTTTTTGAGCTTCCCATGTATTAGGACTATTTTGGTGTCTGAGGTGACCCATGATGTTGTGCAGATGACATGTTAATTTGACAATCTGGCATGTTTCTGGGTCTGAGGCTGCAGCATACGGGGATTCTGGTACATATCAAACTTAGTTTACAATTTTTTTTTTAAAATATTCATTGTATCAAACCAATGGCTTCCAAAGAAATTAGTTCTTATTTGCTTTGAAGAAAAATTTCAGGCTTGTCATGATAATTCCACATCTAAGGCTGTCCAGTGTTTGAATCCTGGTTACCAAAGCAACTGCCTCTTCCTCAGCATCTTACATGAGATTTGCAAAACTACAAGGTTTATGTTGAAAATGCCCTAGATTTTTGTTATGGGGTTGTCCAGTGTATGTGGTCCTTAGAATTAAGGCTATATTGAGTAATCAACCCTTTTGAATGTATCTCTTCCTCAACAAGAAAGGAGGAATGGAAGGTAAAACAACAGGCTTAGGTTGAGTTTAAGGACGCCCTGAGGAAATAAAGCCTTCCACAATGACCATAACCCAAGAAGCTAATAAAAGAAATCAGTTTTCAAAGCAAGAGTTTCCAATGACTTAGGATGAAAACATTATAACAGCATGCTTCTGTGATACAGTATGTGTGCATCTATGTATATATTATGAGCCTCTGGGAGGTATAGATAAATAGTTGTTTGGGGGGAAATTGTTGTTATACCAAAGAGATTTTATTTCAGACTCCCAAGTATTTAAAGAAAAGCTCAAGAAAATAATACTGGGGATGAAAGCACTTCTATCTCAACGTTGCTATGTACAAGCTGAAGGACATTAGCAAGTCACTAGATCTCAGTAGTCATCTACCTAAAATAGGACCAAATGCTTTATTTTAGGGCTCATTTGAGGATTATTAAGAATACATAAGCAAAGTGAGTTAAGTGTTCTGCCTGATAGATAGAGGACACTCAGTAAATGAAAGTTAATACAAAGGAATTGTTATAGAATAAATACAGAAATCCTTACTTTCAGGCTCATGGTTAAAATTGGGATGGATTAAAATTAACTCCCCAATTAACGGATGCCCTAGCTCTAATACTATGTGAATGGACAACACAGAGATGGTGGGAAATCCTAATAATTGCCCATAATTCTCCCCACTGTCACTCTGTGCACCAAACAGGAAACAATTGAGTCAATGTCACCAGAAGGCCAGTTTGGAAAAGTCATCCTCTTCTTTAAACTCAGCATTTGGAGCCTTTCATCAGCCTGTTGGTGTTGACTCAGTCAGGTTCGTTAGGAGACAGAAAGGTCATGAAGTATTGGACAGTGTCCCTTTACCAACAAATTCTAGAGGTAGCCCAAATTCTAGAGGTGGCAGGGAACCAAGAATGGGGCAGGGAGGCTCCCGTGAGGACAGGGTATGAAAATGAACCTCCCCTCCCCCCACTTTGGCCTAAGAACTGTACATCTTACACTTTGCTCGAGTTTGGGTTTGTGCATATATGTGTAGGTGAAGCAGCCAAAAGCCTCCTGGGTGCTTGAATAAACTCAGTTTAGATCCTAAACAGAAAATGCACAAAAGCAAACAAAACCAACATGGCTCATATTTATAAAGCACTTTTGAATAATATTTTTCAAGACAATTAGTCAGTGTTAAAATCTTAAGCGCGCGCGCACACACACACACACACACACACACACACTCCATAAAATCCTGATATGTTTTCATGAGATATTTATCAAATATTTAAAGTGGAAAAATTCTTGGTTAGAATACCAAGAAACTGGCTTCAGATCTTTGAATTTGTAAATAGGCCGATGCTTGGTGGAGGTGGGAAGACACTGCATAGATTCTTGATAAGAGACCATTTATACATCTGAAAAAGAAAAAAAAAAACTTACATACCATCTTCAAAACTATGCATTAGCATTTTCTCCTAAACAGTCTGTTCTAATTGTCGGTTTTCCCCATGAAATAAATGCCTTTTCCTCCCAGACAAGTAAAACTAAAGCTCCGAGGAGCAAACCTTGTGGACCATGTTTCTGTCGGGACCTGAAGGGTTAAGCCCAGAGCTGCCACTAGGTGTCACATCGGGATCGCTTTTGGGAGCACAAGCTCCCTAACTGGTTCCAACAAGAGGCATCTTCTTGGTTAATTTCAACTACTGTTCAGTTTCTTTTTAAATAGAGACTCTTACCCGGCACCTGTCAAGTTTTCCACATCTTTTGATTTGTCTTATAGGTATTTACAACCATTTTAACTTTTCACCCACAACGCGGGCCTAGAAGAAGGTAGGAGGAGGGAGGTTTGATTTAATGGGACCACACTGGAGGGAGAGAGAGGTCTCTCTTAGTCTTGTACCCCACATAACCTCCCCTCCCTTCCCCACTCTTGGACACCCAAAATTGACATGCAGTCTGACAAATACTAGTAAGAACTGCAACAAAGTTGCACTTGATTGCCGCCCCAGATACCTTCCATATATGGAAATTCTGGAGCTCCCACTGGTTTCCCATCCCATCACCACCTCTTCCAGCCCCTTCCCCATTCCCCATGCCACCTTCTGAACTGAGGTCCCCAGTATTCTTCTCCCAGGTCAGTTGAATAACTTAGAAAAAAAAATTTAAAGTAGAATGGTCCAAATTTGAATGTTCACCATTGCCACTTCCAGAAATATTGCGTTTTGAAAGAAGATAGTTTAGGAGGAGGATGTTTGCCCATAAAGAATGCCATGTCTGCACGTTTGGAACAGGTGATGGGGGAGGGAAAGGGGGGCTTTGAATTCAAGGGGACAATGATTACTCTCTATTCTAGGAATATTTCAAATGGCTACCTATTCTGCTGTAGGTAAAGCAAGCCCTGTCTCTAGGAAGGCAGAGATGTTAATAAATATTATATATATAAATTGAAACCTATTTTTTTCAGGATTAAATAGGTTAACCCTACCTAAATAAAGTAAAATGAGACAGTGTGACAATCCCCACCCCTGCAAAAAAACAAACAAACAAACAAAATTAATAAATCTCTAACTGAACATATAAAACCAAAGTCCTAAAAAAAAATGCAGAGTCAGATTAAATCCTAGACACTGGGGTGTAACAGAGCAGCACAATTTGCTAGGATTTGAATCCTTGTAAAAGCTTCGGTATAATACAAATTGAATGTCTTCATTCCCGGGGACGTTTCTGATTTTTAACACATTTTAGAATGCCAATTCATTCATATCTTCCTTCAGAATTATTTAGAGTACCTATGAATCATCACCATTATATATGAATTAAATATATAATAACAAGATCAAGATTGACATTGTCCCTACCCCGTTACCCCCTGAAGTTAACATTGCAATTGGCAAAGCAGAGATCAGAGGATTGGAAAAGTGACTTATTTCAGAAATGAGAAGCCCATGAAGAGCATAAAGCAGGATTAAGAGCTAGAGACTCACAGGAGACTGCATGGTTTTTATATAAACTTATAGAAGGAAGTAGGACAATGAAACAAGCAATCAGGTTTAAACTCATTGGCTGTATAATCTTGAGCAGTTCACAGAGGCTCAGTTTACTCATCTGTAAAATGGAAATGATGCTGAGGGGTGAGGTGAGCATGCATTCTATCCGAGCACTCTGGGAAGGGCTGCTGGGAAAGTGACTTTAAGGCCAAGGTCTGAACTCAGAGGAGCCAGCCACAAGATCTGTGGAAATGCTTTGCAAAGTGAAGGTCCAACAAGTTTAAACTGTCTGCTCCTGGGATTATCTTGGTGGGTTCTAACAGCTACAGGGAGGCCATCATGGCTAGAGTTTCATAAGTAAATGGTGAAGGTGGGCGAGGAGGAGTTCTCTGGAATATTATAAGAAATTATCTGAAATGCTCCAAGTGAAAATTTCTAGCATAGATTGTAGCCAAAGCAAATGTTTAACCAACCTACCCAGAAAATTCCCACTCTACCTGAAGTAAAATTCAAATATCTTACATTAGCCTACAAAGTACTATGAATTTTTGCAACTTAAGGTAAAGTCTTGCACGGTGAAGTGCCCAGGATGGTCTGTTAAAATAACTTGCAAACCTGCCCAGAAGAGGAATCATAGTATATATTATATAAACTTTGCTAGTTGCCACACATCCTTTCCCAGACTCCTCTGTTCTTGTTGGCTGAACCCACCCCACCCTGTGGTGGTTGAAATGACCAGCTTTTCCGTCAGCTACATGACTCTCTTGCTGCTAAATCTTGACAGATAATCCAGTTCAGACCAAGGAGATAAGAGAGAAGGTAGGAGAACTTTTTTCTTTCCTAATAAAGAGATACACCAGAATCCTGCCCATGCCTTCCTGTCTTTGAGCAGCTTTGAGCTGCTGCAGTCATTTTCTGATTATTAAGGGACAAAGCATCAAAAGTTGAGGTAAATAGGAATATGAAAAATCCTAGATCTATGGAAACATTATTTAACCATTGAATTAGCTTGGGAATACCATCTCTTGATTTACTGTTTTGAAAAAGACGAAGTGCCTTATTGTTCAAACCTGTGTTTTTGAGATTTTTTTTTTTTACTTTTACAGAAAATATGATAGGGATACAGGTTTCCTTTATATTGCTATATAGTCAGTGCCATGCAAAGGCAAACCCCCCCCCCCCTACATTCAGTAAACATTGGTTAAGTGAACGTGTCAAGACATAGTTCTTTAATAAGGAAAGAATCTTAGAATGATGTATAGTACATGATAGCAGCTAAGGCAAATAAAATGGAAAAATTGAAAGCCCTAGCCGATTTGGGTCAGTGGTAGAGCATTGGCCTTTGGACCAAAGGGTCCTGGGTTCAATTCTGGTCAAGGGCACGTACCTTGGTTGCAGGCTTTCCCTGGCCTGGGCCCTGGTCCGGGCTCCCTGCAGAAGGTAACAGATTGGTGTGTTTCTCTCACATCAATATTTCTCTCTATCTTTCGCTCTCTCTTGTATTCTTTCTAAAATTCAATGGAAAAACATCCATGGGTGAGGATTAAAAAATGAATGAATGAATGAATAAATAAATAAATAAAATGCAATCATTCAAACATCTATGGATTCTTTTATTACCAATATTTTTTTTACTATTTCCTTCTTTTTATTTTAAATTCTCATAAGCAGATTATGATGTTTTAAATTAGTGTATTTTAAATAACATTCAACTTGTTTTTTTTCCCACAGAAAGTTTCAATTCTTATCATTTTCAGTTAGAAAAAGAAGAAGATAGAATGGTCTTGAGCTCAAGATACTGGTTATGATAACAACAGTAGAGGTGATGGTGAATTTTACTGTTGTTGCTATCATCTCTCATTTATTGAGCACTTATAATATGCCAAGCATTAAGCTGGGGTGTTTACTTATAGTGTATCAGTTATTCCGTGAAGTGCATACTGTTATCCCAATCTTATCCAAAACTAAGACCTAGAATGACTAAATGCATTTTTAATTTTAGTTGTTGGATAGGAGTAAATCTCGAGAGAAGTAATTTAGACAAGGCCAGGAGAAAAGTGAGTATCTGAGATGACTTTACTACCGCCGAGCCAGGTGTAGCTCAGCAGTAAAGTGTCAACATAGGAACCAAGAGGTCACTGGTTCGATTCCCGGTCAGGGCATATGCCCAGGTTGCGGGCTTGATCCCCAGTGGAGGGTGTGCAGGAGGCAGCCAATCAATAATTCTCTCTCATCATTGATGTTTCTAGCTCTCTCTTCCTCTCTGAAATCAATAAAAATATATTTTAAAAAACTTAAAAAAAGAATTTACTACCTGCTAGAGCAAATGGTACAGAAGGAAGTGTCTATATCATCAATAAAAATAAATTCCATCTCTATCTGGAGAAAAAACTATCTGTGTATCTTGCTAGTAAGGAGTTTAGTGCTTAAGGGGAGCCCTATAGCTTCCCCTTAAAACAGGTGCTGGCCAATATTTCTGAATATATCTGGGAATAATGTCACACCTGCAAATCCTCTAGAGAGAGAACACATTGTGTAGGACAGGCAAACAGATTTTCCTTTCTTATGATTTCCAGAAGATATGTGGTTGTTGTTGTTTTAGTGTGGTATCAGCTGGGTTTCAGAGCCAAATAAAATGATAAACCTATCTCCCCAAATGTCAGGCTAGGCATGCATCAGGATCCATCACCTTAGGCAGGTCTTAGAAATAGAAAGATCTGAATCTGGGCTTTATCAGCCAAAAGGCTTATTTTCTAAAACAGCATTTTCTTATATTGTATCCATGAAGAATGCTGGTGTGTACAGAGTTCTGTCGATGAATCCACTGCCAAGCAACAAGGGAAAATCCTTACTTTCTCACAGTTATATCACTTGAAGTTAAGTATAACTGTAACTTGTTTGCTCTGCCAGCAAAATGGTACTTTCATGCACAAAACTTCCTGCAGATAAGTAGCTCATCTTCTTATTCTTAAGGTTTAGGCCAGGGAAATAACAGAAGGAACTTTAAGCTGGGGAATGAAAGACTTTAATGTGATCATTCTTTGAATCTTCTTTACTTAACTCAAGAGAATAAAGTTTTGTGGTTCTTTTTTATCAGACATTTAAATTTCTACTTGGAGAAAATGGGATCGGAGTTATTATATCTTGGAATAAAATAGATTATCATTTCCTGATGGGGTTGAGTTGCAATTTTAAAGAAAATCTTCAGCTGTGTTGGAGAATCACTTGAGATGATGTGTCATCACATGAATCCATCCATCCATCCATTCACCCATCCACCCCCAGCACCCTCCCAGCTGTCCATCTATACATGGTTATGTTCATTTATGCATTCATTCACTCACTGTAGAACCATCCAAACTGAGATGTTTAGTAAGTGCTGTGTAATTATTAGTGAATAAATATTGACTTCTCCTCTATTAATAACACAGTCTTAATCATCCTACTTCCCCCACTGTGGCATAAAAATGGAGCTTGATGGACTCAGCTTGAAAATTGACACTGTGTAAATTCATGATATACTTGCTCATTATCACACTACTATTATGTTAATGAATACCTTTGGATAAGACATTTAACTTTCCTGTTTCTTATCTAGAAAAATGAAATTGCCTGTCTACTTGAGTTGGTTTCTAACAACTGTTTGTTTGTTTGCTTGATTGCTTATTAGTTTTCTTTCTTTTTTTAATGCTGTTTTTTTTTTTTTTTTGTCTTTTCCTCAAAACTTAGATGCTAGCCAGAAGGTGTGTTTCTTTCTTTGAACAAAAGGTCCTAACTCATCAAGGAACATGTACATGTCACCCGAGGGAGACATGTCTTTAAACTTCATATGGGCTTCAGGTTGGAGTGCTGGTGTACTGAATAGTACATTTGAAAGTATTTAAATTGGCATTTGCAAATGTCATGGAGTTAATATTGCTTGAGTATGGAGCAAACTCAACCGATGTTACTTTCAAAGCATAGAAAAAAAAAGGAACTGGTTTAAATGAGCAAATCAAGACACCCAGGAGAAATCAAATAAAAAAAACAAACTGTAAGTTTGTGACAGAAAAATAAACATATGGATGGATACACAATTCCCTAATATCTGTGGGAAGAAATTTAGTATTCCTTTGGTCCAGTTTATAGATAAGTAATAGATTATCAGATTGGTGGCATGATTTTGAGGGGAAAGAATAATTTCCCTCATTTTTATGACCTCAAAATCCATTTAAACTGTAAGGCTCATCTAAAATTCTTACTGCCATGAAAATATCTTGGAACCACTCTCCCTAAAGAAAATATTTGAGTCTAACATCGGTCTGTTATATTTTTAGTTGATAGTGGTATTATTTTGCTTCTCCAATGAGATATTTTTCCCACTTAATAGAAAAAGTATTTACATTCATTTTATTTCTACCGCTATACCCAGGATAATGCTTTGCACATCGTAGATAATTAGTAAAAAATTAATTAGCTGTTCTAGATAGACTATTGCCAGAATTACAGCCCCACAAGAGTTACTTTTGATGATAAAATTACCTATCAATAATCTTTCCATGTATATCACTTTATCACCATGGGTACATGATTCAAATATTTTTTAATTGACAGCTTGAGGTATCTATTTCATATCTGCACTTAATAGGATTTCATGGGAAATTTATTTTCTAAAATTTGCCTTCCTTTACATGCTTCTTCTGTTATCCTTTTACATTTTTTTTTTTATAGTCAACCTAAGGTAGAACCTTTGTGTAGTTAAAGCTTATGATTCCAGAGCTGGACAAAGCATCTGAGACCGTCCCTCTGGAGCAGACGATTGACTGCTCATCAAAGACTTCTGTTTCTTCTCCATGGACAGACTGTGGGTAGAAATGGCTGCTCAGCTTGGAACTATTTTTCAGCCCATTTGAGTCTGGTTGGCCTTGCAACTCATTCCCACTAGTAGAATTTGAGCAGAACTGATGGGTGTCCCACTTTGATTGAAGGATTAAGGAGTGTGAATGCTCCCAATTCTTCTTTTCTCACTGGCTGGCCAGAAGTAAAGGACTCTGAAGCCAGGGAGCTGGCAGAAATACAAAATAAAAATCTCATTACTGAGCCATGTGTAAAAATTTAACCACCAGATGCCCTATAAACTATTAGGTGAACAAGAAATAAACTTCTTATTTTGGTAAGCTGCTGATAATCTTGGAATCTTCTGTGATAGGAGACAGTTATTTTTATCTAGTATAAGGACTTTTATGAAAAGGTTAGGAAAGTGAGTCTGGGAGATGTTAGCTGGTTTAAATAAGTCACAAGATGCCAACAAAACGGGGATTAGAATTGGGAGCTACTGGAAACACTCATTCTAAGGGACTTGAATAAGCAAAGAAAGCAACAGATTAAAATGAATTTTAAACGAGATCAAAGGATGAAAGAAGGGTCAAAAACCTATCTCACCAATGAACTTGTATATCTGATTCCAAAATTGGGCTCTGTGTCCCAGACGAGTGATTCCGTCTTTTAATCTGCAGAACCCCTTTTCAAATATTTTATGCATCAGTAAGTGAAATGAGTAAGAGCAGAGCTTTTGGGCTTGATGCAGAGGTAGGCGGGAGATGGCCAGGACTCATCTTGTCTACTCCCCACCTTAAAGCTCCCCGGGTCCAATGCAGCAGCTCCTAAGGTTTAAACTGCAGAGCTCAGCCTATGTATGACCTGCTCTGTTAGACCTCCTCTGGGACCACCCTCTTGCTAGCATGGCCAAAGGTCTTTGCCATGAGTTCTTTATAAAGCTCTCTTCTTCACAATTTGACAGAGACACTACAATGTTTGGCTGTCATGATAGGAACCGGTGTTCTCTTTTCTTTTCTCTTCCTTTTAGGGATGGTCGATAGGCTAAAAGACAGATGGGTTCAGCTAAATTGGCAGCAGGGTGAAAAGGACCGCATTTTATCAAAGAGACTTCAGTTACAATTGGTCAATGAAAGAGCAGTGAAGGCCAGTGAGAGAGCAGGGGAAGTTTCTCACAGCATAAATAAAGCAGGAAATCCACAAGAGGCTCTTGGCACTCCATGTGGATTATCTCCCACTCAGTGTAAATTATAGAAAATTCCAGGTAAACTGTGGGTCTAGGGCAGTGGTAGGCAAACTGCAGCTCGTGAGCCACATGCGGCTCTTTGGCCCCTGTGGCTCTTCCACAAAATACCATGCACGGGCGCGCACGTCCAGTGCGATTGAAACTTTGTGGCCCATGCGCAGAAGTCTTTGGCCCACACTCAAGGGGCCAAAGAGCCGCATGTGGCTCGCAAGCGCCAGTTTGCCGACCACGGGTCTAGGGAACTTTGGCTTAGCTATGTGTAAGCTAATTTAAAGTAAAAATAATGTGTGGGGCCAAGTGCATACCAATATTCTTGAAATGAATAGAGAGCATTATTAAGATATATTTCTACAGAATAAAAACACTTTCCTCTTAAGGAAGAAAGAGCTGGGGGGAAAGAATCCAAGGAGGGGTGAAGACAGATTACAACGATCTATTATTAATACGGATGAGCCAAGGCCAGCCGAGGCTATCGCACTGCATCCTTCACATTCTCATTATTGGAATATACACTGGCAGTTACTGCAGCAGTGCTCTCCTTACTGTGGCGAGAGGCGTTCATTTCTAAGGAGCTGAACAAGTGACAGTGAGCTTTGGAAAGGGTCTGGGTGCTCAATGATTGGATTGTAATGATTCTGAAAGAGCTTTCATCATCATTACCCAACATTCTGCAGATGCAGCGTGTTTGAAAATAAACTGTGGCCCAACTAGCCCACATCATTTCAGGTTCCAACATTGAGACTCTGGTTTGCTGATAGATTCTTGTGCATGCAAGTACAGGCGAACACAAATGTACTCGGCGGAGCATACATCATTTTAAAGTTGTTTAGCCAATGCATCTGCGACTACGAAATCTATGTGCACAGTTCCCAGGCCATGATGAATGCAGTGGTGGAGAGCATTCATTCATTCCTTGTTTCATTCATTCCTGCAATCTTAGTATGTTACACACCGGGCACTGTACTCTTACAACCTTGAGCAAGATGAATCAAGCCCTGCCCAGAAGGTGGTCTCTATTTGCTGTTTTTCCAGTAAATGTTTGAATTCTCCTCCTGTTTACACCCAAAAAGGACAAGCTAATTGTCTGTTTATTTTGCCAGTTTGCCTTAATTAAAGGCTTGCAAGGCCATTAGCAGATGAAGCTGTTTACATTGCACAAGTAGGTTTGAATTTCGCCTCCTTGGCCCTTCACCCCTATTACCCTAAACCTGGGGCAACAGGATAAAAATGTATCCCTCTACACTTTTAGGGGAGAAAAACAAAGCAAGTGCTCTAGTTAAATTGTCAGTAGCATCTCCTATCACTCAGAGAGTTCTAAATGTCAGTTTTTGCAAGTATAATGTGTGTTCATGTATGATTGTTTAACTCTTTTCTGTGATTTGCCATTTATTTGTAGGACACTATAAAACTGGTTAACTGCAGGGCTAGGTAAATTGTCAAGAAGAATCCTAGTGAGTGAGGCTAGCATTAAATAATAGAGCCATTTGGAAGAGGGACATGCCAGGGTGGCGAGCTGCTTTGTGAAAATAGAGAAGTGAAATGTGAGCTAGCCCAGTAGAATTTAACTAGATTGAAGGTTGGGGAAAAGTGTTCTCCTATGAGTTTATTTTCTAGTTGTCCATTTCCCCTTGGTCTTCACCACCATCCATTTCTTTCATCTCTTCTCATTCTAATTTCAAAAGAGACCTACCCATGTGCCTATTGGTTTATCTTCATCCCTCTACCACCACCATGACACAGGCCATTGTCTTAATTAAAATAATGCCCTAATAGAATTCCTTTCCCCACACTTTCTCTCTTTAACCTCTCTGCCACAGTCTTAATGTTGTAGCCAATTTTTAGAGATGTGAACAAGATCACATCATTCTTTCATTTAAACCTTTCCATTGCACATGAATCCAATCTGCTTACAGTGGGTGACAGACATGGCCTGAGCTGATGCTCTACAGGACTCTCCAAACACGGTTCCTGTCACCTTTCCTCCATCTATTCCAGTTCCCCTGGCTCTAATAACTCAGGTTTTCCCACATCAAAGCCTTTGTCCTTGCTGGATACTATGAAATCTGTAATGTTATGTGTATGATGATACTTAAATACATCATGGGAATCAGAATTGATAAGCAAATTTTGAAATTATTAGATAGCAGAAAATTATATGTATGTTATACACAGGAAGGAGTTTTTGAAGACATGATAAATTGCTCAGCTAACTTACTCAACTTCTAATTAAAAATTCTTTAATTAGAAAGCTTTACAGGATACTTTCACTGTCAGCATATTTTCAACCATGAAATAGGTTATTATTATGAATAATGTGCAGAAGAAGACACCGTGGTCCAGAAATTGCTTATCCAAGATATGTATTTGAAGTCATGGCTGAGTCAAAATTTGATCCTTGGATTTCTGAGTTGGTGATATGGGAATTTCTCACTTGAGTCCAAAGTACATATTTTAGAGAAACGTTTAGTTTTTATATGACATGAAATTACAGGGATACTCAACTCTCCATATTTCTAGTAAGATTTCACCTTCAAAATCTCATCATTTGTGGTCTTTTTACTACAATGTAAGATTGGGTGAGTGAACACAATCAGAAATTCCTTTAGCAATTGCTTTTACATTGGAATCGTGATGGTTGGAGTCAGCTGGAGGATGTGATGGTATCAGTTGGCCCCTTATTCTGCAATAGATGCTATTTCTGTCTCATCGGTCTATCTGTGTCATTGCTTTAAACACGGATTTTCAACATGACCCATTAAGTGGTTATTTCCTTCTAAAATACTTAAAGGGAGAATACATCAGAGGAAAGTGTTAAACGGTTGGGGCTGTGATCTGAGATTCAAGATGGTTACACTCTTATACTGAAATCATCATTGTAAACTCCTATGACAAGTTTTAATAGACACCTGAATGGTTTTTCAGGGAAAGAATATTTAAGTAAAGGGTTTTATTTTTCTTTAACAGAAATTCATTAGCATATGCTAGATGATATAGAGGAGGACGATATTGGAAGATTAGGAGTGAGGATCAGAAGGGGATAGCTCATCTGTGAGTTCAAGCAGAACAGCTATGGGCATTAAGAGTTGACTATCATTCTTCTACTAATTTACTATAATACTCTGAGGGTATCCATGAAGGCTGGGAATTGAACCTCAACACTTAATCGATAAGCTCAATGTCCCTTTCTCTAATTCATTAGGTTAAAGGTAACATCAAGAATGCTGTCCCAAAGAAGCCCAGTAGAGCTTAGATATCCTACATGACAGCGTGTAGGGGGATTTCTTCTCTGAGGGCTAGTGAGACCATAGTCCAGGGAAACAGTGGACCATTGAGACTGTAGTTTTGGTGCCTATGGCTTTTACTTTCTGGGAGATCTAGATTTTTAAGAGATCATTTTTTTCAATATGCATAGATTTTCCTCCCTCTAAATTCAGTGTTTAAAAAAGAATCCTTGAAAAATTATCTAATGCTCATTTTGGAAAGGTTGTATGTATGTGGCTCTGGGGAAAGAGGTGAGAACAGAAATTTGAGGACACACCAATGGACAATAAGAAGATATAATATCTTGCTTTTCATAGAGCCAAGCCAAAGAGGAAAGCATTTACTTTTTCAATCCATACCCGAGGATATGTTTTCATTGATATTTTTAGAGAGAGATAGAGCGAGGGAGAGGGGGGGGGAGAAAGAAAGAAACATGGATGTAAGGGAGAAACATGGATTGGTTACCTCCCATAAGCGTCTGGACCTGATTGTACG
>NW_006296627.1:319300-329379 GCF_000327345.1 Myotis davidii | reverse complement strand
GAAAGAGGAAACTATTTTGAATGAAAGGGGGAAATTACTTGACTCCTAGAATGGGAAACAGTTTGCTCTGTGGCTACTAGTATTTTGTGGTTTATTAATCATTTAAAAAATCGTTTTCTCTCAAAAATGATGACTGATAACAAAACAAAAGAGAATATGTATTATTGGTGGTTACTCACTTATGAGGATGTTGACCTGAGGTCTAACCATTATTTTTTCTCTTCATCTCTTAGTTTATTAAAGTGGAAGTTGATTGTTGCACTACTTATTGGAAAGACATGATTATTGACTCTTTGCAGCAGATATTTTCTGATAGTCAAAGCTGTATTACAATAAAGATAATAATTAGTCATTGAATAAGGGATCTGTATGTGGGCACTGATCCCGTTGAATATGGGGAAAATTAAAATGCGCTACTATATGACACTGGCTTAGCCCTTGACTAATTCAATCAGCTCATCAGTCTGAGTTGTCATCTTGAAGACTCGTAAATGATGTGAGAATTTAAGCAGTCACAAGCACTTGCACACATATCCACCCACCCAAGTTCAAGTCTTGCTACTGATTCCTTTGAAAAGGGAAGGTAGAGGCAGATGATCTCACATTCTAATTCAATTTAAAATGAGTTGGCCTTTCTTTTTTTCTGCTGAAAGTTCCTTTCTCTAGAGGATGGAAGGAAACAGCAAGTTTACAACAGGAAATCTATCTAATTTCAACAGGTGCTTTTGGTTTGCATAACTGTGAAAGTTATTGTTATTTTGGCTTCTGTCAAATTCTTCTCTCAAAATGTACCTCACTGGATGCCAACACTAACCTGGCGGCAAGTTGGGTTATCTCCAGTTTATCCAGGGACACCTGCAATATCATGACCTGGCCACTTTCTTCTTTTCTGGGTGTATTTCCTGCCCTTCTCTTGCTCAAGCTCTTGTCTTTCAGCTTTTAGAACTCTTATTGCAAGCTTTCTCTCTGCTGCCTAGTTCTTACTGAACTCTGAGGTCTCCACTCCAGTGTCATTTCCTGGAAGAAGGCTTTCCTGACACCGCCAACTAGATTATGTGTCCCTTTCCTTGTCCCAAAACATATGCTTCTCCCACAACAGCCCTCACTTTTCCTCTGTGGCTCATAGCACAGTTTTAAATTAATTGTTTGATGCTCATCTTTTTCATTGACTGTGATGTCCGGGAGGGAGGAAAACATGGCCGTGTTGCTATAACCACCCAGCAATGCCAGATATAGAAGATACTCAGTAAATTATGTAACAAATAAATGGATGGTGCCTCGGCCAGAAACTTAATTAATGCCACCATTAGGACTGGAGCTCAGATGTCTAGATTTTGGAAGTCATATTCTTTGCATTGCAGGGTACCATTGCATGTCTGCTTTCTGGTAATGACTTCATACCTGTGTGAGAATTCAAAATGGTTTACAGTTGTTGCCAAAGGGGATGTTAAGTGTATTACTTTTAAGTGAACGTGAGAAAAGAGACAGGAGGGAAAGGCATCAAAATGTTAGGAGAGTAAAGAGGTGTAAAACGGTTGTTAGGGGTGAACTAGATAGTTAATGAAGAGGGAATGACAAAATTACTGAAAGCAACCTCAGTACATTGGTGTTTCCAGATCAGGCCTTCAAGTCAGAAATGTCCTGCTTTGGTGGAAAGGCCATTGTAAGGACCCATAGCATCCTTTATAGCCTGAGCCAAGTCACATGACCTCTTTGCCTTCACTTTTCAATTCTGTAATTTGAGTGGAAGATTACACAAACTCTGAAATCTTCTCCATCTGCAAAACCAAAATTTACACCCTGGATGGTTCTGCAGCTCCCAAACACCTGGCTGTCAAGGCTCTAATGACAGCTGACAAGAAAGAACCTGGGGAATTCTTCTTTACCTAAATGTTCATGTTTTCATGACCTCTCCTGTTCCTAATTACCATGTCCCATGCTCATGAATTCACTTCTTTAAATTATTATTTTTTATTTATTGATTTCATGGAGAGGGAAATCGAGAAACATCAATGATCAGAGAGAATCATTGATCGGCTTCCTCCTGCACTCCTCCCACTGGGGATCAAGCCTGCAACCCGGGCTGTGCTCTGATTCGGAATCCAACCCTGACCTCCTGGTTCATGGGTCAGTGCTCAACCATTGAGCCACCCTGGCCGCCATGAATTCATGTCTTAATTGTAGTTGTACCAGGGGTATCTGCATTTGTCAGTACAGATCGATAGATTATTTATCAAGCTTGTTAAAATGCAGATTGCTGGTTCTTACTTTTGAATAATCTGATTTAGAAAGTCTGATGTAGGGACCCTAGGAATCTGAACATTATAAAAATCCCTAGTAAATCCAAGATCACTGTCTCATCTTATGAGTCAGCATTTAAGAAATACTGGCCTTTTGGGGGGAGGTATCAAAGAACATTTGAATCATCTTACCTCCACTCATAAGGAAAAGGGTCATCAGTCAAAGAGGGTTGAATTATATCCAGGAAACATTTTCATCCAAAAGGCCAATGTATTGGGAGCTACTTTTATGTGTCAGTGGTACATGGGCCTAGTTGACACTGATGGAGTTAATTCTGAACTCTCTAATGCACTAAGTATGAGACGGCATACTTTATAGAAAGGCAGGCTTTACACCAAGTATCTTGGCTGATTCTCAGTTTGAGGTACATATGGCTTCTTAATCTACTCTCTTTCCCGCCCTTCCCATTTGGCTGTGGCAGTTGTTAAAGTGTTTTCCTTTATTTTTTGTTATGTTGCTGTTTGTTATTAAACAGTGAGTGCATCCCCCCCTAGCCATGACTGTGTTTTAGTGGAGGGCCATGTAATTGCGTATATATAATTGTTAAGGCGCTTTGGAATACTTCTGGAGAAATGTGACCATATAAATGGAAGCCATTATCGTTGTGCTTAAATTGGAATTTCTAGTTTGAGTTTGAGGGCCTGGGATGGAACCCATTTCTGATTGCAGGGGAATCAGCATTTCATATCGTTACTGAACTGACTCATCCAAATTAAGGCCATGATTCTGAATATTGCTCACTTAAGTGTCAAAATACCCAGCCAGAGGTGAAGGCAGGGAGGGAGGAACATATGTGCAGACAGATGAGGAAGTAGAACATGGAGTTTCATTTTGTTGGTTTATGAGGCCAGGTATGATCACACAAACACCTCCGCAGGTCAGTGGGAGTTATATTATTGTCTTCTATGGAGATGCGAAAACAAATACCAAACTGAACTGCTCATAAGTGAGGAAAACAAGATCTCCATTCTTTTTCAAAAGGAGCACATGTGATTTTGTCTTAGGTTGGCCAACAAAAACATTTTCCCACAACTGCAGTTTGCACTGAGCTACCAGGTTAGCCCCTCCAATAAACAGAAACTCCTTTTATTTACCTCTACTCTCTCTCATCCAGCCACACCAACCTCCTTGTTATAAGTCAAATATTCCAAGCACAGCTCCTCCCCAGGTGACTTGCTATCGTTTCTGCCTAAAATCTCTTCCCCTATCTATGGTGGTTCACTCCAGCTCCCCCTCAGGTCCTGACCAGTTGCCAGTGGGGCCTCCCCTTGACTATACTGCTTACATTGCACTTTAATTCCCCACCTCTGGCACCTCCAAGCTCCTTTCTTCACTTATTTAATCTTCATAGCATGTGTCACTATTAGACATGTCATAAGCATTACCTATTTATGAACTTATTATCAACTTCCTCTGTGAAGTGTAAGAACAGGGATTTTGGTCCGTTTTCATTCACTATTAGTAAATTAATTCAGTATTTAAATCTATTCCTGCTACTTTGTAGTTACTTAACAAATTTGCCGAAGGAATAGATGTATGATTGATAAAGCAACCAGCATGATAAACCAAATTGCACGCAAAGTAATCGATAGGGATTTATCATCAGAAATAAAGGAAAAGCACCTGTTAAGTCAACCTTAACTTTAATTTTTAATTTAAGGATATTTATATTCAGATGGTTCCCCTTATTATCTTCTTGTAAAGACCTAAAAATCGCTTCTTTTTGGTCCAGACACATTTTTGATATCAAGGTATCATTTGGCTCTTTCACAAGTCTACTTCAAAAATTACCCAAATTTAAAAAATATATACTAATAACTGAGTAGGAAATGTTATGTAATCATTTAAAAATGCTTAATAGCCCAGCTGGGGTGGCTCAGTGGTTGAGCATCGACCTGTGAACCAGGAGGTCATGGTTCAATTCCTGGTCAGAGCACATGCACAGGTTGTGGCGATCCCCAGTGTGGGGCTTGCAGAAGGCAGCCAATGATTCTCTCTCGTCATTGATGTTTCTCTCTCTCCCTTACCCTTTCTCTCTGAAATCAATATAACTATATTTAAATATGTTTAATAAATGCCAACTTCATATCAGATTTTCGTGCAGGCCAAGAGAATACAATGAAATCCATTTATGCACAATAAGTCCCTGCTGTTGTTACGATAGCCTTCAGTTGGGTAAGACGGATGGCTATCAGTAAATGGGAAAAGGAAATCCCAGGCTACTCTAGGAGTGCATGGAATGAACATGTAACTTTGGAGTACAGAAATGCTTCTTCTACTGAAACTGGAATGGGGAGTAGGAGCTGGGCAGGCTGAGAGGAGTAACGAGGACCCATTGGCAGGAGAGCATGCAGGCTGGTGGTTGCTGTGGAGTAAAGGGACTGAAAAACAATAGAATTGTGAGAGCTCCAGGAAAAAAGCTGCAGAGGGGAATCTGGGCTTTCAGAATTATGTGAAGTGTTTGGATTTTATCCCAACAGCAATACAAACCTATGATAGTCCTTTCTGCATTCACCAATATTCTGCTTCTCCTTTTCCAGCATTTGGGAAGATTGCATCTCTCCCTTCCCTTTGAAGTTTGGGGTGGCCATTGAATTGCTCTGGCCAATTAAATGTGAGTGGAAGTGCCGTGCTTCACATCCAGGCAGAAGCCTTACTCATAAGCCAGTACCTATCATTCTCCCTCCTGCCCAAGGGATCCAGTGATCCCTGAGGCCCCATCAGCCTGGATCCTTGAGTGCTAGTGACAAGCAGAGCACCCCGGCTGACCCACATTAGACATGCAGTTTGCACACAAAATAATGTTTTATTTGATTCATCCACTGACATTTGGGAATTGTTTGTCTCTGTAGAATAATTCATACTCTTGGAAATGACAAAAAAAAAAACACCCTCTTACCAAATGTAGAATATAGTGAAATGAGTTTTGCAAAGATGATTTTGGCTACAGTGAGAAAAAAAATATGTTGGAATAAAAAAAAAAGCAACAAAAAGGGGGGCTGAGAGACCAGTTTTGAGGCTGTTGTAATAATCTAAGTGAGAGAAGTTATGGGAATGACATGTGTTTTACAAATATCAGCTAGAAGAATAGTGACTAGATGGGAGATCTCAGGTAATCATAATGAGAATAGAGAAAAATAGGCACAGAATATGTGAGAATTTGATGACTGATAGGATTTCAAGAAGAGAAAGACTTCGTTGAGGTTCTCCAGTTTCTGGCTTATATAAATGCAAGAACTCAGTAGTATATAGACCACTGAAGAAAGAATATAGTCTGGGATGATGACATATGTTGTGTTTGAGACGACTGCCCCAAATCCAATCTAGGTATAGATAGACAATTGTTTAAAATTGGAGCTCAAGAGAGAGGTCTAAACCAAAAATACAGAACTGTGAAACATTAGGGTATAGACATAGAATATGGACAATAATTTAAATCACAGTTGTATACAAGATCATCCTGGGAGTAGGTGTCCTATGAGGAACTACAATTGAACCTACGCCAGAGTGGCTCTGTTTAATTAGTAAGAAATGCATTCTGCCAGAAAACTGCCTCATTACATAATACTGAAAAGAAAAGCATATGAAAAACTCCCCCAAATAAATTTGATTCCAGACAAGCAACACAGAATTTGGGAGTCCAGAATGATACCTACACTTTGATTTATTATTATTCTTACACCAGTGACTGGATCAGTTTTAAGATAAATGTTATATTCAATCTCTAGTGATAGAAAACTTAATGATCTCCTATTTTTATGCTCTGTGATTTCTATAAAGGAATGCATTTGCATCTTTATTTTATTCTGTCATTTGAGTCAGTAGTCAGGAAATAAAGTCTAGAATTTTAACTGGAGATAAACTGTTCTCATTTTAATTATTTTGAAGGGATCTTAAGTGATAAGCTTATTCATATTGCATAGCTCATACATAAATAACTTGATAAATTCAGTCCACAAAATGAGCTTAGTTATGTTGGTGCTATTATGATAAGTTTATTTGCCTGCTCATTCAGAACTATTTGTGTGTGTGTGTGTATATATGATGATTAGGTATCCTTCAGGTTATAAATTAATGGTCAGATATCATGACAAACAATTTATATATTTATGTGTATTTGGTCAAATATATGATGATTAGGTATCCTGCAGGTTATAAATTAATTGTCAGATATCATGACAAGCAATTTATATATTTATGTGTATTTGGTCATGCAAAAGTTATGATGTCAGAGAAATATTTATCTCAAAAATATGAATTTTAAAATTTGGACATTTTCTGACAATAAACTTTTCTCATATCATTTGTTCATAAGACTATGGAAAAATCCTCTGGCATGATTATGCACTAAAAATGTAAATATTCAACAGTAGGTCATGCACTGAGAATCAGAGAGAGACACGTTCTGCCTTGAGAACGGAGGAGGTCCTGTACTGCAGGAAGGGGATTCTCAACTTGGGTTCGGAAGGATGAGTGTGAGCTACTTAACACCCAAAGGAAAATAATGATTTCAGGTAGAAGTTTCAAGAAAAAACACAGCACCTGCAAAAGACCTACACTAGAACAAGCTCAGTCCATGTCAGGGACTGCAAAGAGTCATACAACAAGGCTGATGGGCTGATGGGTAGAATGGATGTGGAGGAGCAGTACATGATGAGGCTGAAAGTGTTAATGTTTGCCAGAGTTTCAGGTTTAACTTAAATTGACCCCTTTCCTCTAGAGTAGGGATTGTGGAATTGGTAGTTGTGAAATCCATGGCTTTTAAATTTCAAATTAATCATTTTCCATAGTCCAGAGGGAACTGTGAGGTAGTCCTAAACAACCATCAAACAGTAAAGAGAAGCCTCTTTATGATTCTGCATTAATTTGTATTTTCAACGTTTCTCTTAGGAGGAAGCTAATTTTCCCAATTGGCCCCGCTAGAACATTTGAAATCATTTCAAAGGGGTGCCCAGGAGAATGTTTCTTTCTGGAGAAGTTCTAGGAACTACATGTATTTCACACATAGGCTACGTAGAATTCTTTTTACGAAGACCCATAGGGTTGATATTCCAAATGTCTGCTACTAATTAGCAAGACCCATGTTGACATCTGCGCCTCAGTCTCTAGAAAATGGAGATGCTGACATAGACAATAGGTAGGGCCCCTTCTGCTTCTATATTATATAATTTTATGATTTTTACTTTCGTGAGGATTCTTAATTCTCTGGGACTGTGACACATAATGATAGCAACCATTAATATATTGAGTCACTTTATCAGTCCACATTTTGTGTTAGATTCAAGGAATGTAATATTGAAGAAAAAACAGGGCAGAATTAGCCCTTATGGGCATGAAGCTTACATCCTGTTTGGAGGAGAGAGATTTTAATGAGTTAAACACAAAAATAGTCTGTGAATGACAAATAAATGGGATCAGAGCTGGGAAAGAATAAAGGAAACCACAGGGGCCCTGTGAGCACACAGCAGGATGTTGTCAGCACAGAGGCCCAGGGACCGAGGTGCTGGCACTGAGCCCTGTCAAGGAGGCCAGCTCTGGAGAAGTGACCTATGGGGGAAGGGATGGGCATAAACTTTCTCAGAACAGTGTTATGATTGTAGCTGTTTCTGGGGAATCAGCAACTTCCTCCAAAGCATATGGCCTTGTGGTATCTAAAGGTCAGGAAAGCGAATTACAGGATGGTATTTTATGGGTTTGCTAGGGTTGTACAATGCAAGATGTGGCAGGGATTTTATTTCTTGTTGTGAAAATTGATGTGACAGCCTTCAGACTTTTTTGATTAAGAACATGAATGCAAAATTGCTTTTCTTGTCGCTTAGCACAAGGAGTATTTCTCCGAAGTATTTTTCAAGCTAGCCAGTAAGGCTATGCGCAAGGTCCACCCCTCATTTGTTAACACGAAGCTAATTTGAGCCATCTCAGGATAATTGCACTTATTCATGTCTTGCCTCTATGGCTGCTGGTTTCATCATCTGCCCTTTGCTTCTGTGGAGCAGGTCTGAGCGAGATTTAGGCAATAAGATGGCAGTTATTGTCTCTCAAGAGGTGTTAGTCAGAATTGGATAATGGGGTGAGATATCATAACTACTTATCCCAGCAGCTGACCTGGTGGCCATTCAGTGGTTTTCAGAGTGAAGTAAATGAGAATAAGAATGCAGCATGCATGTGTCCATGAGTTTGCTTGTTTTGTTGTTTTTTCGGCTTAATCTTTTCATATTATTCACCCAGTCCCTCAAATCCCCTCCCCTCTAACAGCTGTCAGTCTGAGACAACAGCTGTGATTATCAGAAGGTAGTTGGAGGGAGAAGAGGGTAAAGTGGTGACCAAAGGAGACTTGACTATGGGTGGTAAACACACAATAAATTATACAGATTATGTATGATGGAATTGTACACCTGAAACCTATATAATTTTATTAACCAATGTCACCCCATAAAATAAGTAAAAATTTGTTTTGTAAAAAAATGCAGCACATAGGTAGCCTTCAGCTGCCCATGATAATCAAGACCAGACACATCTAGATTGAGTTGTCTGGTGCATAAAATAAGTAAAAATTTGTTTTGTAAAAAAAATGCAGCACACAGGTAGCCTTCAGCTGCCCATGATAATCAAAACCAGAAACATCTAGATTGAGTTGTCTGGTAATTTTAGGTAAATAAACACACCAGTTTAAATCTTAATAAAAGTATTTTCTGTCAATTTCATTTAGAATTGTTTGCTATATGGATTTTGATATTATTGAAGATTATGCAAATACATATATTTAGTATATAAATGATTTTGGAAACTAAGCCATGAAGCTAAGACTGCTATCAGTTTTAGATGTCAGGAGTGTATGTTGTATTTGAAGTTATAAGGATTGTTGAGAGCCAGCCATGTACACTACACTCAATAATGTTAAATAAATGAATGAAGACACGCATGCCATTCACATATTTTCAAGCCTTTTAAGACTAATGGGAGATAAATGAATGGATATCTTTACAGGTGGCCATTATTCTTCAGATTGGCAACTCTTATTCAGAATTTTCCAGTTTCAATTGCTAAAAATTGTGACTAAATTGGTGGAAATCATATTGAGAAAATACATTCCTTTACTTCAATATATTCTATGTATTAATGTGTGGGTGCACACACACACACATAAAGAGGAAAGGGACTAGAAAAGTATCATATAAGATGTGGTGAGACCCAGGTAGACGATAATGGAGAGGGTGAAGCAAACCTCTGAGCTAGTCTTCCCTTTCCCTAAATTTTGCTCTGACCCTGAACACTCTGGAACAATAGTTTTGTTCCCATCTTCAGTTCCCTAATTTGCTCATCAGCCTTATCCATTCTGTCACCCAACACAGCTATTGAGGTTTTAATTGCAGCAACAATCATGCTTTTAATTCAAATATTTCCATCTATAAACAATTCCAGGAAAGCCACTTCTTGTCTTTTTTTAAATTTCTTTATTGATTAAGTTATTACATATGTGTCCTTATCCCCACAGTACCCCCCCCCCCAACACACACACACACTCATTCCCTAACCCTCCTGTTGTCTGTGTCCATTGGTTAGGCCTATATGCTTATATATAAGTCCTTTAGTTGCTCTCTCCCCCTTACCCCCACCCTCCCCTATCTTCCCTCTGAGGTTTGACTTAGTTATTGAAAAATCCCAACATAGTGGCCAAGAGGACAGCAGTGAAGGAGAGAGTGTGAGTGAGTTAGAGGAGTGAGAGGAGAGATTGTGGACATGTGCAGTGTGGGTGTGTGTGGGGGGGGGGGGGGTGG
>NW_006296627.1:318061-319023 GCF_000327345.1 Myotis davidii | reverse complement strand
GCAAAGAGATGCAAATCAAAACAACAATGATATACCATCTCACACCTGTAAGAATGGCTATCAACAAATCAACAAATGACAAGTCCTGGCGAGGATGTGGAGATAAAGGAACCCTCTTGCACTGCTGGTGGGTATTCAGATTGGTGCAGCCACTGTGGAGTTTCCTCAGTATGGAGTTTCCTCAAAAAACTAAAAATGGAACTCCCATTTGACCCAGTGATCCCACTTCTAGGAATATATCCCAAGAAACTAGAAACATCAATTAGAAAGGATATATGCACCCCTATGTTCATAGCAGCACTTCTTGTCTTATGAATCTGAACAGTCTCTGAGAATATAACTGTAGCCGTTTCAAAATCTTCTGTTTGCTCTATTAACTCTGTGACCTTGCATATCATATTTGTTCCTGTGCATTGAGTTTGATAATTCTCATGGTGTTTTATTGTTTTCAAATATTTGGTAAATTTTCCCATCTATGCATCTTTAGATGGGAAAACGGCTGTTCTCTGATGTTGATAAACTGTCTTACCTCTGAAAGAGTCTTGCAATGGCCTGAATGTGGGATGAAAGAATGATTGACAGATTTTATTCTGCGCTTGGAAGTCCTTTTCTATTTAAGTTTCCTTCTTTCCCCCACTCACTGCTTCATCCTGGGGCAAAGATGCCAGTTGCCCTTTCCTTGTACGCTTTTCAGAAATACCTCAAAAATTCTCCCTAACTTATAAGATAGCATGATAACTGAGAACATGGGCAGACTGGGATAGAATCCTGGATCTTCTGCTCATGATGTCAACTTGCCAACATTACTAATTTACCATTGCCTCATCTTCCTTTTCTGTAAAAGGAAAAAAAAAGTAATGATATCCTTCTCATAGGCTTGTTGTGGGAATAAATGGGCTAACTCATATAAACAGTACTTGGGATACCACAGCCATTCATAAAAGACTAACTATGGCTAGTCA
>NW_006296627.1:316298-317821 GCF_000327345.1 Myotis davidii | reverse complement strand
AAGCCCAGGTAGAAAATGAAGGGAGCGGTATGAGTTTTCCCTTCTGTTGGGCTGATGATGATACCTGCCCTGTGATTATAGTTGCCATAAACACAAAGCTTTGCAAAACCCATGGATTCTTTTGATGCAAGATTATAGGATCCCAAACATATTTTTTGTTAGTTCTGCCAATAGTACCTTTAATGAGAGCACATTCTGCTTCGGAAAACACCACACAGTTAGATACAGGTATTAACATACAAATATAACACATTTGATGATGTGGCTATTCTTTGCTCTGTCCACACAGCCTTTGTGAACTGCTCTCCTCTATTTTCTAACATCCTTTTATTCTGTAATCCCCTCTCCTCCTCCTGTTCAAACTGACCTCTTAGTTGATCTTTGAACCTCTTGGCATCTTTTCTTTATAAGGCACCAGCTCCAGATAGCTTCCTTGCTAATTACATTGCCTCTTTCATGCCTTGACTTAAACCTCACCTCCATGAAGCCCATCCTGATTACCCATTAACACTACAGCTGTTGGTGTATGTGTCTCCTCTCTAATTTTCTTGTCATACTTGTGTGTGTGTTTTCCTTCCGTAAACCTATCACCTTATAATACCCTAAATAATTCACTTGTTTACTGCTTTTATTGTAATACTAGAGGTCTGGTGCATGGATTCGTGCACCAGTGGGATCACTCAGCCTGGACTGCACCCTCTCGTAATCTGGGACCCCTCGGGGAATGTCAGACTGCCGGTTATGTGTCTCCTCTCTAATTTTCTTGTCATACTTATGTGTGTGTTTTTCTTCCATAAACCTATCACCTTATAATACCCTAAATGATTCACTTGTTACTGCCTTTATTGTAATACTAGAGGTCTGGTGCATGGATTCGTGCACCAGTGGGATCACTCAGCCAGGTCTGCACCCTCTCGTAATCTGGGACCCCTCGGGGAATGTCTGACTGCCGGTTTTGGCCCAATCCACGCAGGCTAGGCCGAGGGACCACACCAGTGCACAAATACGTGCCCTGGGCCTCTAGTGTGCATATAAGATCTTTGGTTAATCTCTTCCCACCCTCTCCCCTCCCCGCTCCCCCCTTTCCTCTGAGATTCATCAGTCTGTTCCATGTTTCCATGCCTGTGCGTTGAGCATCTGCCTCCTGGTTTTCAGTGCATATCATAGCTACCAGTTGAATGGTTGAAAGGTCACTTAGGCTTTTATATATATACTAGAGGCCCAGTACATGACATTCATGCATGGGGGGGGTGTCCCTCAGCCCAGCCTGCACCCTCTCCAGTCCGGGACCCCTCAGAAGATGCCCTGTGTCGGGCCTAAAACAGCAGTTGGATATCCCTCTCACAATATGGGACTGCTGGCTCCTAACTGCTCGCCTGCCTGCCTGCCTGATTGCCCCTAACCACTTCTGCCTGCCAGCTGATCACCCCCTAATTGCTCCCCTACTGGCCCATCAATGCCTAACTGCTCCCCTGCCAGCCCAATTGCCCCTAACTGCCCTCCCCTGCCAGCCTGGTCACCCC
>NW_006296627.1:314003-315705 GCF_000327345.1 Myotis davidii | reverse complement strand
TCTCCTGAAGTGGATATGTGCAAGGAGAAATAATTCATTGGGTGAAAAAAAAATCAGGTTTTAATTTGGAAAGCCATTAAAAGCTTCAATGGTTTTCTCAGTTTAGAATGAGAGAGAGAGAGAGAGAGAGAGAGAGAGAGAGAGAGAGAGAGGAATTAGTTTTTTATAGTGGGTATTCTGTCTTAAGAGATTTTTTTGAGTTTTAATAACACAAAATATATGAATAAGCAATGCCCAGTAGACGAACAGCAAAAATAGGGGAAGAAGGTAGAGCAGTTCTGCTGCAGTGGTCTACTTCATCTAGATGAGAAATTGATATGTCCCATGTTACACAACTCCTAAAGCTCTAACCCAGGGGTGGGCAAACTTTTTGACTCAAGGGCCACAATGGGTTCTTAAACTGGACCGGAGGGCCGGAACAAAAGCATGGATGGAGTGTTTGTGTGAACTAATATAAATTCAAAGTAAACATCATTACATAAAAGGGTCCGGTCTTTTTTTTTTTTTTTAGTTTTATTCATTTCAAACGGGCCGGATCCGGCCCATGGGCCATAGTTTGCCCACGGCTGCTCTAAACTGATTAAAAAAATCCTTTGAGGAGGGAGAGCAATAAACTGCTTTTAGGAATTCCAGGTGTAAGGGAAGGAGTTAAGCATCTCCTATGTTAGAGTCAGGCAACCCCATGAAACTTCATCAGCCTCTTTTAATTCCCCATAAGGGAACTAAGTTGAAAACAGTATGCTCATTGTGCAATTAAGTGTCAAGGTAGATGCCATTCCAATAAACATATAATCTGGGTAACATGTGTTCTTGATAAGGGAGCTTAAAGTAGAGTCTCCTAGCTCCATTTCCAGTATGCTTGCAACTCCCGGGTTCACAGTGAATAGAAATTCTGGGGTCATGACTATCCATGAAGTGTACTTTAAGGTACATCTTACAAAGAGGTTTGTGGGACTCAAGCAAAGAATATCCCCCCCAAGTGTGGTTGTTTGTGGTGTAGAAACTAAGTCTCCAGGGATTGTACTGACCCACAATTAAAGTTCAGAAAAAATAGAAATACTTGCACCTCAGATTTACCACGTTGGAACTGGCAATCTGGACTTCTGAATACAGTTTCTGACTCAAGTGAAAATTGTTGTTGTCACCCTTTCTTATCCTCACTTCATTATATTCTTCCCATACTGCAGAAACACACTTCTCGCCTGTTCCAACCCCAGGCTGAGGTTCTCAATAGGCCAGTGATGAAATAGACAATCATGCCAGTCTACCTACTTATTTTCTAGATAAAAATTGTAAAACATTTTTCATGCCAAACCATTCTAGTCTTTTTTTAAAAAAAATTTCTGAACCTTCAGAATGTCTCTTGCCCAAGGAAACTAGTCCCAATAAAGAACTAAAAGCATGTCATTCAATTATATGATTCAGTACATCTTAAGATAATAATTGCTTGTTTCTTTTTTTGCCAATGATATTAATTTGTTCTACAATGCATACAGTTTTGAATGGCTGAATATTTAGCATAATGCCATTAGCATTGCCTCTTACAGAGAAAAGAAAATACTCTTTTTAATTTGTATTTTATGCAGTTACACACACACACACACACACACACACACACTTTTGAAAAGGCTTTATGGAAACTTTATGATTCAATTTAATTTAATTAATTCACCAACTATTTTCTGCAAACACAATCTCAATC
>NW_006296627.1:313121-313886 GCF_000327345.1 Myotis davidii | reverse complement strand
TTGGTCTTCTTATCAAGGAATGATAGACCTAAAAAATTATAACATGATAAGGACCATAATGAAATTAAGTGCAAGGATCAGTAATCATACAGAAGAAGACATTTAAATGGCACCTGGTACGGGAAGATGATATAGGGAAGCTTCCTAGTTCTTTCATCCTCCGCATCTAGCAGTGTCTGACATACAACAAGTACTGCAGAATTATGGGTATGTTCTGAAGGTAAGGTTTAGCTATATGGATGTATTAGTTTCCTATGACTGCTGTAAAAAATTACCACAAATATGATGATTTAAAATAGCAAAAATTTACTCTCATACAGTTATAGGGGCCATGATTTCAAAATCAGTCTCTCTGAGCTGAACTCACCATGTTGACTGGGCTGCACTGCCTCCTGCGACTCTAGGGGAGGACCTGTTCCCTGCCTCCTCCATCTTCTGGTGGCTGCTGGCATTTCTGGACTTGAGGCTGCCTTACCCTAATCTCTACCTCACAGTCATGCACTTACTCCCCTTCTCTCTGTGTGTCCAATCTTTCTCTCCAGGTTTTTATAGGATAGTTGTGATGACATTTAGGGTCCATTTAGATAATTCAGGATAATCTCCTTTCAAAATTCTTAACTTAATCACATCTGCAAAGATTATTTTTCTAAACTAGGTAACATTTACAATGTCCAGGGATTAGGACCTGATACGTTTGGAACCACCAGTCAGCCTAATAAAATGGAGAAAGAAGAAAACTGTAATTGTATATATTTAAGGATGTAT
>NW_006296627.1:302681-312498 GCF_000327345.1 Myotis davidii | reverse complement strand
ACATTTTGTATATGACTTTTATAGCATTTTTTCTATGCTAAATAGACCTGGGTTCATAAAATGGTACTTTCTCCTGCAGTGGCTGAAGATATTACTAATGCCTCCCACTGATTCTTGAATTTCTCTCATTGCTCTGTGGGCCATCAGCCTATCAAGGACTTCAGAGAAAATAGGCTTGAAATTTGGATTTTATAGACTGGATGAAGAAGCAGCACGAGACAGCAGTCTGGGTGGACTATGATTTGCTGTAAGCAGGGGTTTAAATCTGAGTTCTAACATTTGTTTCCTCTGTGACTTGGGAGAGATTATCTCATTTCTCTGAGTATCAGTTCCGTATCCATAAATGGGAATAAGAAGGCATTATGTCTCATCAGGAACTATTCACATAGGTGTGGGGAGAGTACAAGGAACTGACAAGGACTAGTGACCTCAGCACTCGTTTACTACCTGTGGACCTGGGGGGTGAGTGAATGTAATGTGACCTGAACCTGTAGTCACAGATAACTATGTGGAAAGTGCTGACTAACCAGACCTTCTGCCCAGGAACTCATCTGGACATGACCCCTGCAGGAAAGGAGCCAGGAATGTAAATACCAGGAACTTTCTCTCCTTTCTTTATTAAATCTCCTGCCACTTTCCCCCACTGACTCAACCCAATGGAAAGCCAAAGGACAAGGGAGCTCATAGTCCATGCAAGTTCACAGCTAAGGATGGGACAAGGTGGAGAGTGTCCGTACATGGGCACGGAGGCTTCACCCCACATAGTACTAACTAGCTTCGGCAATCTATGAGAATCAAATGAGACAGTATTCATAAAGTATTCTGCACTGGCTTTGGCATGTTAGCCATTATAAAAATATAAGCATAGTTTTACTTTTCTTTCTAATGTTGTTATTTAAACATGTAGCTGTTAGTATAATGTTTAGATTTGTGCTTATCTAGCTATGCAATTATTTGTTGGATAATTTTGTTAGACCCCCAAGTGGCAAGTATGTGTAAGGGTTATTTACAGAATATGGAATGGAAACCCAGAGGGGCCCAGGTTTAAATTTAGAGTCCCATCACTTCATGTTTACGAGATTTTTACAGATTGATTAACCTTCTTTAGCCATCATTTCCCATTGTAAAGGCAAGAGGCAGACCTGCATTCCCTGAAGAGTTCGCTGTGGGGTTCTGAGTACATGCTCCAGCCTCGGGTGCTCACTCAGTTGTCCACTTCCTTCCTCCTGTGGACGCCCTGTCCTGCCCATTCCAATGTGACTCAGGTTATTCGGCAAGAAGATGTCCCTAGAATGCCTTCAATGCTGCACATTCCACCTACAAACACAGACTCCTGTTGTGCTTTATCTACCTTTTATATAATTAACCGCAGTACGAATCCTGCAGTCAGAATTTAGCTGACAATTTTGTTCCTGATGAACTAAGCTGAGAAGCAACTAGCTCAACTCTTTCTTAATAGGAGGGGCTCCTACGGAGTTCATGGGTAGCAGGAACTTGTTAAATCAGCATACATATCTGAGAGACCCACACTGTAAAGAAATATTTTATTAGAAGGTGTGCATGTGACTCTTAATGATGGCAGGAAATAAGCACCAAGTTGCCTTTGCTTCGTGTGTGTGTGTCTGTGGGGAGGTGAGGAAGGTCTTCTGGAAGGGTCTCCATCAAAATAGAAATTATTTTGGTGCCTTGGTGGTTGGATTAAAGGATATTTCTATATATTTTGTTCCTTATCTGGATTTTCTCTCTCAACTTTCTTCTCTCCTTCCATCCCTCTACTCTTCCCTTACTTCTTCTTTTTCTCTCTCCCTTACAATAATATGTTGCTTTGTTAATAGGGATTAATGTAATAAAATCATTTTACTTTAAATAATGTTTTTGTGGGGAAAAAAATCAGATGACTTTCTCAAGAAATGATAGATTGCATTATTGAATTAGGAGAGAAAAAAATCTCCAATTAAAAAGAAATAATTGAGATTTACATGGGAAAACATGTTCCTAGATTGGGAACATTAGGCTAACATAATTCTCTGAAGCAAAGACTTTTTTGGGGGGGAGGGGGACCTACTATATAAGCTTGCTACTGGAGTTTAAGCATGCATTTAGATTTGTGAACAGATATTTAAAGTATACTAGCAATTTTTGCTACTATGTGGAGTAGGATGAAAGAGAAAATGACTATTAATTCTTTCTCAGTGTGTCAATGGAAAATGTCAGTTTGAAGGGATTTGAAGTATAGGTCTGATTATGGTGGTGACAGTAAAGGGAAGGCATGTAAGGTAGGGGGAAGGGCACAGGAAAAGGCTTGATTGCATCTGAGTGCTTGATACACTGAATATATGTATCATCTGTTATGAAATTTATTACTCCTGACTTTGAAAACAGACACATGAATTTTTCAAGGATGATTTAAATGTAGCTTTTTATGGAAGGAAGACAGTGAATTAACGTCACCTTTGTCAATAAGAGAATACAGAGGTACACAGTGATATGACTTTGATAAAAAAGTTTAATTGACCTGATCTTAGCTAAATTAAGAATATCTTCATGGTCAGGGTGCTTTTCCAACTACTCTTTTTTTTGGTTTTGTTTTAATTTTTTTTTTAATCCTTTTTATTTTATTTTATTTTTTTTTAGAGAGTGGAAGGGAGGGGAAGAGACACAGAGAGAGAAACATCAATGTGAGAGAGACACATTGACTGGTTGCCTCCCACACATGCCCCATCCATGGCTAGGGATTGATCCTACAACCAGTGTACATGCCCTTGACAGGAATTGAACCCGTGAACCCTCAGTTTGCAGGCCAACTGCTCTAACCACTTAACAACCAGCTAGGGCTTCTCCAACTACTCTTAACTTCTCTTTTCTGATTGATTCCCCCCTTTATTTTAATACCCCTTCATCCAACAAGCACCCAAACTATGAAATCTGCAGAATAAGGCCAACCTAGCATGACCTCAAGAAGTCAGCTAGGCTCCTTCTACAGGTTCCTTGAACTGGAATTAATGTTACCTTGCCCGGGGCTGCACTGAAACAACAGCAAATAGTGTATTTTTCCCCACACATCAGATGTGTGCCTGCATATTCTTTAGGCATAGGCCCAGGACCTGATCCAGCCATGCCAGGGAGGGATGCAGGTCTAGCTCATGCTGTGATGTTATAACTGCATGGATGATAATAATATCAGCTAGCACAATTTTATGTTCTGGGCACTGGGTTGAGTATTTTGACCTCATTTAATCTTGAAGCAACCCTATGAGATCAATGTAATTATTGCCATTTTATAGATGAGGAATGTTTCAACCCTGGGACTAGAATTAAAAAAAAACAAAACACTTGATGAACTCCTCCATGGATGGCTATGAGGCCAGAGAGCTTTCCAGGATTGAGTTCTCTTTTTATTGTAAAACTAGAGGCCTGGTGCACTAAATTCATGCAAGGGGCTCGGCCCTCGCAGCTGCAGTTGCTTGCCTCAGCCCTCGCAGCCCCGGCTTCGTCCAGAAGGTCATTTGGAAGGACGTCTGGAAGGTCATTTGACCGTCTGGTCTAATTAGCATATTACATTTTTACTATTATGGATAAAGAATTATCAAAGTCAATATTACCTTTAACTTTGTATATAATTTTCCAGAATAAGGTTTCACTGACATTACTGGTTATTAAGAATTAACTCCAGCCTGGCTGGCTAGTGTTGCTCAGTGGTTGAGCATTGACCTATGAACCAGGAGGTTATGATTTAATTCAGGTCAGGTTGCAGGCTTCATTCCCAGTGTGAGGCATGCAGGAGGCAGCCAATCAATGAATCTCTCTCATCACTGATGTTTCTATCTCTCCCTCCCTCTCCCTTGCTCTCTGATATCAATAACATATATATCTTAACAAAAAGAATAAACTCCATATTTCATCTTCCATACCTCAGAATCAAGTTGGTTGTTTGATTCAATTTTCATTTCTTTAATGATAAGTAATCTTGAGCATTTTTCTTGGTGTTGCTTTCTTTGTCATCTGTAGAGCTTCTTTGGTGAAGTGTCCAATTAATGTTCTTTGATTACCCACGTGTTTGTTATGGGTAACGTTGCAATGTTCCAAAGCCAACATGTTTGTAGGTTTAAGCACTAAAAGTTCTACTATGACATCACGTCTCTGGTATTACAAGGCTTTGCTTCTCTGATTCTCTCCCAGACCAGGGAAGCAGAACAGTTCAACATGGAGTATAGGTTGATACACCAAGCATGCTACTGGTCTATCAATTTCACCAGCCAAACACTGGCCCTGGTGAACATACAGCTAAAGGACCTTTGTATTTTATGTAGCTATTTGAATGTGTGATGCTGCTGACGGGATTTTTCTTCATGAGAGACCCTATGAGGAATCTGAGTGCTCTGGAACTTGTCCTTACTTTTCAACAAGTGAGGACACCATTTAGGAATTACAAAAAAAGAGAGGGTATATCTTGGTAACTTTTCTTAAATGAAAAAGAAACTGTATAAACAGAGGCTGAAAAATACCCCAAGGGTAAGCACACTGATTTCTACAAATATGCAACTGCTAATTATTCCCTTTAGGACAATTACGAGGTGATTTTTTAAAAATCACACATGTTCTGAAAAACAGAATAAAGTGTTTGGATGGGCCCATACAATTTGAAGTTTGATGAATCCATTTTTACCAATAAACTAATAAAAGTTTTAAAGTTCATGGACTTGTCTTATGAGAGTTTTATTCCACAAATGAAAAGATTATTCCCAGAGAAATCAACCTGCTATGTAGCCTTGGACTCCTCATGTAATGCCTGGCTACCTTTTTTTGTTGTTGTTGTTTGATTTTCTCTGGACTGAGCACCCTTTCAAATGCATCACTTGGAAAAATATTTGTCTTTTTACAAAATTGGCTCTTCTACTTTGGAAGAACAAATTTTTGAGGAGGGGTAGTATATTCCAGGATTTAGCACATAGCTTGTTCCAAACCAGGTCCCGATTAAGTATTTGCTAAGTAAATGAACTGAGGAAACAAAATGATCAAGGTTCTTAACCATGCCTCTCTTTGCTTCCCTAGATAATGTGAAAAATTCAACGGGTGGAATTACTGGGTTCATTGCTCTTCTCTTTAGCAGCAAACACCTTGTTAAAAAGGCATTCTAGATCTTGTCACAGAAACATTCACTTGTGTTTATAGTGCAATGTTGCCTGCAGTGAAGAGGGAATGAGTTGGTGTCATCCATAAGCAGCCTGGTCAATTAAGCACCTGACTTCAGGGTGGACTGATGGAGCTCTTAACCTTGAGAGTTGATTGGAAAATATTATGTTTGGTGGTTAAATTAATGCAGAGGAAAGTTAAATGATCCGAGCTAAGACTAACAATGAGTATATTCTTCATTCATTTAATGAATATTTAATGCAAGGCCACTACTTTCTGGATGCTGGGGAAATATAAAGAAATACTAAATAGAGTCTCTGATTTATAAAGGGTCATATTCTATTAAGGAGGACAGACTCAGAAGTTCTTAATTATATTATAAAGTTATATTTCTATAATGTTGGGTTGTCTAGTCTTATGGTATACCAAGGGGGAAGCAGTTGCTTTGAGAAGGATACAGTCATTCCCCTTTATTAGTAGTTTCACCCTCTGTAGTTTGTTATTCATAGTCAACCATAGTCTGAACATGTTAAATGAAAAATTCTAGAAATAAACAATTCATAAAATGTAAGTTGCATGCTATACCGAGTTGTATGATGAAATGTTGCATCCCTCTGCTCCATCCCACCCAATGCATGGATCACCCCTTTGTCTAGTATATCCATGCTGTACATGGTTTCCCACGCAGTGGCCACTTAGTAGCCCTTATTGATTATCGGGTCAACTGTCATGGTATCATAATGCTTGTGTTCAAGTAACCCTTATTTTACTTAATCATGGTCCTAAAGCACAAAAGTAGTTATGATGTCAATTTGGATATGCCAATAGAAAGCTGCAAAGTGTTTTCTGTAAGTGAAAATATCAGTACAGTTAGTCATGCTTAATGGCAGGATACTTAAGAGAAATCCGCCATTAGGTGATTTTGTCATTGTGCGAACATCATAGTGCTCACTGAGACACACCTAAGTGGTATAGCCTACTACTGTAATTTATGTGCAATACTTTTCTATGATTGGCAGTACAGGGGGTTTATTTACACCGTTACCACAAATAGATGCATGCTTTATTGTGCTATGATGTTATGAGGGCCACAACATCACTAGGCAATAGGAAATTTTTCAGCTTCATTATAGTCTCACGGGACCACTGTTATATATGTGGTCCATTACTATCTAAAACATCATCCTACCATGCATGGCTGGCTAGAGGGAAATCATAGTATATATATAGGCTGTGATACTATCTATAGTTTCAGGACTTCTGTATAGAATTAGAGAACACTCTCAAATAATGTGTTATTTGACCTTGGCAAATGTGCAAAAATTTGTCATTAAGTAAGAAGAGAAGAAGCCTTCTTTCAGGATTAAACCTTCAGGTCTTTTTCAACCACTTAAGTTTCCTAAATTTTATGGTCCTTATGAAAATATAAATGATACATTGAAATGTTCAGTAAACACCAGCTCTGTGC
This sequence comes from Myotis davidii, assembly GCF_000327345.1. Taxonomy (NCBI): domain Eukaryota; kingdom Metazoa; phylum Chordata; class Mammalia; order Chiroptera; family Vespertilionidae; genus Myotis; species Myotis davidii. Next base: position 305,897 of record NW_006296627.1, on the reverse strand, counting down.
CAAGATTGTCATAGGTAGAGGACATACAGTGATCAAAGTACTGTTTCTGTATTTATGGTCAAATATACAGTCCAGAAAGAGAGGCAATCATGGGTAAAAAGAATTACTGTAGAACAGTGTTAATATTTTTTTTTCTGTAAAGAGGTAAATAGTAAGCATTTTAGGCTTTGTGGGCTATACAGTCTCTATGGCGACTACTTCACTCCACTATTGTAGCATGAAAGACATTGTAGGCAATCCATAAATGAATGGGCATGACTGTTTTCCAATATAACATTATTTATAAAAGTAGGCAACTGGCAAGATTTGAACCATAGATTATAATTTTCCAATTCTTAAAATAGAACTTAATAACTTTATGATAGAGATAAGATTAAAGGAAAACTTGATTATTAATTATCAATTTATTATAAAACAAATACCCAATAGATGAGAATTACTGGTTATTTTGCCAACCTAAATAGAGAGGTAAATTGAGTCAAGCTGAAATGACCAGAAGTTGAGTTTATTTGGGAATAGCAGAGAAATTGCCATTTTAGAAATGCATGCTATAGCAAGTTACAGGCAAGTGGGCCGTGTTTATGGGACAGGACTGCAAGGAGGAGAATGCTCAGCCTGAGTCCAGACAGTAAGTTCACTGACTTGAGTTTCGGGAGAGATTCTTGGTAAGTGTCCATTAGTCAAAAGATAAGTTTTGGTCTTCTGTAAATCAGGCATTCTGTAAATCTGACTCTCGGTTAAGTTCCATTCTTCTGAGGGTGCATGGATGAGAGTCTCCATTTCATATTTTCTGATTCCACTTTAGATTGAAATTCTTTCATAGCTCTGCTAATAAAGGGATTCAAATTAATTTGTCGTATTATATTCACCCTTATATGAGCAAAGGTTTAAAAGTGTATCAATGCCAGAAATTGGCAAAGGTGTCTATCTATGTGCAATTCTTCTTGAGGACCATCTGTCAAATTGTAAATAAAACTTTATTTTTTAAAAAATATATTTTATTGATTTTTTACAGAGAGGAAGGGAGAGAGATAGAGAGTTAGAAACATCGATGAGAGAGGAACATCGATCAGCTGCCTTCTGCACATCTCCTACTGGGGATGTGCCCGCAACCCAGGTACATGCCCTTGACCGGAATCGAACCTGGGACCTTTCAGTCCACAGGCCGACGCTCTATCCACTGAGCCAAACCGGTTTCGGTGTACATAAAACTTTAAAAGATAACATACACATATATTTTTTTTGCTATGACTATATACTTCACTCAATATTTTTCCCCTTTAGAACTGATTATATGGAAAATTTTGTTACCTCTGTTTTACAAAAGAGAAATTTGAGTCTCCAACTTACTAAGTAGCTCACTTAGTAAACATCAGAGACAGACTTTGTACCTAGGCAATACGCCTCTAGTCCTAGTCTTCAACAAAAAACTTATTCCTAGTAAGTAACATACTGGCTCCATGCTAGCAAAACTTAATATGTGTATTCTTTTTAACACAGAAATTAAGATAAGTTCACATAATTTAAGTGAAAACTATTAGACATTCTTTAAATGTTCAGCAATGAGGAATTGGGTAATGAAAGAATAATCCATCAGTCTATCCAAACAATTAAATATAATGCAGCTTTGAAAATGGTGAGGTAGAGTTATGAGTAAAAGCATGAAAAGCTGACTGTATACAGGTTGAATAAAAAAAATCAGATATGCATAAGTTGTACTATATGGTGCCATATGTGTAAATATATTAATGCATAGATACATTGAAAAGGTTGAAAGATATGCAAAAAATTCTTAAATCGGTTATTCAGTGGTTATGGGAATATATATTTGAGGCCACACATGTTTGTACGCATTTAAGTAAACATGCCTGAATAATTGTTTTTATTAGTTTAAGATAGTTCTGTTAGGGGGAAACAATTAAGAATAACCTCTTTGCTTCCCATTGTACGTTATTTCCTTTTACTCAGAAGTGGTGCTGGGACTGATTTTTTTTCTCTGTTGAATTACCTTTCAATGGCCATTTGCTGCTTCGGGGCTACCTTAGAAAGCAATCACGGTGTACCCTTGCTCACAGCCATTTTATTCCCCGCTGAATGCTACGGCAGAGCAGTTTGAACATTACACTCTATCTTGAGCAGCTCTGGTTTATGGTTTCATTCACTTTTGTTCAACATCATTTCCATCTTTCCTTGTGTTTCAGTGGGATATAGAGTTGAGGTGATCAAGTTGAAATGTCCCTGAATATTCTCTGGTGGAAACTGTGATTGTTGCAAATGACAGTGAGCAAGTGGCATCCTTTTAGTTTTCTAATTCTTGCAAACGCTAGAAAATGTGCTTATTGAACTAAAAAATGTTTCAAGCAAGTTAATAATTCCTTTGACAATGCTAAAAATGATGTATGGAAGCTGACTTTATCCAGGATGTGACAGAATAACCTGAAAAGGATACAATGCATGCCTGTACAAAGACCTGTCTTGCTTCTCTATTAGTGTTCCTTTCCTTTATTAATTTTTCACTAATTTTGATGTTTTTTTCAATTACAGTATATATTTAATATCACTTTGTATTAGTTTCAGGTATACAGCGTGGTCATTAGATAATCATGTCTTGTGATATTTCCAGTACCCAACTGGCACCATTCATAGTTATTACAATATTAGTTTTTCTTAACTTTAGTGGCATAAAACCACTGGAAGGATTTTAAAGAATTTGGCTATTTCCGTACCCAAAGAGCATAATTTTGTTAGTCTGGGTTTGGGTCCAGATTAATAATGGAATGAATGGCTTGAACGTTTCCCAGACAGTCATAGTGTATAGTTGGGATTGAGAAACACCATTCAAACTTCTTTGTTTTAGGGGTTATCTTTTGGATAGGATATTTTAGAGAACAAATTCCCCAGCTTGCTGAGGGGCCTAGCTCTCATCTTCAGCAGTGGAAACACCACCGGAGGTGATATTATCACCTGTTATCAGGACTTCCAACCTCTGTCACTTTCACTAGGATCTAATCAAACACTGAAAAAGCCTTCATATGAGTAGATATTTGTAGCATGCCATTTTTTTCTTTTTATTTACTTATGTATTTCATCATGCCTTATCCCACCTCCCTCCAAAAAAAAAAAAATTGAAGGTAACACAGAAACCTCTATTAGTGCATACAAAACAGGTGGCATTCAGGGCCCTTTAGTTGAAGTTCATACGTTAAGAGTGATCAT
>NW_006296627.1:299858-301877 GCF_000327345.1 Myotis davidii | reverse complement strand
TCTCTCTCACCATTGTTTCTCTCTCTCTCTCTCTCTCTCTCTCTCTCTCTCTCTCTCTCTCTCTCTTCCTCTCTGAAATCAATTAAAATATATATTTTAAAAAGAACAGCTCCCAGACCAGCAGCACCAGCATCACCTAGGAACTTGTTAGAAATGCAAATTCTAAGGCCTCACCCCAGACACACTGAATCAAAAACTCAGAGAATGGGACACAGTAACTTTGGTTTTAACAAGCCCTCCGAGTGATTCTACTACTCTGTGAAGTTTGAGCACTGCTGTTCTCTAGACTGTCACTTCCCCGAAGGCAGGGGTCAGGCCCACTTCATCACCCCTGTGTCCCTAATATCTAGTAGAGAGAGGGAGCTGATGGGCAAATGGAAGAATCTACTATCCCAGAGCAAGATCTGAAAACCTATGACCTGACAGCCGATAAATGCCTGCTGATACCTGTGAGATGTACACTGGCCAGAACTGAGGATGAGCTGGCTTGGGGATTTCATGAATTTTGGTTCTACAGGAACACCCAAAACTAATACAGAGGCTGCAGTTCGTTACCAAATGATTTTTATCTTTTGTAAATCTCGCCTTGAACTGTATCTTTTAAGGAATGATTTGTATAGATATTAATACTTTGACCAATGCATACGAACTAGTACTTGACCTGATATTAGACCTGAATCATGGCTGGTGAGTAAACTAACTTTCCAATAGATGATATAGAGATGATAAAAAATGTTGTCATTTAGCCAGTTGATCTAAACAATTGAAACTTTAGGTTAGCACTTTTCAAACTAAAAAACGCAATTGGATTCTTTTATTTAAATCAAATTTTACTCAGAAGCTCTCCATATCAAATAGCTAAACAGAGGCTTTGCATAGAGCTGGGCGAGAATCTTGTTAGCAGCCTCCTCCCCACTTAGCTGTATTGGAGATTACGTGTGGTGGGTGGCAGTCTGGGGTCATGACAATTGAAAAAAGCATAGTTTACAATGCCTTGTACTAGGAAAACACTTGCTGACCTGTGCAGTTTTAATCAACATTTATGTAAGGCTTTCTATTTGGCAGAACACTTTTTGCTTTGAAATCCCTTTTAACTTATTGATAATACTGCTAGACCTACTTTTAGAAATCTGAATATCATGACATTATCACTGAAACTTTTCCTCTTCTGATCCTCCCTGTCCAAATGATGAAGATGTTTTTCCCCCTAAATTTTTCTAGTCTCCAGCCTATTTAATTCCATAGTAAGTTTATTTATATCAAACGAAAAATGAATCCTTAGGCTTCATCTGAAAGGTCATTGTGCAGGAGGGGAAAATAGCTGTTGGATGAGAGAGAGGAGGGCCGTTGCCATAGGGAGAATGCTCAGACCATGAAATTTGCAAGTATCCAAAGATAGCAGGAGGAACAGAGCTACAGAGAACTAGGTGTGGGGAGATGTGGGGAATGAGATGAACAGGTGGAGGTGGCCTGACCAGACCGTAAGTCAGGAAAGATTTTACCCCATGTGGGCCTCTGCTTGAGCCCAGATGTTAAAGAAAGTATGTGTAGTAGATTTGGCTGAAGATGGGCTAACTTTCATTCCAGGACCTCAGGGAAAGCGAAAATCTTGACCAAAGTGTGGTGAACAGACATTTTCTTCTGATTGATCAATATAGACCAGGGATCTTCAAACTTTTTAAACAGGGGACCAGTTCACTGTCCCTTAGACCGTTGGAAGGCCAGACTATAGTTTAAAAAACAAACAAACAAACAAACAAAAATCTATGAACAAATTCCTATGCTCACTGCACATATCCTATTTTGTAGTAAAAAAACAAAACAAAACGGGAACAAATACAATATTTGTATTTGCATGTGGCCCACAGGCCATAGTTTGAGGACCCCTGATATAGACCATATAGTTCAGCTAATCATTTATGAGGAAATAAAAAAGGGGGGAATTTAGAGTCTGTTTCTGACCTATCTATATAATCTTAATTACTCTTCATTAAGTTTTTTCCCCATTTTATAGATCAA
>NW_006296627.1:297302-299094 GCF_000327345.1 Myotis davidii | reverse complement strand
AAGAAATACACTGCGATGATTTAAAAATGTAATATAATAATAACTATAATTATACAGTTGTTTATCTACATACATGTAAATATTTTAATAGTACCATATCATTGTGGAAAAATGAGCATGAACATGTCATTGTCCTTTTTAGTTATAAACAATGCATTCACTTCTAAAACTTTAAGCAGCTATTAAACTATATAACATTAAAGGCACGATTGAGTAGATAAGCAAAAGTTTGTTTCTGGGTTCTCTATTTTATTTCATTGGTTTATATGTCTGATGTTATGCCAGTACCACAGCTTTGGTAATTATAGCTTTATAGTAACTTTTGAAATCAGGAATTAGGAGTCCTCCAGGTTTGTTTGTTTTTTCCTTATTGATTAAGGTATTACATATGTGTCCTTACACCCTATTACCCATCCCCCTGCTCATGCCCTCACCCCCCTGGTGTCTATGTCCATTGGTTATGCTTATATGCATGCATACAAGTCCTTTGGTTGATCTCTACCTCTTACCCCCACCCTCCCCTACCTTCATGTTTAAATAATCTCTCTTTCAATATTCAGATCAGATTTTGCAGAATGTCCCATTCACTTATGATATAGGTCAACTTTGCTTCTCTAAGGAGTGTTTATGGGTCCCTGAATCAGTTCTCCTTATCCATCACCTGCTGCCACCTTAGTTAGACAGGAGGCCTGGAGACTTCACTGATTCTCACCTGCCCGGACTCTACTGCTGGCCACTCACAAATATGTGTGTGTGATTTTCACACATGTGCACTGGGCCTCTAGTATAATATAAAATAGTGTCATTCTCCAAAATACATACCATTAATGTGATATTAGTCTTAAATCAAGACTAATTGATCTCCCACCACCATCAGTGCCAGACCTATTGCAGCTCCTGGAACCAACCAGAATTATGAGACAATACATTTTTATTGTTTTAAAACAGTCTGTGGTACATTATTACAGAAAACTAATATACCACATTTTAGGATCAATTATTTTGGGGCATTACTGACAATTCAAGGAGGAGATCCTAGGATAGACTACTAAAATAAACACATTCAAGAGGACTCTAAATATTTTTCAAGGAAATCAATTAAAGGCGCTGTTGATGTTGATCCCTCATCAGCTTCCTTCCTGCCTAACTGTTCTGTAAGCTTTTGGGAACTCGCTCCTCAACTTCCATCCCCAAACTCACACTTCCAATGGTTAGTTGTAATCTTTGAAAAATATGATAAGAACATATATTATCATTGAGATGGCCTTAATCTCTGAAAACCTTCACATTCTGTGTCCTAGGTGACATCTTAGAAGAGAAAAAAACATGGTCTTTGCTCTCATGTGTGTTTAGTCCTCTTATCTCCTTATCACTCTGTGAGATTAAATAGAAGATATATAAAATTAGGCTGTCTCCTACCTAAAGGGAAAAGCTAGTATTGTTATCTTCTAAGGAGGTACATTAAAAATTGTGATCTTAATCAGGTATTTAGCTTTTCTCTTGTTGATCTAATCTTTGGATTAGAAGCTGAAAGTCAGGCACCTTTTACTTTGAAAATAAATCATTGGCATTCTCATTTTTATTCCAGGAGGGAGTGCTGTCATTTGCACTATGCTTCTACCTACATAGTCCTTTGTGGTATTTCCTAATAGCTATTAATAGAGTAATTTCTTAATAAAAGAAGATTACTTTAATTTATGGGAATTGAGCAACTTTATGAAAATGAACAACATGCATGTTACTTCATTGTGATTATAAAATTAAACCATAAAAGAAAGTGGTCATTCTTAGG
>NW_006296627.1:256746-286577 GCF_000327345.1 Myotis davidii | reverse complement strand
TGTGGCCTTAATCTCTGAAAACCTTCACATTCTGTGTCCTAGGTGACATCTTAGAAGAGAAAAAAACATGGTCTTTGCTCTCATGTGTGTTTAGTCCTCTTATCTCCTTATCACTCTGTGAGATTAAATAGAAGATATATAAAATTAGGCTGTCTCCTACCTAAAGGGAAAAGCTAGTATTGTTATCTTCTAAGGAGGTACATTAAAAATTGTGATCTTAATCAGGTATTTAGCTTTTCTCTTGTTGATCTAATCTTTGGATTAGAAGCTGAAAGTCAGGCACCTTTTACTTTGAAAATAAATCATTGGCATTCTCATTTTTATTCCAGGAGGGAGTGCTGTCATTTGCACTATGCTTCTACCTACATAGTCCTTTGTGGTATTTCCTAATAGCTATTAATAGAGTAATTCCTTAATAAAAGAAGATTACTTTAATTTATGGAAATTGAGCAACTTTTTTAAAATGAACAACATGCATGTTACTTCATTGTGATTATAAAATTAAACCATAAAAGAAAGTGGTCATTCTTAGGAATAAAGATATTGACTTATCACACAGATACCACAAAAAAAGCAAATAAAAAATGAAACCATGTCCTTGGTAGAAAAATTGAATAAAATAAGCAATGAAGGAAACAAACTACCTACAATCATTCTATATATTTGTCTTTTAAATTTCACTATTTATCCATTAAGGTTTAATGCTTAAAATGGAGATTTAATTTGCTGCCTTACTTTTCCTCACTTGTCACTTTAGGAATTTTGTTATCTCTTATTACACAGGTACTCTTTGTGAGCATCATCTTCAATGACTGAATAATATTCCTTCATTAGCATATATCATAGTTTATGGAAATGTTGCCCTTTTCTAGCAACTTTTTTTCAATATAAAATTAAGACAAAATTATTTAAAAACTGTTGGTCCTCAGAACAGAAATTAATTTAATTTTAGATAATAGTGGGACACATAATTACAAAGAAATTCTATGTTCTGTTCTGTGTCATTTCATCTGATCATTTCAAAGAGAAAGTTCCAGTTTTGTGTTAATAGGTCTTCAACTCAATAACCTCTTCTTATACTAAAAGAGAATGGGTTACCAACTCAGAGCATTTGAGAGTCAATGATATTTAGCAGCAATAAATCAATAATTTGCTTTAATTAAATTACATTTATAGTTATCTTTTATGTACATAAAATTGTATTTAATTTCCCAATTATTAGAAGATATATGGCCACATTAAAAGTAAGTTTAAGTTAAACAAGTGAGGTAATTAAATACATAGTTAGTAAATAATAGTACTGATGATGGGGTGATAGCCTCACAGTAGTGAGAATGGTACCAAAAGCCAGGTGTGTCAGAAACATTGACTTAGAAAAACATTTTTATCTGGGAATTAGAAAACATTTGATCTGCCAACAGTTAATTTGTCAATTTTTGAGAAAGTTATAATTAATTAGAGCTTTACTTTTTATTTGTCAGCTAGAAATTCTCATTAACTCTGTGAGGAGGTCACATGAGCTAATCCATGGTGAAGTAATTGCACAATTCTCAGCATTACATCTCTAAAATACTAGTACATGATGCATTTGTTAGCAGTCCTACTTGTCATAACAGTTGTCATTTGTCCAGGAAAAACTCATTCTAGGAGAGAATCTCATTTATTGACTTAACTATTTATAATCTTGTATAAATAAAAATATAAATATCCAGCCCAATCTAGGTATTAAAACCTGAAGATGGAGGTTTTATTCAGATTAATCATATTACCAGGATCAATTAATTTGTTTTGGTTACTAGGCAAGTTTAGGACTGCCAGATGGAAAGAGATTTTTCTATTGAATATAAAACACACTTTAAAAGTTGTCCACTTCCATGATGCGTTACTCAATTCATCTTTCCCTTTTAGTCATTGTAATAATTAGTGACATAAATAATACAATCTGTCAGTTTGAGGACCTAAGTAGAATATGTTTTTGATGCAAGAATTGGGGAGTGAGGGTAACCGATTTGGGGCAGGCCAACAGTGGAATCTTGGCTTCCTGAGCAATGGTAGTATGTAGGAGACAAGATATGTTAGGAAATACCATTGCCTTATGTGACCTAACATAGTCTCACTTGTATAATTGGTGCCTCTGCTGGGATGCCTAGAATAGTTCTATCACCACGTCTTTTCATCTCCAGGACTCTCAAGACCCATCCAATAATGCTTTCAATCTCAGGTGTGTGGAAAACAAGCTAAAGGTTGCAATTAGCTTAAGGGCCAGATGTGGAATGCATTTATAGTGCAACTACTTTTAATACAGAAACTTGTGAAAAGGGTTTGTAGATACCACCTTAAATCTTACTGAGGTCTCACAAAGAGTTTTACTAACTCATTCTTTATCCCAAAGCATTTCTTAATTTGAGGGGTTTGGAGGATGGTGGAAAGACTAGAGATTTGAAGAAGTTTTATTATTACTACCAGTAAGTCTTGGTTAGTTTATATATTTTCTATATTCTCACTTTAAGTAAAATAATTTGTCTTTATTTCTGTTTCTGTATCTGATCATACATAGCTCACAAAAGGCAAATGATACTTTTGATATTCTGTCAATATTCTACTTCAAAATCCCCTTAACCATATCCACAAATTCATCAGGAATATTTTCCATTATTCAAGTTACTGCAAGTAACTGTTTTGCCAAGAGTTTTTTTGTTGTTTTTTTTTTGTTTTTGTTTTTTGTTTTTGTTTTTTAGTTTCCAATAGTACTTTCCTTAGTTCACTTGTTATTTCAACTAAAGTCTCCTTGCTGCCTGTAGTGGGTTGAATTGTGTCCTTGCCCATCATGTAGGCCACATTCTATTGGTCAAAGCAACTCATGAGGCTATGCCAGATTAAAGTTTGTGCAAATAGATTTCACCTAGATAAGAGGAGTTTCAAAATAACATGGCTGAATTTTTTAATCATGTTTTTATCAGATGATTATTATAATAACAAAATGAGTATGTTTGAAAAGTACTTGGTTCTCATCAAGAAAACATAACATTTTAATTTCTTTATTCACTTAGGGTTGTTTATAATACTTAGGGTTGTTTTAGATGAAAGTAATTATTGCCAAAAGCTAAAGTTGAAAAATTGCACTCCTTCTGAGTCTACTGATTAGCTCTTGGTGTTAATAAATGAAGAATATATTTGGACAACATGGAGTTTTTTGAAATACGCCCCATATGATTAAATCTTAAATATTTTTATTTCAAGACTCAACATGGGATTTTATCAATAAATTCATACAGGTCATCATGAGAAAAATAGTCTGATCTCTCTTATTGTCACATCAGACTCTAAAGGTCAGAGTCTGGAGACAGCTGACCTCAGTTGCCTGCAGTCATATCTTTGTTAGTTTTGATCACTACGGAGCAATTCTGGGCTAAGTTTGGGAGTGACTTATTTTCCCTGTGTCCTTGAGACAGTGCTTTATTTTTCCTGTGTCCCTATGTCCTATGTTCCAAATTTTTAAAAAAGTGTCACACTGAGTGAAAAGGGTAATAAAAAGAGGGAATGTTTTTTTCTTTAAATTTTAACACTTAAATTACATTTTTATTCATAAATGTTCACTGCAAAATAGAACACTTAGCATTGATGTTAATGACTAAATGTCTATGTTTTATATTCAGAATATTACATTTTTAAAAATATATTTTATTGATTTTTTACAGAGAGGAAGGGAGAGGGATAGAGAGTTAGAAACATCGATGAGAGAGAAACATCGGCCAGCTGCCTCCTGCACACTCCCTACTGGGGATGTGCTCACAACCAAGGTACATGCCCTTGACCGGAATCAAACCTGGGACCTTTCAGTCCGCAGGCCAATGCTCTATCCACTGAGCCAAACCGGTTAGGCCAGAATATTACATTTTAAAAAACAAGTTAAAAGAAGTGAGTAGACTTGGAGAGTAGGAGAGCTGGCTGTTAGCAATTCCCACTTTTGGTTAAATTCCTGGTGAATTAATAAATACTGCAGAATGGAGAAAAGACAGTTCCCAGGCCTATTGATACTGTTGAATGGAGCAAGTATAAGAGAAGCACTGGGTTTTTACAACTTTGTTTATATGTTCCACGGAAAAGTAGTTAGGGTAGGTAAGACGTTTAAATTAGGAGGTATGAGAAAGTGATCTAGGCATGCTATTCGACTTACTAGATATGTGAGTATCATAGGCCAGTGTCTTTTATGCCTCAGTTACTTCGTCTCTAAATGTATGCTGATAATATTTTCCCTGCCTATCTAAATTATGAGAATAAAGTAAAATAACATATGTTAAATCACTCTTTAAACTCCAAGAGGCCATACAATTCTAACTTACCCTTTTTGACATTCTGTTCATCATCAATATTATAATCTTGAACTCTTATGAGGGTAAAATTGTATTAATGCACCAAAGGTAGGCAATAGGTTGTTTCTACATGCAAAGGTACAGATGTCACTGATAGACATTCAAATTTCAAAAAAACAATTGCCTGCATATAGGAGAAAGAAGACATGCTGTGGTAATAGTTGACATGAAAGTGTTATGGGGCACTGAGTTGCACTTAAGGTTCGTATGAATCCAGTATGGTGTGACTGCACATTTCTGGCATTATAAGGAATAAAAGAGTTTACAAGACATAAGAATTTGTAGTTTCTTTCTGCAACCATCATACCACACTCAGAATACTCAATGCAATTCTAATCACAGCATTTAAAAATATTTTATGAAAGCTCTAGTCAGGTTCCATCCCCAGTAGGGGGCATGAAGGAGACAGCCTACTGATGTTTCGCTTTGATCTCTCTCTCTCTCTCTCTCTCTCTCTCTCTCTTCAATAAAAAAATATTTAAAAATAGATGAAAATTAGAGTAATAACAAGTTGATATGGTTTGTGAAGAAACCTAGAAAATATATCACATAGGAAAAAAAAATTGAGTGCACTCAGGGGATCTGAAAAGTAATGAGTATGTTTGATCTGTTTTCCTCTGAGGACAAAGCTAGAACCAGTGGTAGAATTTATAAAACACCAGATTATAGCTCAGTATACAAAAAACATTTATAAACTTTAGAGTTGCTTGAGAGCAAAAGAGGATGACTCACTGGGTAAAGATTGCACTGTCTTTGGAGGCACTAAAAGAGAAGCTTTATGGCTTTTACCAACATTTACATTGTATGGGAATTTCTGATTGTGTTGGAGTTTTTATTGGAACACCTACAGGTCTTCTAACAATTCAATAAACATAAGGCCATTATATTTTAAATTGTTATAAAATATTTATATCTAAAACATCATTTTCTGAAACTCATGGAATCCTGATTTTAAAAGATGCTGCTTCGTTAAAAATACAGTCTGACCTATAAAATACAATTTAGAAACCCCATCTAGTATAACATTTTAGAGAATGACAATACACATTGAGAAATTAAAATTTTTCTTCTAACGATAAACATAGCTGTTCAATATGTTTGGCCCAATGTGTTCTTAACTTACTTGATCATGTAACTTATTTATTTGCTTATTTATTTATTTACTATTGTGTCTATTACCAACTTGTGAAACTACTGATTGGTACAAGAGACCTGATGGATATATAAACATTCTAGATAATTTTCTAAATAAATGACTGAGGTTCCTTTTTTAAATTTATAAAATACTAGCGGCCCAGCGCATGAAATCATAAATGGTAGCCCGACACTGCTCACCACCCTGCCTGCCCACCACGCTTGCCCCCCCCCCCCCCACCTGCCGGCTGCTGCTTATTTGAATCACTGCCCCATCCGCCCGCTTCCCACCTTGCTGTGATCAGAGCCTGTGGGCCACAGGGGAGAGACTGAGAGGTGCAATGCACCTCATGGCTATTGGTCGAGCAGTCATTCCGGTCGTGACGCTTATGGCCTCTGCCCTTTTATTATATAGGATATCTTATAAATTGAAATTTGGAGTCATTAATTATTCTCAAACATAAGACAAGTTGAAGAATTTAATTTAATTAATCTAGCTTTCTGAGATAATAGAAGAGAAAAAAAAATGGGTTCTTAGAGTACCAACCTTCTTAGAATAATTTCAGCTGTTAGTAATGACTGCCAAAAAAATCTTAATAGTAAACTTGCTTCTCAGTGGAACCAATAGACCCTAGCTGGGTATCACATCAATATATTTTACCTTACTATACATTAAAGGTACCATGTTGCTGTATATACAGTTATACTACTAAACATATGCCTATACTATATCTATCTATCTATCTATCTATAGATAGATAGATAGATAGATAGATAGCTAGATAAATAGATAGATATAGATAGATAGATATAGATATAGATATAGATATTAGCGGCCCGGTGCACAAAATTCATGCATGGGGGTCCCTCAGCCTGGCCTGCACCCTCTTCAATCCAGAACCCCTCAGGGAATGTCCAACTGCCAGCAGTCGGACATCCCTCTCACAATCCAGGACTGCTAGCTCTTGACCGCTCACCTGCCTGCCTGCCTGATTTCCCCTAACCACTCTACCTGCCTGCCTGATGTCCCTAACTGCTCCCCTGCCTGCCTGATTGCCCCTAACTGCCTCTGCCTGCCTGCCTGATGGCCCTAACTGCTCCCCTGTCAGCCTGATAGCCCCTAACTGTTCTCCCCTGCTCCCCTGATCACTCCTAACTGCTCTCCCCTGCTGGCCTGATTGCTCCTAACTGCTCTGCTTCAGCACCCACCACCGTGGCTTTGTCCAGAAGGACGTCTGGAAAGACATCCAAAAGACATCCAGTCTATCTGGTCTAATTAGCATATTACCCTTTTATTAGTATAGATATAACTCAGCAGAGTTTTTGTTTGTTTGTTTGTTTGTTTGTTTCTTCATTTATCAACTGGCTTTAAGAAGTAAGGATAGTCTTACACGGTGCTACACCAATCTCACATTGCTCTGCCCTTTTCATTTATGCCAACTCTGGGTCACACTGTTCTCCTGCCTTTTGCATCTTTTTATCTAGGTGAGACTATTTCTTACTGCTGCTGACCCCACCTCTGCTATTTGGTCCTCAGGCCGACTCTCCTAAATTGTTGGCTACTTAGAGGCCGAAATTGCTGACCTACTTGGACTTGATTTTTGCCATCCTTATCTGAGTTGACAGTATTTGCTCTATGATTCTGCTAACATCCTCTTTTCTTAATGTTTTCTCCTTTATTATCCCCTCTAGCATGTGGCTCAGAGTCCATGGCAGTGTGTTCTAACCCCATCCTATGATCTGATCCTGACAGGGTCAGATAAAATGGCCACATTAATGAATATCCTCATTAAAAACACACATCCAGTTACTTTATTGTGTTGGCTTACATTCATCTCTCCATGTGATTATATTCCAGATTTAATTACCTAACCTTTAATGGTGTAGCAAGACTTTAATTGTGTTGTAAAGGCATCTGTGTAATGAGGAGGAAAAGACACAAAGAAGAATTCAAAATAAGTATTCTGGGGCGGGGGGAAGTACACAAATACATGTGTGTTGGGAATTTGTCAGAGTGGCGGAGTACAGAATTAGCCATTTTCAGAATTTAGAATTGGAACATTGATGGAGAGGATGTACTGCTTGTCAAGATGTCCCCATTTCAATGTGATTTTCACAATCTACAAAAGTCATAACTTTGTGAAACTGTAAGTCAAATAACATCAAGGACTGACTTTTATAATAACCAATGCATACTGTTCATTCATGGTTCCTACAACAAACAGATGCCACACTAATATGTAACTGAAGAATGATTTTTAAAAAGTATTTTTATTGATTTTTAGAAAGAGAGAGAAACACCAATGTGAGTATGAAAGTGAAACATTGTTTGGCTGCCTCCTGCCCACCCTCTATAAGAGATTGCACCTGCACCTGGGCATGTGCCCTGACCAGGAATCGTACTGGTAACCTTTCAGTACACCAGAGCAACGCCCAACCAACTGAACCAATATCGCAGGGCTCCTTCTTCCATTATACAAGCTTAAAAAGACAAATATTTGCTAATAATTATCTGTTATAAGGCAGCTCAGTCCATCTCATGCTTCTGCCTTAAGCCTTTAAATCAGGAGGGGAAATCTTAGCATTGGCAGCAGTATCCATGGTGGTCCTCTTGGAAGCCATACCAGCATCAGTTCCCAGTGCCCAAAGGCAGCAACGGCTGTGTTGTTGAACTCATCTTCTTGGTCTCTTAATTTCCAAGGTTTTCTTTTCGTCTCCTCCGGATTCTGTCTGTCCTTCAGAGCCTTCCGATAAATTCCTCTTCTGGCTGAGTTAAACTGCACTTGTTTCCATTGTTTACATAGGAACCCAAAAAGACAATCTTCTGTATTTGGACTCAAAGATGCTATGTCAAAATTTATCTTTCTTCTTTAAAACTCTGAAAAAGGATGCTGCTACTACCATTTTGAAAGGTTTCTATAGAATCCTACATGAGATCTTTAATAGCTAAAACTTAAAATACAGCATTACAAAATGAAATTAATATCCCCAGACCACTTACACAAAACTCGTTTAGTAACTGGTATCTGTTGAGCATAATTGTGTTTAATCTGAGTGAGGGGAGATTAACTTTTCAAGGGAGATCCAATATGAATGTCCTCACAGGAAGCACAGGGCTCACCAACCTGTAAGTCATGAATACTGCCCCTCCTGGGACCTCCTCCTCTAAGTTTCATATGCTAAACCATCAACCTTGAGTTTGTAAAGTGTAAATACTGGCCTAGTGTCTTGATGCCTTAGGGAGAGCTATTAGTGGCACCAACTTTGGGGAATTCTCCAACGGGTGATCAAACAGAACAGCACTCAGGTTAGAGCATCATCCTGTGCATGAGCAGGGTTGATTCCTGGTCAGGGCACATACCTAGGTTGTGGGTTTGATCCCTGGTCAGGGCCCATATGGGAGGCAACCATTTTTGGGTCTCTCTCACATTAATGTTTCTCTCTAAAATCAAAGGACATATCCTCAGGTGAGGATTAAAAAAGAAAAAACAAACAATAGCAAAATTGTTCTGTCATCTAAGTGATTGAGGCAAATTTACTTACTGAGTGCAATTACCTTTATTGTAGAAAAATCATGCCCACGTCTTGCTCAAGTGTGGCAGACTTCTTTTTGTTTTTTCTAGAAATCTAATTTTTTTTTTCAAATCTCTCCTCCACTCCCTAGCTGTGTGAATGTTGGGGTAGTTTCTATGTCTCCTTGCATCTCTTTCTCCTTTTCCCCCCCTATCTATACAATCAGGATAATTATAGTAGCTATCTTATACATTGGAAAGTAGGATTAAAATGACAATGTAAGCAGTGTACTTAAAATACTACCTGTCCATAACGTGTGCTCCATTAATGTTAGATAATAGACATATGAATATGATCAGCAAATAACAACAAAAAGTACCATGGTGAAACAATACAGAAAACAAAGAAGAGCTATTGACAATAATAAATGATTAGAGTATATTAGACTATACACTTTCCTCCAGTTAACCGCCTAGTGTATTGATTACATAATTCACAGTGTCCCTTATAAGTAAACAAACAAGCAAAAAGAAGTAAACACGGAATAAATACTTAGGAGAAGCACACTGTTCTTCGTATAGAGATGTGACAGGGATTTCTTTTGGAAAGCTTCACAAATAGGACACTCTATGATGTAATGAACAATGTCCTTGGCAATACCCTTACAATGAGTGATGAGTTCCACAGGGCTGTTTATTTTTTAACAAACCTCAAACTAGGTCAATGGCATCACATTGAAATTTGCTTTACTCAAATGACTGTATCCCACTACATACCAAATGGAAGAGGTTTTGGATATGGAAGAGAGGGAAGAAGTGGGGGTGGAAGGTAGATTTCCTTTCTCAGAGGTGATGGTTCTTCCATTGCGAAAACAGCCTGGGAAAGGTGACACCGAGTTTATGAATTGGGATGTGAACGAATTGTTCATCATAACAAAGAACGGAAGTGTTATAGGAACACATAATAATGTGGCTGCTAGAGAAAGGAATGGACCGACATCTAAATAAAGAACAAATTCGATACTCAGCTCTTGGCTTTTATGAGAAAGAGACAAGACACACATTTTGCATGGCTGTCTTTGACTTTGGTTCCCACCTCCCTGCTTTCAGCTTCAGACTACAGGGCTTTTGAATGCTGAGACTTTAGTCGGCAGCATGTTGGATGCCTGACAAATTTGGGGGGCTGAGGAAGTTGTCAAAATAAATTGCCTTCATAATACTAGAGGGACAAGCTCTGCATCCCTCTCAAAGCAAGAAATGTGCACCATCAGCCAGAAAAACAGCATTGTGCTTCAGCAGCGCAGTGGATTGGGGAGATATATTGGTCCAGTGACTTCCCAAGGACATGCCTTTGGAATTTCTCTGCAGTTCTTTGGTGTTTGCATATAAGCCAGGTTTATTTTCCTGGGGCAATGCTTTTATGATGTACACATCCACATTTAGTAAAGGAATGAGGCTTTCAGTGTATTAATTTTTAAATTTATTGCCAAAATAGTTTCTTCCTTATCTTAGGTCAGTCACCTTTATCATTTAAATGTTGACCTTCAGCATATGAGAGTTCAACTGTTATCAATATACTTCATTATTAAAATGGGTTTTATGACCCATGGAGTATTTAAATCTCCATTTTTATTTTAAATTCTAGCGCTCTGATAATGAAAGTAAAGTAAGTTAATATGAATTTTATTTAATTCCTAATTAATACAGTTGTTTTTTCCACTTTTGAAATATTTCTGGGGTCATTTTGTTATTTTTTAAATAATAATGATCATTAGAGAAGGGAGGCAAAAGGGTTGGTGCGTATTTTTTACTAATTTACTAATATCCTACAACTTGAGAATGTTTTTACTTTATGTCCTACTCAATATTTTATTAGAAAATACAAAATAATTATCTTAAAGTAAACAAAAATTGCAATATGATGCTTAATTCTAACCACCCTTTTAAAACAATGTATTTTTCTATATGCTACATTTTACTAGCATGCATAATTGGCATAATTCCATTCATGGCATACATATTAATGTTTGCATTTTGCTGTTTTCTCTTCATATTATATAATAAAATATGCATGCTTTTACTTAGACATCATCATTGCCATTTCAAAGCTGGCCTAATATTTTGTTGAGGAATGCCTAATA
The DNA here is from genome assembly GCF_000327345.1 of Myotis davidii. Taxonomy (NCBI): domain Eukaryota; kingdom Metazoa; phylum Chordata; class Mammalia; order Chiroptera; family Vespertilionidae; genus Myotis; species Myotis davidii. The sequence continues at coordinate 275,417 of NW_006296627.1, read as the reverse complement.
TTTTATTGTATTGTTCAACATTTGTATCAGTAAACCACTCCAAAGCTTAAGTGGCTTAAGCTAAAACCATTTATTTAGTTCTCAGGATTGGGGGTCAGTAATTAGAGCTGAGCTGAGCTGGATAGTAATTCTGGCCTCGGCTGGGCTCTCTGGAGCATCAGTCGTAACCTGCAGGTTGACTAGATGACTGTGTTGGGGAGTTGGTTTATTTTCAGCTAAAGTAATGGGGATGCCTGGACCACAAGCTTTCTGCTCTCCAGGAGGCTGACTATGGGCTTATTCATGTGGTGGCTGTCAGGGTTCCAAAGGGAGAAGTGACAGCTTGGGTTGGAACTGATCAAGCTCATTATCTTGGTTTTCTATTGACCAAAGCAAAGCTTGTGGCCAACCCAGATTCCACAGATGATAAAGTTAATACAATTCCATTTTTAAAAAATTCTTTATTGTTTAAGGTATATACATGAGTCTCCTTTTCCCCCCATTGACCTCTATCCCACCACCCCTTCCCCCAAGCACAAGCCCTTATCCCCCCTCCCCCCACTGTTTGTGTCCATTGGTTTTGCTCATATGCATGCATACAAGTCCTTTGGTTGATCTCTTACTTCCTCACCCCCCGCCTTACTCATAGGTTGTACAGTCTGTTCAATGCTTCTATGTATCTGGTTCTATTTTTGTTCATAAGTTTATGTTCACTATATTTTATTTTATTCTTTTACAATTCCATTTCTTGATGTCAGAGTTGCAAAGTCACATTGCAATAAGTATGGCTCCAGGATGGGGTAGAAGCATGTGGGCATTTTAAAATATTAAGTAACTTCTACTATACATGGGTTAATGTACATTGTCACATCTTTGAACATCACTGGGCGAGTCTTAGATCCTCATGACGAAAAGGGAGGCTGAGTAGAGTTAGAGGAGAGCCAGACTCACCTTTGGGACAGCAGGATCCTAAAGGGGGACAGGCTACGTTTTTGGCTTAGAAAAAAATCCTTGCCTGGAATGCAGGCAAACAGCATCTGTAACATCTATAAGAGAAGGAGACAGGCTCAGTTAAAATAGAGTGACTCAGGAACACAGCTCACATCATCAGGCAGGAGACTGACAAGGACAAGGGTAGGCCACGGGCTGAAAGGCCCTGGTTATTCGGCTAGCAATTCAGACTAGGACTTAGCAATGGGGGCCAAAGTAAATCTTAGCTATTGGGCCTAAGGCACACATCATTGTCTAAATCATGAGACAATGGTCAGAAACCAGCATGGGATAGATGGTTAAAGGGAGACCAGTCTCAAAACAACTTGGTGCCACAGAGCCTGAGGGAGGCTCAGCCTGCTCAGTAGAGAGAAAGAGATGACAACCAAGGGGTCCAAGTTAGTTACCTGATATACCGGCTAAGATTTTCTTTTTCTTCTTCACCCTCTAGTGACTAATCATTTCACATTGAAACCTCCAGCAAAATGTAAAAGATGCAGAAAATCTTCTCCTTTGTGAATTGCTGAGTGGCTTTCAGAAATGGTTTCTGACTGCTGAATAGTTTAGACAAAGCCATTATCCCTCCAAAGCATGCAGTAATGACAGGACACATGCCGCTTAATGTAAACCCGCAGCCCGGTGCTGGGCAGACATGATTAGGCTGTCATCATCCCAACAGAAGCAGCAGGAGAAAAATAAATAAGTAAAATCATCTGATTAATATTTATTAGGGGGCTTTGCAATGGGCCTGATGCCCTGATCCAATTGGCATTTTTGCTTGTGTTCTTGACTCATGAGCTGAAGACCAATTTAAATTAATCTATTCATAACCTACAAAAGGACTGACTTTTATATGGTGACATCACCCCAGTGTCTCCTTGTTTCCTATGCTTCACCAAATACACATATTCATTAATTCTGAGATTGTTAATATGAATAGGTATTGTTTGCAAAATTTTTAAATATAATATGACTGAGCCTATGACCTAATATAGCCTTCAGAAAATTCATCTGTTTGCCTTTTCATTCTGTGTTTGTGTATTATAACCCAATATATGCTAATTCGCACATGCACAGTCATACACACGCACATTAAATAATATGTGCATGAGCGCCCATGCATTCATGCACACACACTCACATCTGTGTCTTTCTGTTCACCTTAGTGGAAATCAGAGTCCAATGACAACTCATCACAACCCCGAGTAAGTAGAATGTACTCCAGTCCACTTTTAATTTGGATTTTAGAAAAATCTGTGCCCAGGCATTAATTATAGGGAATGACCATTGCAAAAACAGACTTTTCTAACATATGCATGTGAGAAGGTACACAAATCAGGAATGAGAGAGAACAGGATGGATTCAGAGTAGGTTCCCTTTCATTCCCGAGAGAAACAGAAGCACATTCATTTACAAAATCTCATAGAGACAAAAAAGGGTTTGTTCTCTGCCCATCAAGTTGATCCAAAGCTATTACTCCAACACCCCTGATTTAATGATGGCATACAGTGACAGATTGACAGGGAAAGGGATTAAAAATCTGCAACCTTTCTGCAAACAACCCCAGGCTGCCCAGCCCACCTGGGAGACAGCCTTTAAGTTGAGGGAAGAACACATTCTCCTAGTTTATCCAGCTCTCAGCCTTCCTGTATGGGGCTGTCAAGAAGATGCCAATTTCTGCCAAAGTGCCTGCACTCTGGGAGTTGCTGAGACTAGAAACTGGCCAGCAAGGTTCAACTCGTGTCTGTCATTGAGAAATCAATGTCAGGATATGAAGAACTTACCTCATCAGATGCAGAGGTGACATCTTGATACATTAGCTTGCCAAAGAGTTGGCAGGACCATCATGGCCCTTGGCTATTGGCATCCTGGATTCATTGACTTCCCAAAGAGTTAATGTGGCAAATTAACCTTGTCTGATGAACTTCTGCTTACATATGCAAGGGTCATTGGGTATAAAAAGGGATGATATGCACGCACAGTATTTCTCGTACTTTTAACCTCTCTCACTCATCATCTCTCAACTTGCTTGTTACCAAACCTCTTCTACTAGAGAAATCTTTTACTATGAGAATTTTGTGTCTGGTGCCTGGCGGGATAGCACTGATTTGGGCACATTTCTAGAATTATGTGCAGAGCATTTTTCTATAAATTTGATCATGACATATAGACTAATGCTGATGAACTGTATTTTTGCCAAATCAGATATGCAAACTCCATGCAAGGAAAGGCTGCTTTGGTTGTGCTTCTAAGTTAATGTTAGGTGTATGCCACGGCGCTCTTTAGTCACAAGTTCCTTAATCCCAAGCAAAAATGGAGCAACCTCTTTTGATCTTAATGTTTCAAACATTTAAGGAGAAGAAATGAAGACCCTGGACTCTCATCCCTTTGTTCCATTTTAACTACTGAGACATAGGCACGTATTTAAATTGCTTTTTCTTCTTGTTTTTCTTTGCTAAATATGGAAGGACCAATTAGATTTTCATAGTGTACAGTAAAACCTAAAGTAAGAGGAAGCGCTGAGGGAGTGGTGGTGATGAGTCCCCATGTGATGAGCATCATTGGTGAGTCCCTCCCAGGGTCAGGAACCCTGCTTTGTGCATCCACCCTTTATATCTCACTGGGCTCTCACAACACCAATATCAGACAGTTAATGATTAGCTTCATTACTTAAACAGCTGTAAGGAGGCAGGAGAGAGGCACTGTGAAGAGTGTAAAGGCTCTGGAAACAGCTTGCTGCTCAAATCATGTTGCCACCTCTTATTAGCGTTGCAACTTTGGTCCCATTACTTAGATTATCAGCTCTTCAATTTCTTCATTTATAGAATGTGGATAATAACAATGCCTTCCTCCTATATTGGTGATGAGGTTTAAATGTATTACAACATCAATTTATTGCTGTGATGCCTAGCACAGTGCTTCTCAACAGATCCCTAGAACATCAGCATCTGTATCCCTGAAAAGTTTCTTTCATTTTACTTTTTAATTGTTATTGTTTAATGGATTACACATGTCTCCTTTTTTCATATTGCTTGTGTTCTTGATGTCAGATCTAAGAAATCTTAGCCTGACCCAATGACGCTACCATTTGCTCCTATGTTTTATTCTAGTATTTTAGCTCTTATGTTTACCTCTGTAATCCATTTGGAATTAATGTTTATATGTAGTTTAAAGTAAAGATACAAAGTCATCTTTTGGATGTGGTATCCAAGTTTTCCAACACCATCTGTGGGTTTGTGGTAATAACTGTTTTTCTCTATTAAATCACCTTAATACCTTCCTCAAAAATCAATTGACCATAAAGATAAAGGTTTATTCCTAAACCCTTAATTCTTTGCCATTGAACTATGTAGACCTTTATGCAGTATCACACTGCCTTGATTACCATAGCTTTGTATTAAATTTTGAAACTGGAAGATTTATTTCCTCTAACTGTGCTTTAAAAAAAAAAAAAAGATCATTTAGCTAATCTTTTATGCTATTTTAGGAAACATTGCTTACCCCTTAGGCAACGAAAGACTATTATTTATTTATTTATTTATTTATATGTATTTTTACTGGTTTGAGAGGAAAAGAAAAATAGAAGCATTAGTGATGAGAATCATTAATCAGCTGCCTCCTGCATGCCCCCGACTGAGGATCAAGCCCACACCCCAGGCAATGCACCCTCACCAGAAATGGAACTGTTACCTCCTCGTTGATAGGTTGATGATCAACCACTGAGCCAGGCTGGCAGGGCAAAAAGCTATTATTTATATGTTTTTTATTCCTTCCTAGACTATAAGCTTCTTTAGGGAGGGACATTTGTCATATGCATTCCTATGTCCATAGCAGTTGGCACATTGTCCAGATTCTGAAGATGTTTGTGGAAACCATAACATTTACGTTATACACATTGCCATTATGATACACAGTGCAACTATTTCATGTAGGTTAATGAGATTTGTTATACTGTATTAGAAAGAGCCCTGGATTGAGAGATAGGAAACTGATTCCAGTCCCTGATCTATGATAGATTATTATTTGACCTTGAGAAATTGAGAGGCTATTCTGAGACAGTTCCACATCTATGAAGATGAAATTAGAACTAATTATTTTCTAGAATATAAGATATCTTTATCAGTATTAGGAAAAGTGATATTTTAGTGATTAATTGCTATTCCATAGGTAGTGTAATAAAGGGATAAAGGAAATATAAGTCATGGGCCATGTTCTCAAGGAATATAACTCAGATCAGGTTGTGGAATATGAATAATTTAAATAATGCTTTATATTTCACCTTTCATAAATATCATTGTTATTGAATATTAACATGTCTTTTCTTTTATGCTTTATCTTTGATATAGTTTTCTTTTACATTGACATTCAATGGAACATAATTCTGCAGAATTCTAGTTATATTTGGCAAGTCACAAACACATTTTGTGTAACATGCGTTGTGTTTTCTTGTTAGTCAGACTCCGTGCATCAAGCATAGGAATGTAGGTGCATTAGCATTCTTTGTTCCTAGGCCTTAACTTACGTGGCAGAACAATGATCTCACATGCTGTATTTGAGATTTTAGAAATGAGCACAGGGTTGTTTAAATCCAGTGAGTGCATTTTCTCTGCCCTTTGGTCAGAAGCATTGCAAGCAATCTAAAAATGTTAGAGGAAGAGAGAAATGAGATGAATAACCCAAATATAGTAGCTTATTTCAGAGATCATTTACTATTCCAGCAACAACAAAAAAAGCAGTTCTCAAAAATCCTAAGTAGGCGGTTCTACTTTCGTCGTTTGCACTATGATGTTTCAACGAGTGCAAAAGTGGTATTTTAGTCACAAGTTCCTGTGGTTCATCAGAGACAATATATTTCTATACGAGTTTTCATGACATCAGGAATTAATTACTTTTTAATGAATTCAGAAAAAATGAACCTCAATGGGAGCAATTTAATTATCTTCTTTCAAAAATGTTACTCTCCTGTGGAGATTCAGCCACAAGGCAAAAGTACTGGAGAGTGTAATTGACTAGAAACACAGGTTACAGCAATGGATCAATTTGTATTACCCATGAAAGGTAAAATGCAATAAGCAGAATAAACATTCCATATTCGGATTTTGTGAGATTCAACCTCAATGAGAGTAATGAATGTGTCCTCTGTAAGGGAGCGAGTGTAGAGTAATATAAAAATTACCTTTCCAATGCAGAGAAATTTGGTATGCTTAATTCAATTTATAGGTTTTGCCCTAAGGGTTTTATGCCAATATCAGGTCTTTTATTAAATTTACTTTCTTCAGTCACTAGGGAACAAAAAAAAAAAAGATTCACAATCAGTTTTATTTGAGACTCAAAGAAGGTTATTTGATATAAATGTTTAGTACTGAAATGTTTAGTCCCAGAATGCATAGTCCCAGAGTTTTAGGAATGGTTTATAATATATTGTGTACACCTTAATAATAATCCAGAAAGCAATCCATCTGAGCTATGCTTTCTATTATTTTATAGGTTACTGAATCTTATATAGAATTCCATACTATAATGACTTTAAAATGGAAAGAATCTGAAGGGCTAGAGGATATCTGACCAATGAAAGAATTGAGAAACAATAGGGGGCATTACCTGCAGAATGGCCTTAGTGATTTTCTCTAGAACTCCTAAGGACAAAAGCTATAACATGAAATCTCTTTATTGCATCATCCCATGCTTGTCCTTCCAGAGAAGAGAGTGTGGTTTGAGGGAAGGTGGGGAAGCAGAGAAGTAACCCTGGTGGCTGAGTATGTACACCCTGAACCGAAGGCTCACTCCACTCAGCTTCAGCTTCACCTCCAGAGCCTGCTGTGTGTTCAGGAGTGTTGGGAAGTCCAGGACAGCTGTAGTAGCTCATCACGGGGGTGACTATTTAAAGAAATGTCAATACAATTTCACAGACACAGGGAAGCAATCAGGGATTGGGTTAGATAAAAGATTTACAAAGCACGTTAGGAAGCAAAACTAGGAGGATTTTCACACTTCCAGAAATGAATGATGTAACCAGGGATGTGAGGAAGTTTCGTGGCTCATCCATATGAGGTCTTGGTGTGATTTAGGAAATGATTCCTTGACTCAAGACCTACGTTTTGGAAAATTATTATGATAAGACATGCGATTGCCATCTGCTGTGAAATGTAATATTCAAATCCTTAATGTCTAAGAAGTAAATGGCATCCTGTCAGGGACTGGTAAAATTGTCCCTGGTAATCTCTTAGAATAGACAGATGAGCTGAAGGATTGGTCCCAAATATTTTAGTAGGTGATACTGGTGGCTCTACGGTGGTTGTTCCATAGTCCACTAGTATTTTGGGCAAGCCGACTTAGGAGTGTTACCACTTTGGAATGGCAGCTACATCTTGAGAGCTCCCTCAAACCTCACATAGTAAAACACTCTTCATACCATGATGAAGTTCAAATGTCTGCCCTTAGTCACCAGGGGCATGATAATACCATGGGGACATTTTTGTTTAATTCATCGTGAGGAATCCTTAGTTTGTATACTGGGCCCATTGGATTGACATGACCAGGCATTCAAAGGACATGCTCCGTGGGAAGAGCAGAGGTTATAAAGTATGTTAGAACTCAAACAAAGGTTCCTAACATTTCCCACCCAAGGTTTCCTTTCTGAGTACCAGGTTATCCTTTCTCGGTGGTTTATAGGCGTCTTGAAGATTTCCAGATATGTTCAGTAGGGTGAAGATCAGTCACAGTCCTACTCCCGCAGCACCTGTGTGAGCACTGTCACGCCGCCATGCTTTCTGTGCCTGTAGGAGGCTTCTGAGAAGATCTGCCCCATGCTTGGCCGCATAAACTATCCTCTTCCTTAGCAAAAAATAAATAGATAAAAAATCATTATGCCTCAGTGAGCGGCAACTTGGCACTTGCCTTGGTTCTAAGCCACTTACCCTATTATATTCATCATCTGTTTATAACTTAAGTGTCAGAATAAAACTCTCCTGGAAATTGTAGTTGTGTATCATCATATGTATTCTTCTTGCTGGATCCAAAGTTACCTTTACACACACTGATTGGAATGCATCATTCATCTAGATAAAATATTCTAATGGCTTCTCTTGGCTCTTTGAATAGAGTAAAAAATCCCATATTATTGTTTAAAAGTTTTATCTGGTGCAAAAGTGGGTGCTGCAGCTTCAAAACCCCTCCCCAATATACATCCCCCTTCCCCTTCACATTCATAGTATATCTTCCAGACAAGCAAACTGGTCAGAGACTGTCTCCAGACCACTCTTATTTCTTGCCCCAACATTTTTTGATTTCTCTTTCTTGCTGCCTGCATCCTCCCCCCCCCGCCCCCGTCCCTTTAAAAATGTTCATTATAAACACAATGGAACACTGACTAAATTGTCGCTGATGAAACAAACGATCTTGGAAAAAATCATAGAGTCTTGAAGATTACCCCTAAAATGCTCCCATTTTTTGTCTCATCCACTGCTGCTGATTACAGTGTGACTGATGACGCGCCTCCTGGCTTTCCTGATGGGATTGATGGCTCTGAAGTGGTCTTTGTATCTGCTCTGGGTTATTTTATGCTTATTGTTGCATGTGCACTTTTTTTTCCCTTTGAAAGGAAAGCATGGTCTCAAGATTTAATGGTGTTTGAATCATATTATCAGTCTTGATCTGAAAGGCCTGGGGTAATAAGGTGAAGAACCATAAAATGGGAAGGAATATTAATCATCTAATTTTTGAAAATATAATTTTGTGCTTTGCATATTTATTGGAGCTTGTGTGCCCTAGATATATCTTATGGTCCATTAGAGTTGATTTGAATGACTCTTTTTACAATTTAAATTTTTAAAAAGTTGGTGAGAGATAGAGAGAGAGAAAGGGAGAGAGAGAGAGAGAGCAAGAGGAACATCAGTGTGAGAGACTTGGGATCAAGCCTGCAACCTGGATATATGCCCTGACTGGGAATCAAACCTGCAACGTTTCTCTGCATGGGACAGTGTTCTAACCACTGACCAACACCAGCCAGGTTTTTGTCCCTAATATTTAATGAAGGGTGCTATATTTAGTAGGCTCTCCTAAAATATTGAAACATTTGTAGTAAATAAATACCTTTTTAGACATTTGACTGTTAGAGCTGATTTGTAGTAAATGAGAGGAGGTGTTTTTGAAATAGTAGGATAAGATTAAGATCTGGTAGCTTGGATTTAAAGAATAAAAGGTTTTATGTTTCTTTGAAAGTGCTGGTAAACCAGTAAAAGGTTGGAGCACAAGCATAACAGGACCAAGTGTAGATTTAGAGATCTCACTGGATGCTGTGTGGGAAATGGCCACGACAGTACCAGGATGGAAGCAGCAAGACTCCTTCAATAATCTGGATAAAAAATGAGGGGGGTGCAGCAAACATTTGTAGGCAGTGGAGTCATATGACATGCTGTGCAGAGGACCCAGTATTTTTAGGGGAGGATATAGAGAAATTGTCTAAAAGCAGCAAAAAAGAGCAAGCAGCACCCATATTGTACCTTTAAGTATTTAAAAGGAGGAGAGAGAGAAAAAATGAACAGGTTCAAAGACACTAAGAATTCAAGAAAATTAACCATCAAATAGGTGCTGTGCTCCCACCATAAATGTGATGGTATTTGGTTTGGCTTTCAGGTGGTTGCTTTAAGTTGGATTCATTCTCCAAATAGGAGTATTGCCTTTTGAGTTATAGTCAGGGATTGCTGACAAGGGCAAGTCAGTTTAGGCATTAAATCTGCCTTTGGCTACCTGTGTGAGTTTCGGATAAATCACTTAATCAACCTCTCTTTTCTGTTAAAAAATAAAGATTATATAACAGAGATGTTCAGAGTTTAATTGAGATGAAGTAGCTTCAAAGCTGATTGCATACTCCAAAGGCACTTAGATAAAGAAAGAATCATCACTGTTATCAACAAATTACCACTATGTATATGTGTGTACACCATGGCAATATTTTTATTCAGACACATTCCATCCTATATAATAAAAAGCTAATATGATAATTAGATTGGACAGGTTATTGGTGCAATAACCTTTCGGAATGACCTTCTGGAATGACCAGTGGGAGGGGGGTGGGGTGGGGCCCTGGGGCCATGAGGAAGCTGGGGCTGCTAGGGCCAAGGCAGCCAGGGTTGTGAGGCCTGAGCTCCTTGCACAAATTTCATGCATCGGGCCTCTAGTGCTCTAGAAATAGATGGAATACTTTTTATACATCAGTACATTTAATGTGCATCAGAAATTTCACAGAGAACTCCAGTCTCACTGCTCCCTATCTTTCTCAATTCTGGAATTAAAATAATGGTTTTGAAGTTATTTTCATGTGAATAAAAAGTGTATTTCATTATTGTAATCATGTGCCACAAGGCATCTCAATCAGTATCATTATGGTGGTGTGCTCTGGTCCACTGCTTTACTAATTATAGGTCTGGCTGCCTGCATGTTTAATAATTTTGTACTTAGACTAAACAGTGGGACATCAGGCTGTCTGAGTAATGCATGAACACAATACTGGACAATGCACTTGGTTGTGAACCTGAGGGAGTAATTCAGCATTGGCAGAATAAATGGATTAGGGCATTGTTCTCTTCCATCTTCCAACTATTATCCCCCGATGGATCTCAGAGTTCAGTGACTCAAAAGAAGGCCCAGGATTGCTCTTTGTGAATTCAGCTAGGCCACACCATAACCTCTTAAAGCAATTAGCTCAGATGACATATGGCTCACTGACTCTATAAATATTTGTTGAGTGTTTATGGCAATCATTGGTGTCATGTTCAGCCCTGTCAATGTGCAACATTGATTTTGAGTGTCCTTGGCACAGAGCAACAAGTAGGCACTGGGAGAAATTCACAGGGAATACATAATAGAACTTAGCGGGAAAAGCTTATGTTCACATGGGCTGCTTCCTCTGGGACTCTTTCTTTTTGAACCCTCCTGCAACTAGGATAACAAACAGTGTTTGAGTGAGCTCAGACATACGAATCAATACACATATATGTGCTTTGAAATAGAAGATCCATATCATAAAGTTAGTTAGGTTGAACCATACACAAATGACAATACCACATTTCTGATAGATAAAATTTTTTAAAAAATTAACCAAAGAGTACATTTTCACTGTATAAAAAGTACTTGAAAGAATTGAAGATGGAGATGATATTTAAAATCCTACCATGCAGAGGTTTCTCTTATAATTATACTAGAAGCCTGTTGCAGGAAGGTTCTTGAAAGAATAGGGCTTCCTTGGGCCTATTCCTGCAAGAACAAGGCTTCCTGCTGCTGGAGCAAAGCAGAGAAGGGAGTGAAGCCCGCCCTTCTCCACTGCCTCGCTCCCTCCCGTCCCCGCTGCCTCAGCTATGCTCCCATGTCCACTGCCTCTGGTCACCGCAGCGGTGGCAGAACGTTGAGGCTGGATCAGCTGCGAGAGTGGGCGGATCATGCCTTGCTGCTCGCCTCTGCGGCCCCAAGCCAGGTGACAGGCCTGGACACTCCAGCTGTGATGGAGTGGCGAGGCTAGATCCGCCCCAGAGGGGGCGGATCTAGCCTCACCACTCGCCCCCCTATCCTGCCTCCCCCACCACCTGCCTGGCTATAAGGCCTAGACACTTCAGTAGCAGGGCTGAGGGGACTGGGCGCCGCTATCTTGTGGCTATGGGTGCCACCATCTTTGTGATGGAGTGATGGAGTGATAGTTAATTTGCATATTACTCTTTTATTAGATAGGACTAGAGGCCCAGTGCATGAAATTAATGAACAGGGGGGAGTCCCCTTAGTGCAGCCTCTCTAATCGGGGACCCCTCGGGGGATATCCGACAAACCAGTAGTCGACATCCCTCTCACAATCTGGGACCACTTGCTCCTAACTGATCACCTGCCTGCCTGTCTGATTGCCCCTTACTGTCCCCCCTGCCAGCCTGGTTGCCCCTAAATGCCCCCCCTGCTGGCCTGGTAACTCCTTACTGCCCTCACTGCCAGACTGGCCATCCTCAACTGCCTCCCGCTGGCCAGGTCACTCCTAACGCCCCCCAGCCCCTGCCAGCCTGGTTGACCCTCACTGCCCCCCTCTGCTGGCCTGGTCACCCCAACTGCCCCCCTGCCAGCCTAGTTGCCCCTAGCAGCCTGCTGCTCAGTTGTTTGGTTGCCCCTCATTAACTCCCCTGCCGGCCTGGTTGCCCCATGCAGCCTGTTCGGTTGTCTATTCGGTTGCAATGTCACTTAGGCTTTCATTATACAGGATTTGTGTATTTCATCATAGTCTTTATTATATGTATTTAATGCAGTTGTGAAGTTACTTTATAGGCAATGTTGTATCCACTCATTTATTATTCCTTGGTTTCAAATTCTGGCAGTTTTCCAACTCTGAGAACTTGTGTTCATTACTAAGCTCATCTGTAAAATAAGACTAATGAAGGGATCTACCTCATACAACATTTATGGGAATTAAATGAGACAATACATGGAAAATATTTAGCACAGGCCTGGAACCTGGTTAGTGTTCAAAAAAGTGTTGACTTACAAATATTTCTTTGTTATTACAAACTCTTAAAATCATATTTAATGGCCACATGATATAAAATCTCATATATGAAAATGTCTATTATACTCTAATTGTAAGACAGATTTTTTCCAAGTCTCACTCAAATAGTGGCCACATTTCATTTCCTTATTTATTGAGAATAACTTGGGACCTTGTTTTGAAATGCCCATAAAGGAGATATAGCTTGTAAAAATGCCTGTAACTTACGCATTTAACTTATTTTCACTCCAAAGAATGGGAAGAGTGAGAGTTTTAGAATTATGTATTTCTGGATTCAAATTCTGCCTACCCCTTACTTGGTGGGTAGCATTAGGAAAATCATTTAACACTGTGAGCCACAAGCAAGTCACTCCCTCTTCGGTTTTAGTAGTTAGACAATAATACAAGTGATTTTCCTTATTATTAATGCCAGATGGGCATTTTTAAGGAGTATTCTTCCATGGAGTGGTTTATTTTAATAAACAAAACATATTGGAAGGACTAAGCTGCACCTAATGTCTACATAATATTATTTGTTCTCCTGACCCGGAAGTGCTGAGATGTGACATCTCAACTTCCACCGACACAATAGTATCCCCAGCAACAGCTGGTCCCTCATGTTCTATTCTTCCTTGTGCTGCAATGTGAATGGCTAACAGGTTTATTACTAAGTGCAGGTATCCAGAGCAGAGTAGTGGCAATGGTCAGGAGTAGAGAAGTTCAATGAGGTAAGTTTTTTCTGTGCCCTGAGATGTGATATTTCTTAGTAATTTTTTGACAAAAACCAAACATGTAGATCTTTTTAAGACCAAAATATATTTGTGTGTTTATCTAATTTTTAAAAAGCAATTCATGTTTATTACAAGGAAATTAGAAAGAGATGAACAATAGTAAGAAGCAACACAATAGAACAGTAATTCCTTACATAATTCCTTACCTTACCCCAGAAATGAATACTGTGAGATGTGTACTAATATACTTTGTTGTATAATTCTTCCAGAGGGTATTCATTTCTCTCTCTCTCTCTCTCTCTCTCTCTCTCTCTCTCTCTCTCCTACTCTCTCTCTCTCTCCCTCCCTCCCGCTTCCTGCCTTCCTCTTCCTCTCCCCCTGTCTCTCATATCATGCATACTTTATATGTTTACACCTTCCTATATAACTCGATGTATAGTTTTATTACATGATATTATCACTTAATGATATACTGCAAACATCTTTCCAAGTCAATTAGCCTATACTTGCAGTATTTTTTATAGATTAATATTATCTATCTTAAAAAATATAGCAGAAAAGCACCTATTCATGGATGTTTAGCCTATACATAAAACCTATTATTTGGAATATAATATTCCATTCTTCTTATTAAATTTTCCCAATCATATTATTAATTGCAAATATTTGTATCTACTAGCATGATGTTTATATTTCCAGGGATCACTTCTAAATATATATTATTACGTGATTATTATTCATATTTCTAAAATTTAGAAATATCTTATTTCTTTCAGTTATCCCTGATGACTTTGACAAAACAACTGTTGTTCTAACATAATTTACAGTTAGTTCAGATGATGGATGGATAAAGCATTGGGCAGTTTACCAGAAATAGCTAAGTCTATGACCCAAATGTTGTAAGTAAGTTTTATGTCACTTGTACAATTGGGGTTATTAGATACTGTATTAAGGAAAGGAACATTAAATCACCTGAGTGTAAGCCAGGCTTTTTTTTTATAACAATGCACCAGTATTTCTTAATCATTAAGATTTAGCAATCTGAACTGCACTCATGTTTGAACTGAAGATTGCTTGAGCAATGGGCCTCTGCAAACCGACCTTTACAATACCTGGGATTAATGGTCAGTTTCTTGGTTAATGTGCTGAATTTTCTGGACCCTGGCAAAAATCATCAGTGCTCTTTCTCACCAGCCATTAACTGGAATAATGACGGATTCTGTGAAAGCATCATGCTGTTGGCACTTTTAAGAGCTATCCTGCTTCTTTTATTTTTCTTGATTATTTATTGTGGGCTACTATAGTGACCATTTGGAAGAATTACTTGTTTTTAACTCCATAATTGTCAAATGCCATTTATTAGAATAAAAATATCCAAACCCACATATTTAAATTCTCGTTTATAGAAAGTGAATAAAAATCTATGTAGAAATCTATGACTGGATCCAGGATGTAATTACTCCTTGTCTATGTGGATTCCAAGGATGTTTTTAGAGATGATATTCAGTCCTAACAGATAAGTGGGACGTCATACCCAGCATATGGAAACTTGTACAAGAGGTGGTTGTATAACTACTTCCGAAGATGTATGTTTGTGCGATCGCTTTTATAGGGAGCCAGATTGTGACACACTGCTTGGGAATAACATGAATCCTTTAAATAGTTTCCAATGTTTTTGTTATTTAAACTTCAAAAAAGATAAAAAGAATTTGGGGTTTTTAATCTAGACCCTTCTGCCCATCAAGCCCTCAAATATTTATTAGCATTGGAGATGATCTTTATTTTGTGAATAGTCTCTTTCAGGATTTAACTTTAGTCACAGCTCATTTTTTTCCTTACATCTCATTTTTTCTCTCTGCCCTATTTAAATCATTACTTGTTTAGACTTTGGGGGAAATAAGAGATAAATTACTAGCACCCTCTTCAAAATCATTGTTCCCCAAACTCCTTTTTTTCTGAAATGGTCAACGGGGTGATTGAGAATGATTCTTGAGCTAAATTTTAAATCTGAAGTGGATCCTACTGCCACGACATCTCTTAAACTATTTCCACTCTCCTGAATGATTAAACAATTTCAATGTTCAGGATACCTGTGGGTATGTGTGAGAACATTGCTTTGAGTAATAGTTACTGTCAGTGACTATGGAGCAGACCAATGACATTTACCATCCTTTACTGATGGTATAATATATGCCAAAGTCCCTTGTTAGGCATTTTACATATTATCTGTTTTAAATTGTATCAAATCCCTTCCCCAAGAGATAGGCATTTGTGGCTGTGTTTAGATGAAGAAACCAAAATAAGAATTATTGAAGTCTTTGCTTTAAACTCAGACTGGATCAACTCATTGCTTTGATACATGCTTGCCGGATCAAATTACTTGGTCAAATTACTTCTCTAGGCCTCAATTTCTTTGTTGACAAAAGGATAATAGCACACATATCTCATAGGGTTTCTATAGAGATAAAATAAATAATATTTCTAAAACACACATAATCACCAGATGGTTGTTATTATTACCCAAAATCACAGAACTAGTTAGTGTTCAGGAATTTTTTTCAGAGAATTCATTAATTCATTATGGAAGCTCTATAAAAGAAAATTTAAAGAAAGTGCACTGTGTCTGCAGGCACACACATGATCCATGAAGACATAGGAGTGGAGTGGGGTGGGTGCAGTGGAGTGGGTGTGTGATATAAAAGCCAAAGAGTATAAGTTATTAAGTGGAGAGGATCAATGAAGATAGGAAAAAGGAGGTTATTAGTGCTTTACCATTATTAAATAATTGGCCCCTGCGGTCGCAGTGGACACCTCTGCCTCAGCCCTACCTGCTGCCTACCATGTGGCGTGGGGCCTCTGTCGCCTCTGCCTCGCCCCCGCCTGCCACAGTTTTGTCAGGAAGGAAGGACACCTGGTCTAATTAGCATATTATGCTTTTATTATTATAGATGTCTCTCAATGTCTTTGTTTTGCTAGTATACCTAACATAGTGCTGGGACATAAAGTACTCATGAAATAATTATGATCAAGAGTTTTTAAAAAAGGTGTCTCTGGACTACAGAAAGCCTATGTGGAAAAGTTTGCATAATAAATCTGAGACCACTTTTATTAGAGAGGCTCACTTGTGAAGTTTACTCTTAATTGCCACATAAACAGGGGCGAGGCAGAGGCGACAGAGGCCCCACGCCACATGGTAGGCAGCAGGTAGGGCTGAGGCAGAGGTGTCCACTGCGACCGCAGGGGCCAAGGCCTTTTTCATGAATTTTGTGCATCGGGCCTCTAGTTGTTTGATAATCTACAAAGAAAAACTTGGTCATATAAGAAGCAGAAAAATATAAAAAATAAACAATCACTTATATAACCAAATTTTCTGTCATTACTCCTATAATCTGATTATAATTGCAGTTGCTTCATCAATTATTAAAAATCTCCATGGATTTAAATCACTATGTCTTCATGGATCATGTGTGTGCCTGCAGACACAGTGCACTTTCTTTAAATTTTCTTTAAATTGCCTCAAAACTTGAATTTTGGAAGAATCCTCACCGCTCTCAGAATTGTAAGGAGGGGCTCACTGTGCTTGAATGTTACAATGTGGTCTATGCTGAACACCTGCTCTCTTTCTGAGGGTCTGGAACTTCGGTAGGTGCTAGGCAGAGGATGTCTGAGTTACCAGCACACGGTAGAAACCCTGGGCACTGAGGTTCTAGTGAGCTTCTGTGGTAGACACCATTTTACATGTGCTCTCAGAATTAGTTGCTAGAGAAATTAAGAACATGCTGTGTGTGTTCATGGAGAGAGGACACTTGGAAGCTTATCCCTCATCTCCTCAGGATGTGGCCCCATGTGCTTTCCCCCTTGTTGACCCGACTTTGTATCTTTTCACTGTAATAAATCATGGATGTGAATGTGACTCTATGCTGAGGCCTGTGAGTCCTCCTACAAAAATCATTCCACCTGGGGATGGTCTTAATGGACCCTCCCAGCATTCCCTAGTTTAAGAATCACAAAGCTTTTTAAACTTGCCCACCCACAGCAACTGTAGGCTGTACATTTGGCATTCAATGGCAAACATCCAGAGCATAGAAAAAAATAGGAGTGGAGTGGGGTGGGTGCAGTGGAGTGGGTGTGTGATATAAAAGCCAAAGAGTATAAGTTATTAAGTGGAGAGGATCAATGAAGATAGGAAAAAGGAGGTTATTAGTGCTTTACCATTATTAAATAATTATCTCTCCTCTCTCCAATTTGTTTTAGACCAATTGAAAAAGGTGCTGACCACCAGGGGGCAGCTCCTGTATTGAGCATCTGCCCCCTGGTTGTCAGTGCGCATCATAGTGACTGGTCAAAGGGTTGACCGGTTGTCCAGTCATCTGGTTGCTTAGGCTTTTATATATATAGACTAATTGCCGGGTGCATGAAATTCGTGCACTGGGGTAGGGGGAGAAAGGGGCCCCTCATACTGGCCTTCACCCCCTCCAATCTGAGATGCCTCAGGGAATGTCCAACTACCTGTTTGTGCCCACACTTTTAACAGATAACAGCTCCATTGTTGTTTCTTTCTTATGCTTAAAACCATTGGAATTAGTAGGTATTCAAACTGTGTATACATTTTGGGGAGACACCCTGTATATCTCTAGTCAGGGGTGAAAGAAACCAACAGCAGATTTGGAACCCACAGACAGGGAACCTTGCTCACTCCCCACATGTCTCTCCACTTCACTTTCCACCTTCGTGAGCAGCGGGAGAATCAACGTTTTCTCTCATTAATTCAGAAAATCACGTCCTGTCACCTGCTGCCTGGCAGGAGTGCACTAGGCCCCAAGTAAGCGAGGCTCAGTCTGGGCAGCCTTCGCTCATGGGTGCTGGCACCCAAAGTGCACATTCCTCCTCTACAGTCGCCCTGACTATCCCACTGTTTCACTGAGAGGATGGAATTCCTCTCTGCCTCTGGGTTCTTGATCTTGAACGCTGACCGAAGGCACCTCAGCAAGGGCCACCCGTGCCCACCAGGTGTGTCTATCTGCACATTCTCCTGCCTCAGCACCTGCATTAACCCCCCCCCTCCGCCAGAGGTGATCTCATAGCTGCATTGGCCTCCATGGGAACAGGGCATCACCACTCCACCCTCTCACTGTCATCTCACAGGCGCCCACCCTCAGCACCCAGAACACCTAGACCCTCCTCAAAGGATGGGAGTGCATCAGAGGGGATGTGTGCACATCTGTGGGGGTGTTAGGCATGCCGGGTTGATGGCCGTGCGGTGGAGAGGCGGGGGGAACTTGTGCATCCCTTGGTTTGCAACTGTTGCAGGCGTGGGAGGGTGACAGTGTGCTGGTGGATGTTCGCCTGCTAGGGCGGGATGTGCACACCAGAGGGCTCTGGCTTTGCAGATCTGCAAACCCCCGTGGTGCGGCCAGGAGGATGTCAGTCTGGCCCGCCACGGTGGCTGACCCTGT
>NW_006296627.1:234185-255680 GCF_000327345.1 Myotis davidii | reverse complement strand
TGCCATCTTGGTTGGCAGTTAATTTGCATATCCTGCTGATTAGCCAATGGGAAGGGTGTCGGGGTTATAATCATTTTGCATGTTTCTCTTTTATTAGATAGGATTCTCGGGCCATACAAAATTATCAACTTAAAAATTACCCTGCTATATTTGGTGAAACACTTAATTAACTCACCCCTAATCCCTTGCCGGGAACAGGCCAAATGATTTTGTGGACCTTATAGTGCTGTAGGATTAGACGTTCCCCACTCCTTGTGTAAAAGGTAGATATTAGTAATTCACAGCTGGTAACATCTCCTCTGTAAAAGAAAAACATATACTTTTGTGAAATAAGTTGTTTCACAAGGAAGTAAAAAAGACTTGTCATAAAAGCCAGACATTTGAACTTAGTTAACAGAAAAATTGGTTATTAATCAGAGTATTAATCAAAAGAGATACAGTTTTGGTATAGGTGGATCATATGGATATTTTTTTAACTATCTGGAGTGTTTTGATGTCATGGTGCTCACTCACAGTACTACCAGTGTACTGTGAACCTTGTTAGTGAGGTTGTAAGTTGAGCTGTTGTTCTAGAGACTCCAAATATCAGGGATTTGAAAAATACATGTTTTTTTTTTAATCTCATGTAATAGTCTAGACCAGGTAGGGTTGGGTTCATGACCCCAGGAACCCAGGTTTTTTCTATCTTGCTATTCTGACTTTCCTAGAGCATTGCCATCTTTACATGGTTAAAAATGGCTTATCATTTCACTCATAGTTTTTGCCAGCAGGAAAGATGTACTAGTAAAATCCCCGCAAATTTAAGAATATAGCATGGAAGTTACAGATTTTTTTCTGACATTGTGTTGTGATCTTAGGTGCATAATCATACCTAACTGCAAGAGAGTCTATGATATATCTTTTTCCTTTACTTATTTATTTATTTTTTAATTTTTCTGGGAAGCCATGTATTTCATTTCTAAAAAATGTGGGGGGACCATTGCTGTAGAAGGAGAGAATTATTATTGGAGGGCAGCCAGAATCTATAATAAAAGGGTAGTATGCTAATTAGACTGGATGTCTTCCAGACGTCCTTCTGGACAAAGCCACGGTGGCAGGGGCTGAGGTAGAGGTGGTTAGGGGTGACTAGACTGGCAGGGGAGCAGTTATGGGGCAGTCAAGCTGGCAGGGGAACAGTTAGGTAGTGACCAGGCCAGCAGGAGGGCAGTTAAGGGGTGACCAGGCTGGCAGGGGGGGCAGTTAGGGGGTGACCATGCCAGCAGGGGAGCAATTAGGGGGCGATCAGGTCAGCAAGCAGTTAGGGGTGATCAGGCAGGCAGGCGAATGGTTAGGATCCAGCAGTCCCAGATTGTGAGAGGGATGTCCGACAGCCAGTTTAGGCCCAATCCCTGCACCTGGAGAGGGTGCAGGCCAGGCTGAGGGGCCGCCCCCTCCCCCTCCATGCACAGATTATGTGCACTGGGCCTCTAGTTTATTTACAGATTCTATCGTTTATCCCATCTAAATATATCAGTTTACCTTTCAAACTCTTTACCATTTAAACACCCTCAGCCACTCCTCTAATAAAAATTCCCAAACTCTCATGTAGGGTATCCATTTTATACAGCCTTCTTTTTGTAATTCTGCATGTGATTTAGATTTTGCAAGTTTTATTTGAAAGGCAGGAGAGAGATATAATTCCCACTGTCCATTCAGTAGCACAGTGGGTATAGAGTATTCATTTTGTGGATGTGAACTGCAGTAGGTACAAAAGAGTTCTGGAATCTACATCAGTAGCTGCACTTCCCTGGACTATGGCAGCTCCCCTCAGCTGAGGCTATTTTATGATGATGGAATCTTCCCAGTACCAGCAGCTTTCAATGAATTGTGTGGTTCAGGAGCTCCTATAGTAGGAGCTTTGCCATTTCACAAGCAGTGCCTTGATGATTCAAGAGTCAGAAACTTCTTGGAGTTCAGATTCGGTGTTCTGGCTTTAAAAGTAATTTATTAAAGTATAAACTAATCTATTTCTTCCACCTTTCAAGTGATTCTGTAAGCCATTGAACGCCCAGTAATACCTCATTTCTCCCTAAACTGGCTAGTGTGAAGTTTATTCTTGGCAACTGAAATTTTCTGACAAGTTAGTAGAGCCTTCTAATAAATAAATCATTTCATTTATTTGTTCACTGAAGTGAACAAAAGGTAAAATGCACTCAAGCAACTTATAGTCTAACTGGTAAGTGTAAAGTACCCAACATACTTCCTGATAAATCTTAAATATATAAATACCGTGAAACTTCTCCTACTGTTAACAAGCTTAAAAGAAAATTATACATTGTAGGGGAAAATCACAACCTAAAATCAATTATTAAAACCTTTTTATTTTGAAATTATTTTAGATTGATAAGAAAGTTGTAATGTGGATGAATCTTGAAAACATTATAAGTGAAAGAAGCTGGACACAAGAGCCATATATTTGTATGATTCCATTTATATGAAACTGGAGGCCTGGTGCACGTATTTGTGCACGGGTGAGGTCCATTGGCGTGGCCTGAGCCCTCGCATAATCTGGGACCCCTCAGGGAATGTTGGAGAGCCAGCTTTGGCCCAATCCCCACAGGCTAGGCCTAGGGACCCCACTGGTGCATGAATCTGGTACTGGAACTCTAGTGCGCATATAAGATCTTTGGTTAATCTCTTGCCACCCTCCTCACCCCCGCCCGTCCCACTTCCCTCTGAGATTCATCAGACTGTTCCATATTTCCATGCCTGTGGTTTCTTCTCCTGCATTGAGCATGTGCCCCCTGGTGGTCAGCGTGCATCATAGCTCCTGGTCAGATTGTCAAATGGTTGGCCAGTTGCTTAGGCTTTTATATAGAGAGATAATTGATAGCTGATGCTTACTGACAATTTGCCCATGTGTCAGGAATCAAAGAGTTCTTCCAACAATATAATTTTCAAAGTCAGCAATCACTTATGATTTAGGAATGATTGTATCTATCTTCTGTAGATGAGAAAATTGAATTCTAGAGAAGTTAGGAGATCCTGAGTATTCTAAACCTTATATACAGTGCAGACAGCATTTGAAATCAGAGATTTGACTTAACAGTTACAGAACTAGAAAGACAGTTATTAAAATCATCATTAAGCATATACTAAATTAATTGAAAGTTTGATAATGATGATGGAAAAGCTGGAGATATTAGGACAATATAAAAACCAATTGGAAAGTGGATTGAAAATTGGGTATGTTGATGGGTGCCACTGAAGTTTCTGAGAGTATGTATGTGAGAATTGAGGAGAGAGAGATAGAAACATCAATGATGAAACAGAATCATTGATTGGCTGTCTCCTGCATGCCCCCTACTGAGAATCAAGCCTACAACCAGGCATGTGCCCTTGACTGGACTTGATCCTGGGACCCTTCAGTCCTCAGGTCATTGCTCTATCCACTGAGCCAAACTGGATAGGGAGAAAATTAATAATACTTTATGAAGTTTCTTCTTTATAGGGAGATGGGATTCAGAATAGAACTTTTAACTACTTTAAAAAGTATTTTTTTGTCTTAAAAATAGATTCTGAACCACAGATTCAGGCCTATAAGAAAGCACAAAAACATTTTTAATTCCTCTCAATTAGAATATGTAACTATTTTCATCATGGCTTATTTTATATATTTGAGATGACAATAAAATAACCTTGACTTTTTCATGATTTAACTAGAGGCCTGATGCACGTAATTTATGCTAGAGTAGGCCTTCCTTCCCCGGATTCCGTCACCAGGTTCCCTCTGGCACCTGGGACCCGAGCTTTCCTTCAGCCCCTGGCTTCTCCCCAGCCACAGGCAGGCACCCAGGACCTGGGCTTCCTTCGCAGCCCCGGCTTCATCCGGAAGGTCATCCAGAAGGATGTCTGGTCTAATTAGCATATCATGGTTTTATTATTATATATTTGAGGAAGCTTACTATATAAAACATAGCCTAAAATTTTAAAAACTTTGAAGTTCTGAAATCTTAGGTAGCAATGTTGTGCCACATTTTCTCACCAATAACTCCATGACTTAAAAGTGTTTGTTTATTTGACAAACTGCTTTTATTAGGTTGCAGCACTTTAATTTTCCTGTTGTAGTATCAAACAACACATTAGTGTCCAACAGAATGTTAATGAACACAATGATTTTTAATTACCATACCATAGTAATATAATTTCAGCTAAAGCAAATAACCTCAATATTTTACTTAATAAATATAGCCTTATTATGGGTCTATTGTTCTTGAAAATATTGAATATCAGGCATAAGGCCTTAGTGTGCATATGTAGTTCATTTTGAAATATTGAAAAGTAAAATTGAAATATTGTCTTACTCCTTTAATGGGGAATTTGGGGTTTGACATACAAAGATCCAGAAATTGTTGACTTAGAGAAAATTGTGTCTTTTAATTTAAAAACAGATACTTTTTATTTTAAAAGTTGAGGGGGAAAAGAATATAGAGTTAAGGTTTTTTTTGGCATGACTTAAAATCTCTTCTGGAAGCTTTCCCAGGTTATTAGGCATGCTCAATTATGTGAGCCCTCTGTATCCTTAGCTAAGGTATGGAAACCAAGACAGACAGAGAAGTTCAATGACCCAGAAGTACAAACATGACCTGTTTTGGCACCAGCCATCGTTCACCCATTCAGAAGCTGAGTGCAAGCTACCCTGGGGACAATGGTGCACTAAGAAGATACCACGGAGAACAGTCCAAGGATTGCCTTTATTTGCAGTGGTTCTCAACCTTCTGGCCCTTTAAATACAGTTCCTCATGTTGTGACCCAACCATAAAATTATTTTTGTTGCTACTTCATAACTGTAATGTTGCTACTGTTATGAATGGTAATGTAAATATCTGATATGCAGGATGGTCTTAGGCGACCCCTGTGAAAGGGTCATTCAACCGCCAAAGGGGTCACGACCCACAGGTTGAGAACCACTGTTTACAGTGTTTCTAGATATCCAGGTAATTGTAAATATGCCTATATTTGAGGAAGCTTAAGTGAAACTTTCTAGACTGAGCATAAGAAAAAAACATCAGACCATCTAGATTGGCACACATCCTACAAGATACTTGGAAAGGACTCCTTAAAACTGCCAAAGCCTTGGAAAACAAGGTGACTCTATTGGAGTCCCAGATATATTACCATTGAAGACTGAAAGAAGCATAAAACGTGACTTGAAAGTAGCTGTCCCTTCAAGCTGAAGTAGATTGTCCTTAAGAAGCCTTCCCAGAAAATACACAGAATCTAGTTAAGCTCTTTGACTGAGCCTTAACCACGTGGCCAAACTTAACTACACGGAATTTTGGAAGCCTTTTGATTCAATGATAGTGTACCCAGTAAAAAAATCAAAATTCTGGCCATAGCTAGTTTGGCTCAGTGGATAGAGTGTTAGCCTGCGGACTGAAAGGTCTGGGTTTCAATTCCAGTAAGGGCATGCACCAGTTGCAGGCATGTTTCTCCCTGTCTCATTCCCTCCTTTCTACTCTTCTAAAAATCAATGGAAAAATATCCTCGAGTGAGGATTAACAACAACAACAAAATCAAAATTTTGTTACTTCAGGAAGAAGGAAGCATGACGTTTAGATTCGACAACTACTGATTTCTGGCATATGATTCAAAAACTGTTTACTTAATGTATCGTAAGCAATATGTGTAAATAAACTGTGAAGAATAAGAATTATTTTTATGTTGTTCAATAGATTCCACATATGAGTGAGATCATGTGATACTTATCTTTCCCTGACTGGCTTATTTCACTTAGCATAGATCCAGAGACATAGAAACATTAAACAGACTGTCAAACCTCAGAGGGAAGGCAGGAGAGGGTGGAGGCAGGGAAGAGATCAACCAAAGAACTCATATGTGTGTAGGCATAACCCATAGACACAGATAGTAGGGTGGGGAAGGCTTGGGGGAGATGGAGGTGGGAGGGGGCAATGGGGGAAAAGGGACATATGTAATACTTTCAACAATAAAGATTTATTTTAAAAAGAACTATTTTAATATCATTTTGATTATAAAAATAACATATATGCATGTAGAAAAATAATTTTTTTTTTCTGAAGGAAAGGATCCACAAAGTTACTTGAAAATAATGAGAGAGGAATTCAGTTTTGTACTGAGATTGCCCATTATCTAAATATTCCTCTTCATGTCTGCTATCAGTCTGGTGCTAAGTATAAGGAGCAGGGCCTAGAGTTATAATCTCTTAAGTTAAAATATCTATATTTTGCTAATCATCACTGTGTACCATAAGGAGATGATCTTGGAAACATTTCCAGACATCCAGCAACTCAGCCGCCTCCAGTTCCTAGAGTGCAATAGCAGGACTGACTGTGACCAGTGAAGACCACTCTGTGTTAGCCACACTGGTGAGCAAGTCACAAAGCATGGCTGGCTTTGATCCTCTTAACAACGCTGTGTGATAAATCACACTGTCATCCACAGTTGATAAATAGCTCACAGAGCTTAAGCAACTTTCCCAGAAATGCACAGCTAGTAAGAGGGAGAGCCAGAATATTGATCAAGATCTGTCAGACTCCGAAGTTGAGCCTCTTAAATACTACCCCACCCTGATGCTCTATAGCTTCTTTTTGTCTTACTTAACTGGATAGTCACTCTCGCCTCGAATAATTGACCAACAAGTTTCCATGTTTCAAGGCAGTTTGGATCTCTAGGGGTCTTGAAATTTCACTTAAGCTTCATAAAAAAATATTTCAGCTTCTTCTGTTCCCCTGAACTTCAGTTATTATTTTTGAGAATTTTTACTTGAAAGTAGCTGATCATGTGTGTAAATATGTGATTAGCACAGTCCAGTTCTCAACAGTTACATAAAATAATTATTCCTTTCAATCACCATCAAAAAATGATAACTCAGCATTGCTCCTTAACTTGTTATCTATGAAACACTTCCCTAAATCCAACAGTGTCCTTAAAATAATGCATTCACAATGGCTATTAGACAATATAAAGTATTAAAACTATGCATTTATTTATGGTTACGAGACTCATGAATTTGTCTTGAATTATTTGTTTAATACATATTTTAGAAAGACAAATAAGCTTGTTCTAGTGCCAATATCCAGGGGTTCTGTTGTGAATCTATTGAAAGTTATTGTTATCTTTCCTTTTTTATTAAAGTCACTCAGGCCACATCCTCTTTAATAATTTAGAAAACACTTTCTGTGATGTCTTTTGATTTTTCTGGAAGTGACTTTATTTCACTCCATCCCTGTACCCATAAATCCTACCTCAATAAATTTTAAGACCATGGAATCATAGATTTACAAAATGTCCTTTATATATCTTCTAGGCAAAATAAACAAAGATGGAAGTGGTTGTTTCAGAGCCACACAACCTACTACTTGCTGGGGTCCAACCCCAGCAGTTCCAGGGTTCCCCAAAGGTATGGACGGAGTTAGCAAAGAAGGAATGACACGGAGACAGCGTTCAGTTGATCAGCAGCCTAGCCAGGATCTCCAGCAAGTTCTGGTCTGGATCTCCAGCGAAGTTCTTCTGACTCTAGGTTCTGTGTAGGTTCTGTCTTCTACGTTCTGTGTCTTGTTGTCTTGTTACATCTGTATTTATACGAGTTGAGTCAATCCTATCAATCTCTATTCCAAAGGGCAGGGTGTTTCTTATCTCCATTCCAGGGAGTAACGATTATGTAGCTTAAGCATGATTGTTCATAGTTAAAGAGATTAATTACCCACCTAGCACTTAGTGAAGGGGTTTTATTCCCTCCCTAACTTCAGGGGAAAATCCCTACCTGGGTAACACAACCTTTCTCGGAGAGGTGACCTTGGTTAAAACACATAGCGCCAAGAAGGTGAGCAAACATATTAAGAACAGTATGCCATATACGCCAGGTCCCTTGAAACAGCAAGGATGGACCGGCTCCCAGCAACTACTGAACAAGTTGTGCATAAAATCCTAATCTTCAAAGAAGTCTACTACTACTAATTAAATGATTACTACTAATTAAATGATTCTCAATATTTTGTGAACCCTGGGAGCTCTCGAGTTAGTTAACTGAACTACAAATGTTTGGTACTCATATACCAAGTATTACCTATAGACAGAGTAAAATATGTCCTGCAATAAATATATTTCTGCTCTTTAAGTGTTTGTAGAACATGTTATTTTTAATTTTTTTAAATGTTACTAAATTAATACTACATTTTAGCTAAAGTAAGACACTACCAACTCAAGATGCACTATTTTTTGTACCTCTAGGAAAAGAAGAATGTGGCCGATTATAATTTTATGACACCATTGATTGAAAGATGATTACTAATTTTACAGCTCTTAAAATGTGAGAACTAATATCAATTGTAAAATAGATAAAATAGACTCCCTGCAGGCATTAGCTCACATCAAGCCCTCTGTTTTCCTTTGGAAAATGTTATTCAACAAGTATCAGTAATGTCCAATATTGCTTTGCTTACCTGAGAGGTCTACACACATAAGACATGGGCAAATAATTCAGGAGTTTACAATCTTGTAAACATCAAAAGTACTTGAGAATAAGGAGCCTTGCAAACTTATACAGATTTACTGAATGTAAATAAATATTTTATTCTTTCACATTCCCCACTGGCATACGTCCCACCACTCCAAAGTTGGATGGTCCATTATCTTTCTTACCATCTTGTCTACTACCTCTGCTTTAGTGTGGGCTGTCCAAATTCTAGTACTCTAGGGGTCTCTACAGTGTCCATATTGCCTGTCCCAACAAAGCTCTGGACACCTGACCATGCCATAATTTCTTGTTGAGGACACCATATATTTACCAAAAGTGTCCTGTTTTGCTACACTATGGTCCTGGAATAAATAAAAATGTGACTGGAAGGACTCCACCTTCCTCCCCAGCTGTATCATTTAAAGTGACTCTGAGGACGCGGCAGGATTCCCCCGCTGAGTGTGTGTGAATGGGAAGCAAGGTTCTGGGCAGGCGGATGAATGCAGATAAACTGAGAAAGTCATTGAAATGTTTGTGTTCTGTGCTGCATTCTTAATCTTATTTCATCTACAATCTTACTTTTTTATATGAAAGATGCTGATCACCATTTCCTCAGTAAACAATGCCCCACTCACCTGCCATAGGATGGGTATACCGCATTTGACAACATTCTATAAAATATTTCTCTTCCTAATCTGCTTACCATTATAAGTTGAACAATAACATGACAAGTAGAATCAGATAAATAGCACTTTGTGCGTTAGCTAGAATTTCTTTGTCAGATTTTGTCAAATTTTCAAGTTTTTCTCCATGGACTGCTAATTAGCTATTGTGTTCAAAATTCGCTCAGGAATGTCTTCAGTTGTATCTGGTGGGGAAAAACTGCCCTGGCATCAGTAGGCCAGTGTGACTTCTCTTTAGTGCTTTGTTCCATTCTGATGCTTTAGACATGAGGTGTGGGCATTTCATGTTCCAAAGGGAAACATATCATTTACCACCAAGCTGCTCATTGGTGAAAAGGGATTTTATCTTTCGTTCAAACATATTATCACTATAATAAACACCCAAGCTAGCTATTTTTTGAGACCTCTGGTTCAAGGAGAATATTTAATGGGATAAAGGGGTGGAGAAGATCAGCAGTTGGTCAAAGAGAAGGAAAAAAATAGGAAATGATATCAGAATTTAAAAAAAAAGAAGAGAGAGAGAGAGAAACAGTAGCACAAAAATAAACAGAGAAGGGGCAGGTAATCACACACATCAGCTTTGGAGCATACTCACCTGCATGGCCTTGCTAGCTTATTTGCCACTTACTAGCTGGTTCTGTGACCTTGAACAGATTATTTCATCCTATTTGCCTTATTGCAAAATATTTGTTCAAATTCCTGTTTCCTTCCATGTCATTGTGAGAATTCAGTGGTATTTTATGTAAAACCCTTAAGCCAATACCAGCCACAAAGTCACTATCAGTAAGTGAGAACCCTCTATTTTACTCCCTAGAAAAAAAAAGTGCATGAGATTTGCAGTGATAGTGGGGAGTGGTAGATTGCCAGACTCCCCTGTGTCTGATAGCATTCAGGGTCAGCTCCACCGGATGCGGCTAACCCCTGGACCAGTCTGGAATTTCATGATAATGTTTCAACTGCGCATTTAGAAGCCAAGCAACAGAATGAATGGCCTGACCTACCCTCTGGTCAACATCCACATGCATGTGTCTCATCATAGCTGATTCCACTGTATGTATGTGCCTGAGCTCATGCAGTTTTGTGGCATTTCATTCTTCATGGACTTGCTGGGAGCTGATTTAAGGTGCACACATCAATCAGAGCCTAATCAAGCTCAAAGCCAGCAGCTTCTCAGGGGATGAGACGGGCAACCATTGAGATTGGTTCAATCAGGGTGGCCCTTGGGTTCAGAGGCCCCCAACTGCAATAAATCTGCAGAGTGCCTTTCAAATTCAATGAGCACTGATGAAGCAGCTGCCCATAGGGAGACCCTGGCTGTACAGTATAAATACATCTGTCCCAGAGCAGCCATAAATAACACTCCCTGGTTTGTATGCATAATCAACACTGAGTTGTAGCTTGGCTGAATTGTAATGACACAGTCTAAGGCTACTTTTGTATGTTTTGGCTTTAGGATAAAGAAATATAAAAATGATGACCCTATATGCTATGGCATATGTATGTGTGCATGAAAACACATATATTTTGTTTATGAATTCAGTTTATTCTGCATAGGACTATTAAATGCAATCATAGTAATTTATATGCTACTTACAGCCACAAGTTTGGATGAGGTCATCTGTGGAGATGAGTGTAGAGACAAAAGAGAGGAGGTCCTCAAAATATCCCTAGGGCACCCTGAGGTCTGGAGATGAGGAGAAGAGGGGAGGATGCTGAGACGGAGCAGCAAATGTGTAGGAGAACCATGAGAGGCTGGTGTTCCTAAAGCCAAGTAGAGAAAGGGATTCAAGAATACAAGAATGACTTACTGATTCAGAGGCTGCTGAAAGGGTTGGTAAAATGATTACCACTATTTAACCATTAAGTTGATAATCTTGACAAGAGTAAGACTAGTATAATGACAAGTTGAAAACCCAATTAGAGTGCATGGAAGACAGATGTAAAAGAACAAAGGTCAGATAATGTATACAGGTAAATGTATTGTAGGATTTTTCTCTAAAGAGAAAAATAAATAGGGGTTGATGATGATTAAGAGGGAGTACAGAATTATTAGATTTTTCTTTTAAATTGAGATGGTTAGTTTGTGAGTGTGTGTGTGTGTGTGTGTGTGTGTGTGTGTGTGTGTGTTTGAACATATAGCACATGGATGATAGTTCAGAAGACAGTGACACTTTGTTTATGTGATTAAAAGAAACAATTATAGGAAAGAAGTGGGTAGGACATAATAATATTGCAGTCTTGTTTGTGTTAGATGGAGGTAAACTCAAAAAGAGAAGAGAAAAAACTGTGTGGCACATTATAGAGGTTTAATAAAGATCGGATGTTATTATTATCTAGGAACTTGCACTTATTATTTAGTCACATTCTAATAAATTCAATGCAACAGTATTTTCTCATTAGAATGTGAAGTTGTTGAAAATATGTTGAAAAAACTTACTATAACAGGCATTGGCCATTGTCAATCGCACCTTCCCGCTGCTGGTATTGATTATGGAGGAAGAAACGGAGAGAGAACAGCCTGGGAAAAAGTGACTCTTGAGCTTAAATATCTCTTGCAAACTGGGTTCCCCATGGCTTCATTGAAAATTGGTGGTCGGAGGAGCTAGGGGTAAAACTTTGATATTGGATCACTGAACACATTTCTCCAGAGCCAGACATGCATCTCTGGGACTATTGCCCATTTCAGGAATTGGTCTCTATGTCTTTTTGTTTGTTGGTTTAATTTGTAGACAGAACTCCTTGAAAAAAGCTCACCCTGCTAGGTAGTGAACTTGACATCATGCTGCTCCATAACGAAGGTCATTGCTGATGGACAAGCAGAGGGTTGTTTGTTAAATTATAGAGGTTTCAAGGACTTTGCATGAACTCTGGCTGTAATTCCAAACTGGTATTTCAGTTAGTCAGAAATGACCGAAAATGGCTTATTCCCTGTTCTTTCTGGCAATTTGCTCTAAGTGCTGATTATTTTGTCAAGCCTTTTGAGCTCAATGCTCTGACTATAATACCTGCAGCCTCTGATGGACTGTGGTTAGGACAGTAAGTGTTGGAAATGAAATGTCTTGTTTATTTAAGAGAAGAGTTGAAAGTGAAACAGGCTTTGCTCTGCTTTGGGGAAGACAGACTAAATGCTAATGAGTCGTAATTGGGAGTCTATTTTAATATGAAAAATCAAGTGCAGATAATCCTACATGCACAGAATGGCAAGGCCAATGAGTCCCTTATAAAATTAGAAGGGCCCTTAAAATGAAGCAATCCCTGCTGATATTTTATTCAGGAGTTGTAAGAAGTGTCACATTATAATCCTTTATGCTTCTGTCCTTAGCAAGTATATTATTGGTTCTCAAAGGAGGAAGGTTCTACTTATTAGCACTCTAAAATTTCTGCTCTTGGAAATCTTTTTTTTTTAAAATCTAAATTATAATATTTCAAAGAAATTAGACTGAGGGCAAAAAATCCTCACCATTTGTTATAAAGTTTATGAGAATTGATCTGAAAAATCCTCGTCATATTTTAGACATTAATTTATTTCAAGCTTACATCTAAAGTAGTATTTTTAAAAAATTTTCTCTTTATTATTTTTTAAAATGTCTTTATTGTTGAGGGTATTACAGCTGTCACCCTTTTCCCCTCATTGGTCCCCTCCTCCCACCCACCCAAAGCCTTCACTACACTATTGTCTGTGTCAATGGGTAATGCATATATGCATATAACTTTAAGTAGTATATTTATAATATCAACTCCAAGATGACAGGTGTGACATATTCTGCAAAGCTTTACTAAAACAATGCAGGATATCATGGGGCTCATTTATTATGAAGATGTATGTTGATGCAGGACTATTTAATTCCATTTAATAAGTGTGCTTAAGCTCCTTGTTATGTACTTAATACTACACCAGGAAGGCACTGGGAGGTAAAGAGAAAAGAAAGGAAATAAATGGTGAGAATGATAAAATAAATATTATGCAATCCATACTTTACTTAAAATATTCTGAAGCCAACAATCTATTCTTGGATAGCTAAAACATGCCACCATAGAAATAAGACCAATAATTCTGCAATCAGAGTATTTTACAAAAACAATAACTATCCTAATAAAAATCCCTAGAGTGTTTAAGATAAGGTTGATTTCTATTCAATAAATACTACAGGAAATATAAGAACTTATCCTTTACGTTGAGCATTTAGAAAGGTGAGGGTCCTTTGATTGAGTGGAATATAAGGAAGAACTGAGGTGTGAAGTTATGGAGACTAAGGAAAAATGCACAGAGATCTGGGAGAGCTACACAGTGAATGCTGCCAAGACAGGGCATGTGATCAAACTAAGCCAAGAAGAAGCATGAGGGATGAAAAGGCCCCCCTAGCCCTACTATACTCCTGCTTGCCTTGCTACATTCAACTTTGCCACATAACAATGCAAGGAAAGATCCCTCATGAACCAATGCTACTTCTTCCTAATGTTATCATGTATTAGTTATTAAACTAGGCTTAATAGGTAAGAGGGATTTTTGTTCTCTGCTAGAGGAATGGAGCTTGAATAAAAAGGATAAATTAATCTCAGATATTAAGGGCTAATGATATGATTTCAAAACTAAACTACAGCATTGTCAATATACATAACAACAATTATGTCACAACATGTTAAATACTATCTGGGTGAATTGGTAAGGAAATAAAAACAGTTTTAGGCAGTTAGAGCAACTAAGAATTTTGAATTTCCTCTCCCACCCCACTCCAGAGCTTTCCTTAGAGATGTAGAGAAAGCATGGATTTGAAAATCAGACACCACAGTGTATAACTAAGAGGGCTATTCTTTTTAAATGTGTGATATTGTCATCTTTGATTGCCCCTTTACTCACTACCCTCTCCTCCCTGATGAATCAATCAACTGAAACAAGTTGCTTTCCAAATTACAATAACACCAACTCTAAAAGTGATTGTTTAGCATTTCGTAGCTTCTACCTTCTTCAAAGCAGCATTATGTTGCTGTTCTGTACCCATTATGACATGTTCTTCATGTTTCTGCAAGCCATGTAGTTTAACTCCTTAATTTCAGAGATTAGAAAATGGCCTTGCTTAAAACCATATATTAAAAAAAATAATAGAGGGTCCAAATTGCCTATTAAAAAGTAAAGAAGGCCTAACTGGTTTGGCTCAATGGATAGAGCATCAGCCTGCGGACTCAAGGGTCCCAGGTTCGATTCCGGTCAAGGGCATGTACCTTGGTTGCGGGTACATCCCCAGTAGGGAGTATGCAGGAGGCAACTGATCGGTGTTTCTTTCTCATTGATGTTTCTAACTCTCTATCCCTCTCCCTTCCTCTCTGTAAAACATCAATTATATATATATGTAAAGAAGAAGAGACATTGAATCAGTTCATTTTCATTGATGATTTGATGGTTGGTTTTAAATGAAAAGCACAGGTTACTGAGGCCTTTGGACCAGAAATGACATTTTCAATAAACAATACTGGCATTTTAGGCTAGTTTCGTGCTTTGGGAAATAGTTCATATTGGAGCATCCTCCAGAAATACCCCTGGATATTTAGCAGTTTCAAAAACCTTTGGCTTATTTCCTAAGGAACCAGTAAAAATCACATTCCTTGAGACTCCCTTCCTCGAATGTCTTCTGTCTGATAGGGAGCAAGTTTTATGCTCTCTTCTCAGTTTCTTCCATTCCCTTCTTTGCAGTTATAAGTTATCTGGTTAATGCTTATCGATTTGAACTGAGTATCTTTCTCTGCAAGCTAGGCATGTGCTGAGGGGTTCCAAAGCACATGAGGATCAGAAAATTCAGAGGAAAAGATTTGACTCAGACCTGTGATTCAAAACCGCATTAACAACTCCTACTTGTTATCACACATTTTTGGCTGATGACAATTCTAATCTTAACTAATGAATAGTTCCAGTCATGCTAATATATGACTCAATGAACAGTGCAAATGACTTAACATGACAATGAAGCTCTGTAACTGCGATTACTGAGCCATTTTCCATTCCAGGGGACAAGTGGAAATTATTTGGCTAAAACCATTTCAGTCCTAACACACTAACTTTTTTTAGTTAAATTTTGTAGGACTGTGACAACTTTACCATTTTAACTAGAAAAAAAAAAAAAAGCATGAAGAGAGACATGCTAGCTCCTTTTAAAATCACCTGAACATGGACTTTTACTCAGTTGAATAACCCGATAGTTTCCAGTGTATGGCTTCTTCAGGGCTCTCTCAATTTTTACTTCCATGAATTATCTATTGATGTGCAGCAATATTACCACAGATTTAGCAATTAAAAACATACATTTATTATCTCACTGTTTCTATGGGTCAGGATTCTAGACATGCTTTAACTGAAACTTCTGCTTCAGGGTTTCACCAGGAGGTACGCAAGGGGTCAGCCAGGTCCAGAGTTTCATCTGGCTTTGACCAGGAAAGATCTCTTCCAGGCCTGCATGGTTATTGACAGCCTATAGAGTGGAACACCTCAGTTTCTTGCTGTTCACCAGAGGCTACTCTCAGTTCCTTGCCACACGAGCCTCTCCATCATGGCTGCTTGCTCCGTCAGAGTCAGGAAAGAACAGTCTCCTAGCAAGAGGGGTGTTTAATCTTATATATTAAAAAAATAAGGCAAGTGGCATCCCTCACCTTTGCAATAATATGTGGATTAAGAGCAAATCACAAGTCAGGCCTGCACTCAAGGGGAGGGATGTGACGCAAGCCACCGGTACCATAAGGCAAGGACAATTGGGACTTATTTCACAGTCTTCTGCCACACTTGTCCATGAGTGAGAGTTAGTGTCTCTGATCCGACAGAGCCAAGAAACATGCTGCTTGATTTTCAAAGGGCAACTTTTTAATTTAAAATGTATATCTAGAATTAGATTGCATGAATTGGTACAACTTGGTTGAGAAGGGGGAGAGGGGAAGAAAAATGTAATAGGATTGCCAAGATTTATTTTGCCAGGAATATGTAAAAGGAAAGCAAAAGGCTAATCTAATTGTCATTTCAAACAAACAGAATGAATAAATACCAAAAAAGAGCAAAACTCTCAGAATAAAGAAGATTCCTTTTTATTAATGAATATACTTTCATTTATTTTAATTTTTTTTAACTAGAGACCAGCCTCTCACCATTTCTAAGTTTGGCACGTGGAAACATGAAATGAGATTGCTTTCTTTTCATAATTTAAGATGTATAGCATGCGAAACTCCTAAAATTGTCTAGATTTACAACTTAGATATGGAACAAAATGAATCTTTTAAATATGAAAGTGAGCAGAGATTATTACAGGAAGCAGATGGGATAGACGACATCAGATGCCAAAAAGAAATGAGCAGTAAGTAGGGCACTCAGTTTGGCTGTAAGGTCTTTGGTCATTGATTATCATCAAGTTTCCTAATGTAGATGACAAGTTTGTATAAGAGAATGTGTGACTGTAACTGAAGAGAGATTGTTTTTTCATTGGACTTGAACTCAATCAGAATTTAGCCATTGGGTCTTCTGTGAAGAATTCATATCTTCCTTATAGTTTTCCAGAATTGTGAGCAATGCTTTATAAACAGAGAATTCTCAGTATTTAGAGAGTGAGTAATATTTCTTCAGAGGTCTTTCATACCCTTCTTTGTACCCCTTTAAAAATTGCAGTCATTGTATTTCACATGGTAGGTACCTGGTGGATATGAGGAAGGAAGGCCAGGTGTACTAGTATAAGCTTTCTCATGATCTTGCCCTATACAAGGCAGAGCCTAGAGGCTTTCAGTGGAGGTGTAAGCAATAGGAATATTGAGTGGTCTACATGATTATAATTTCTTCTGTCTCTAAAATCTGATAATCTCTTTGAAAATAAACTTTTTGAGGTACAATTGATATACCATATCTTTTAAAGACGAACACACCCATCTTTGCTCTTAATGCATTATATTGGGTGCTAGAGCATGCTATGCTATTGCCCTACTGTAAGGAAAGAGGAGAAATATTCAGTAATGGAGAGGCCAAGGGAGGGAATGAGAAGCACAAGGTAAAATTTAACATACAGTATATGTAACAGGCAGACAACAGAAATACAACTAGAAGAGCTCTCCTCTGTAGAAAGCAAAGGGACAATCACAGAATCAGAGCATTATAAAGCCAATCACTGGAAGAGACAACAGGAGAATGGAACTCAGTCTCTGAAGAGCCTGGTCTGGAAAGGCATTACAGGGGTCAATTAAAACAAACATACAGCCCGACCGGCATTGCTCAGTGCTTGAGCCTCCTTCACCTATGAATCAAGAGTTCATGGTTTGATTCCCGGTCACTGCCCATGATGGGGTTGTGGGCTCGATCCCCATTAGGGGATGTGCAAGAGGTAGTCAATCAGTGATTCTCTCTCATCATTGATGCTTCTATCTCTCTCTCCTCCCTTCCTCTTTGACATCAATAAAAACATATTTTCAAATAAACAATTAAATAAATAAACAAATAAGGAAAAAGCAAAGCAGAATACTTTAATATCAGTGATTTTTTCCCTCTGCCTGAAACTCTTGTAAGGGGAAGGGTAAGTTCCAGATGTATCCTTTGATAAGCTCAAATTTTCATGATAGAAATACTTGAGTAAAACATGTAATTTTTACAGGAATTTAGAAGTTAGATTTTATTGTATTTTTATATAAGTGGAAGTCAGATTTGGTAAGGCTAATAAAAATGTATAAAGACTTGATATCGTAGTCATCATTCATTTCTTTGAAGTTCAAATATGCAAAGAAGTACAGTTAATGGAACATGATCTAGATCAGTAAAATCATCAACATTTACATGTTAACTGTCCCAAGAGATTTTTATGCAGAAGAATAATAGAGGTTTAGGAACTGAAGACAGATTTTTTTTTTTCCAGAGTTCATGCAAACATGGTCTGGATGTGTAATATTATGCATGGAGAGAAGCAGAAGATATTTTTTTAATGAAAAGTAGAATCAGAGATTCCAACTCAGCAGGGAAAGTAAATTTATTACAAACTTGCAGGACTTGTCTGGCGCAGGTAGTCAAAGCATCATACTCTGAGAGACATTGCCTTATTGAAATTATAGCTTTAAATTAGTCATGAGTTAATTGTTGGTTGCAGGCATCTCAGTAACCAGGGATTCTAGAAGTTAATTAAAAAACCACCATTAATTAACTGCTACTTGACTTTATATTTTTATATGTTTACATATAAATGGACCTCACTTACACCACTCACAAAATAGAATAGTATATCCCATTTAGAGCTGAGTACATAAGCTGAGAGAGGTTGAGTAAGTTTCTCATGGCCTCAGACCCATTAGTGATAAAACTGTGATTTAAAATTAGTTCTGACAGATTTCAAACACTGCATTCTCTTTCTGTATTATGCTGCCTCCTGGACACCTCTCTTATTAACTAACTAGAGGCCCAGAGCAGGATCGTAATCGCGCAAGGAGGCGCCCCGCCTCCCACCTCCTGCTGATCAGTCATTATGGCATGACAGGGTGACAACCATTGGCATATTAGCTCTTTATTATATAGGATATTAGTGAATTTGGAGTTATGATCAGAGGAGATAGTAAAAATGAATCTTGAAAGTACCACTTACCCCTAAATCAATGGAGCTTTCCTCCATATCCCATCTGCTGAGTTTATCATGGTTTTATGGGTCATTGATCAATTTTATTTTATTCATTAAATGAAAGTTTATTGATTGCCAGCTATGTACCAAACATTGTTATAGTTGCTTTACAGACCAGCAAGGCATGCCTTCTGCA
The DNA here is from genome assembly GCF_000327345.1 of Myotis davidii. Classification (NCBI taxonomy): domain Eukaryota; kingdom Metazoa; phylum Chordata; class Mammalia; order Chiroptera; family Vespertilionidae; genus Myotis; species Myotis davidii. The sequence continues at coordinate 236,768 of NW_006296627.1, read as the reverse complement.
ACCTTTCATAATGTATTTCTAGCTACTCTGTCCTAGAAAGCCACTACCCAGATCACTGGATTCCCAGTTGTGGTGTCTGGGATACTGTACAAAGCTATATAAGCATTATGGCAATCGCAGCAGGGAGCATTTTCCCATTTTAATAAATGACGCAGGAATTTTGTTAATTCTGAATACAAAATTCATCTTGAATTTGTATACTTCTTCTTGACTATACTTCCAGTTGGTTCAAGACATCATGAACTCTTATCTAAATTAAAACAATAAAATTCTATCACATTATCTCTGATTTATTCTGGCTCCTATCCAATCCATTTCTAACAGAGCAGCATACTGAATTAACCATTTAACTTTTGAAGCTTAAATTTACTCTGGGTGTGTCACTATGTCAATCCTTTCAATGCATTCCCATTGCTCTTAGAATATGACTTATATGTCGTATAGTGGCCTACCAAGCCCTCTGTAAACTAAGACCTAACTCTTCAAAGTCATTACAAATTAGTCTCCACATTGCTCACACTGCTTCCATCCTTTTGGCTTCTTAATTTATGATCCAGCAAAGATGAACATATCCCAAATAGAGGGTCACCATGAAAAAGGTATACAAGGAAAGAAGTTTGGGCAAGCTTGGCTTTCCTGAAACTTAAGAGTTCAAGGGAAATAATAATAAAAAAAATAAGCAGAGGAATATTGGGTTTGGTTATATACAGTCCTGATAAACATTACAAGGAATTAGATCTTAATTCTCTGTTTAATAAAATCATTCTTATTTTTGAGCAAGAAATGAGGTCACCAAAGCTCTATTTGAATGAGAAAATCCTGGATAATTATGCTAATTTAAAAATATTTTTATTTTATTATTATTTGCCATTGAAATATAATTCATATGCTTTCATAGTCACCATTTAAATAGGAACAAGTTTGGTTGTTTGCAGTGTGTTCACAACCACCACCACTTCCTAATTCCAGGACATTTCATCACTTTAAAAATAAACCCCATACCCATTAAGCAGTCACTGCTCATTTCTCCTTCTCCCCTGCTCCTGATGAATGCCAATCTACTTTCTGTCTCTATGAAGTTGCCTATTCTGGACATTTCATATAAATGCAATCATATAATGCGTGACCTTTTGTGGCTGGTTTCTTTCACTTGCTATAATGTTTTCAAAGTTTATTATGATGAGTCATGTACTATTAAAGCTAATATATTATGGTTAATATTCCATTGTATGGATATAGTACAGTTAATTTACTTATTCCTCAGTTGAAGGGCTTTCCCTCCACTACTCTTTGGCCATTATGAATTTTATAGCTACGGACATTCATGTACAGATTTTGGATGAGCACACGCTTTCAGTTGTCTTAGACATAGAACTACAAGTATGCTGTGGTCACTATGTAGAAACAGGATGTACCCCCGTCCAAAATTTGGTTTGCATATCAAGTCTGATGATGCCACATACATATCATCACAGTATGAAAAGTTGCATTACAATGAGGCTTTCTGGGAAGAGCAGAAAAACCTCCCAAGCTGGTTCAAAAATTGCCTTTGGGGGAAAGAAAAGGAATTGGGAGTGATTTGAGGTGTGTTTAGTGATTAGGGGATAGAGCCAGGGTGATAGTTACCACAGAAGGGAAGGAGGTTAAGTTGTTTGACTCTCTAAACAGTGGTGAAGAGGGGATACCCAGGCTTTCTTACAAGGTTGGCCAGATGTGGGGTACAAGGGTAATAGGTAGGGATGACAGACACTTAAAAGCTCTCAGCAGTAAAACATCAATAAATGTGTTCAGACTCTTTATTACAGAGTTTCTAGATATGGTAAATCTATGTTTAGTTTTTGAGGAATTTTCCAACTATTTCCCACCGTGGCTGCACCATTTTACATTACCGTCAGCAATATTTCTACTGATTAGTTCTCTGGTCTTTAGATCACAGGAGTCAGGATGCAAAATAAAAGGCAAATGTAGCCCTGACCGGTTTGGCTCAGTGGATAGAGCGTTGGCCTGCTGACTGAAGGATCCTGGGTTCGATTCTGGTCAAAGGCATATACCTTGGTTGCAGGCACATCCCCGGTAGGGACTGTGCAGGAGGCAGCTGATCAATGTTTCTCTCTCATTGATGTTTCTAACTCTCTATCCCTCTCCATTATTCTCTGTAAAAAAAATCAATAAAAAATATATTTTTTAAAAAGGCAAATGTAGTTCTGTACACTTTTGTCTGTTACTTCCTTCTAGCAAAGACAATGACAACAAGTTGAGAAAGGTACTGTGAGTTTTTTATGTACTTAAAATTTGCCATCTGGAAAGTCGCATTATTCCCTAGAGGGGAAGACACCCACAGGGTGTTCTTTGACTCACCCTCATCAAAGGGTCATTTCTCACTGAACTAGGAAAATACTTTCCAGATGGAAGTCAGCATGCTACAACAAACAGCCGGGCCTTCTCAGACTTATGTAGAAATTACTAATCCAGTCTGGACAGGGAATCCTTGGGACCCTCACATCACTGAGATGTTTGGCTATTCCCACCAAAGCCACAAAACTCATCATTGGTTTTCTCTCATCTATTTGATGCCAAGGAGCA
>NW_006296627.1:229814-234132 GCF_000327345.1 Myotis davidii | reverse complement strand
CTCCCAGTAAAAGAGGAACATTTGGACATGACTGCTTTTAGGCACCAGCATAAGCCCATCCTTTTGTCTCCATGTTCTGGATTACTCTATCCCTTCACTAGCAAATGTTGAGTGTTAAGTCTGATCAAATAATCGAATTGGTATCCCCCTTCCCTGGGAAACTGACCTTTCAATCATTTTGCAACTGACATTCTTTTTTTGCTTAGACCACATTCCATTTACTAAGACCAGTAACTTTCCCCTTCAGACTTGCCCAGGATCCAGACCCACCCAGAAATTCCCACCAAAGAAAGGCTGCCTAGCATGCTTTAAAATCTATGCCTCCCTGTCCCTGGGTGCTGGGACCATTTTGGGGCTCAGCTCACGTGGCTTCCAGATGACCTAAATTTACAATTCTTTACTACTTTTTGGCTTCATGCTTACCTAATATTAAGAAGTGATTATCTTTCTACTAACCTGCTTTCAAATGGTAGGAGTTTATCTAAATTCTCATGGTAGTGAAACTGCTTGGGAAAAAATAAAAGAAAGCAAAAGGAAATACTCAGTTTCTACTACTGCCTACCATTAAATATATCATGTGGGCTTGTCATTTAAGCATTTGTGGTGCCTCAGTTTCCTCTCTGAGTAAATTAAGGAAAAATCAATAGAAAACTTGCAAGATCTCTTCCAACTCTAAATACTGTATGTGGGTAATTAAGGAGACATTATCCTTTGTCTTAGAATAAAAAATTATTAGATTAAATGACATCAGTGTACAGTCTTGGCCAGTAAACAGCAACTAAAGGGGGGAAAATCAGTGATGAGTAATGATTTTCAAGAAATGCTCATTGAAATGGATAACAGGAAGTATCTAACTAAAGTTCAAAATAAATGAATGTTAATGAACTAAAGAGAGAGCTTAATGTTACATATTATGAAAACATAAGGCTTCAGGAATTCTGTCTTGCCTATCCAACATACTGAAATACCTCTATAGCTTTTCTGGTCTAACTATAGTGAAAATATTCCAGAAGAGACTTGGATTAAAACCATTATACTCAATCACACTAAATAATATTATATTTAGAAGCAATTTAAATGTCTTTTTGCTCTTGGATAAAATAATTTCAGTGGGAGGGATATTGAGGACAGTTTTTCTATACTAGTGTGTTAGATCATTACATTCTAAGCAATTTGTTATGAAACTAGTAACTATTTATTAAAATAAACCTTTATTGTTGAAAGTATTACATATGTACCCTTTCCCCCCTCATTGACCCCTTCTAGAACCCCCTCATCCCCTCCCCACAACAGGCCTTCATCATACTACTGTCTATGTCTATGTGTTATACATATATGCATACAAGTTCCTGGTTGGTCTCTTCCCACCAACCAACCACCCCTGCCTTCCTCCTGAGATTCCACAGTCTGTTTTTCTAAATTTCTGAAATTTATAGAATACCATTTAACACTTCATTTTACCTGCACATGGTTAACATGTATGTCTTATCACCACTTACATTTGTAAGTACCCTAATGAAAGCTAACAAATTTGATTCTACTCTTATTCTCCCCAAGACCTAACCCCAGTCTGGTCAAAGGGATATCATTTCAAAAACTATTAATGAGTATCTCTCATTAATTTGGACTCAACAAACCAGTGGTGATTTCCTGAATTCTTCCTTCATGCTAAACAATTGTCCAGATTACTCTGATGAATTCTTTGGCAAAGTGTTTTCCAACAACCACACCAAAGACTCACTTTGTTTATTATATGCACTGATACTGCTCCTTCCACCACTGTGACATGGTGCAAAGTTGTTCTTCAATTCTCCCCCCTGCTATTAGAGTGTATACATTTTCTCTTGCATTTATTAAAAGTGCCACCAATAACATGATTAGTCGTATTGTCCAGCTCAAATTTTCCTGGGAACATGATTCAGTTCACAGATTATCAAAATATAGTTTTCTTTCTACTGGACTACATTGTGTGTATCAGATAACAGAGTTGCATATATACTGTGTGATTTTGGAAAATCACTTGGCCTATTATTTCAATTTTTCTCATACATCAAGTGGGGGGTTATAAACCTTATCTATTATTCTTGGTGGTTGTAAATAGGTAATGTGCAATGGGAACTGTATAACACCGAAAAATGTCTGGTAATGATGTCAACTACTTGTTGCACATGCTTATTTAGTTCATAAGACTTTGCTCTTTTATATTATGGTGGTAAACAAAATAGTTTACTGTCAGACAGCTGTGGTTATGATAGCTCATTTGACCACTTACTAACTATGTGAACTTGGGTAATTTGCTTAACTTTTCTGAGCCCATTTTCTCATCTATAAAATGGGCATAAGGATGATTAGGTACTCTGGAGTTGTAAACAGAGATAATGCATGCAAATCACTTAGCCCGATGCAGAGTAAGAACTGAAATATAGGTGTTATCATGGACTTGGAAAACAATAGTACAAAATAAGCTTTGACATAAACTTCTTTATACAGCAAGTCTGAAGAATGGGAGTGACATCTAATGTTTTCAATTAACAGAATGCCCTAGCCACATCTGGGAGGGGTAGGAAAGAGCTGCTTATAATTCAGCTATATATTCTTTTTAGTCATGTTGCTATTTTGGTTTAAGAAAGTGCAAGAACCAAGAGAATTCGAGTGTCTATTCCTAGGACTTGTGTATTTGAGGATCCAAGTCAACGTTAGAAAATCAGGTTCTCTCATATCCATTTCAAGCACTGCTGAAACACAAAGAAGGATCAGTTCAACCCTATCATATCAAACAGTCCGAATTAAATCCCTTCCTTTATATCCCTTCTCATCATGCCAAAAGGTGCCATTCTGTACGAGGCTTTCATAAAACAGAAACAAAAACCAGGTGGCAATAGTTCATTGTAATGCGAAGGTGCAACCAGGGACTCCTTTGGTATAGTAATTGTCTCCTGGCTGACAATTACCATCCATGCCAATTAGAGCAAGATAAATGCCTTTCCATGTGGTAAGAACTGAAAAATGGCTGCTGCTCATTTACTACAAGTCATTTGTGTCCATAATTTGTCTGAGGGTTTTTTTTTATGTACTATTTTTTTTTCTCAGGTAAAAATGTTGAACATAAAAATGGGTATTCCTGAGACTGACACAAATTAACATGTGAAATATGGGTCAGCATGCATCTATGACTATTATTCTGTTGCCCATTAGCAAACTGGAGATTTCATTACCCAGCACAGCTCCCTGAAGGTCTAATAGAAAAATGATGTGTGTGAACCACAATGAGATATTAGAGAGAGGGTGATGAAGAAGGGAGTTGGAGGGAGGTAGAGCAGAGATGCGGCAAGGAAATGTGCATTAGACAGTGAATTATGCTTCAATTTTAATCTTTCCACCTACACTCCTTATGGTCTCTCCATGTGGCTCATTTCTGCTCTGACTTTTAAGTTAAGTAACTTCAAATTACACATTTTGTTCCTTCAAGGGATAAAGTTAGATGCCTATCAAAGGACTCAGAGGTCATGTTTGGGTGGTGGTTCATCATATCAGCTGGCAGATCAGCCTTTAGACAAATCTTTGTTTTCTAGGGGACTGCACCTGCCTCCTATTCCCATTGATGGTCTTTGCCTGTTTACAGGCATTGGAACTGCAATTCAGGACCTGGGTATTTCAGAATCCCAACAGGTTTGCTCTCTTTTAACAAAGATTTATCATCATGGAGCAAATAGCATGTCCTTTATCAGAGAGGAGACATTCAATGCACAGAAAGGTTAAAATAACACTGATAGGCTTGCAAGTCCTTTGTGGTTGGGAAAGCAATGCAGCTCTCTTTCTTTCTCTCTCTCTCTCTCTCTCTCTCTCTCTCTCTTTTAATTTAGTGTCTGTGCTAGAGAATTTAGGTGGGTAAATTCTTTTCCACATATTTTGATTTGGGACATTCAGTTATTTTACATAGTACAGTTGTAGAAATCCAACAGATTAGACCCAGACATATTGCAAAAGTTATAAATGTGTGAGTATATTGTGTGTGACTATATGTGTGGTTAAGTACTAATATGTAATTGTGAGCATGTGTGAATGTTGAGTGCACATGTGCAAGCATGTGAGAATGCCTGCATATACATTCAGGTATATGTGAATGTGCACCAGCCTGTGTAGGCATAAATGAGTGTGCATGTGTATCTGATCTGCTCTCAGCTTGCAATGATCATATATTGTATTGCTACTGCTTTGTGGAATCTATAGTGCTCTATAATTCAATTTCATTATTATAGGTAGCTACATAAGATACACAATTTTAAAGCTTTAAGAATGGAATGAAACTGTGAGTCAT
>NW_006296627.1:213476-229417 GCF_000327345.1 Myotis davidii | reverse complement strand
ATATCTGAATGTAGTATTTACATTCATTCCAGTATATATATGTGTGTGTATATATACATACATCAGAACTTTTACATCCTTTCTGTTTTTCCAAATTCATATATTTTCCTTTCCAAAAAAATTCTGAAATGGTGTCTTTTTTTAAAATATATTTTTATTGATTTCAGAGAGGAAGGGATAGAGAGAGAGGGATAAAAATATCAATGCTGAGAGATAATTACTGATCAGCTGCCTCCTGTACACCCCCTGCCACTGGGGATTGATCCAGCAATTCCAGCATGTGCCCTTGACCAGAATCAAACCAGGGACTATTCAGTCCATAGGCTGGTGCTCTATCCATTGAGCCAAACCAACCAGGGTTGAAAAGGTGTCTTTAATTCCAATAAAAATGAGATTCTTGGCATACTTTTTTATCCTGGCTCTCTATATCCCCCCAACTTGGCACCAGTAACTGTAGCCATTCTTGCTAAGAATTTCCTATTATGATTTTGCAGTTTTGGAGCAACTTACTCCTTTCTGTGCAGAAAACTGGAACATGAGTCGCTTTTGCCTATGAAGGTGTTTCAAACAGGATGGCTTTCATTTCTCAAAACATAGCCAATCTAATATTCCAGAGAGCACCTTTCGTAGATGTCCTCTTGATTTCTAAAGCAATTCTTTTTCACAGCAACCTTTTAGTGAGTTAAAACTTCTAGCTTTATTACTTCTTTCTGGACCCAGGCAGTGTGAGTACATCAGCACAGAGTATAGATGGAGCCATTCTGGGGCATATGTAGCTTGCTCTAAAAACTTCAAAACAAACAAGAATAGATTTTAAGCAAGGGAGAAGCTCAGCTTCTTAGGATATTTTGTCTTGTTTCAAGGGCCATTGAATACCAAAGAAGGTTCTCATATATTTAACCAGATGAAATTCATTGGCTTGCGTAGAGTCAATATTAAGTCCTTCGGTTTTCTCAAATGTCACACTCTGTATAAGTTAGAGGGGTTTAGAAAGAAGGTGGCCAGCTGTTCCTGTGCTTTCAGTTTCAGGGTGGGAAGTCATTCACCACAAGCCTGCAGACACTCTCTTTACTGGGACTCCTTTCTCCGGGGTGAAGGAGGAGACTGAGGAGTCTGATCAGCATCAATCACAGTCCCAGAGACCCGTTGCAGTGAAACGTGTGTTTCAGTTGAGAAAAGATATTGAGATTGCCATTCAGTTTTAAGCACAATGCCAAATTAACTCTGTATTCCTCTCAACCTTTGGTTCATTATTTGCTCGGTGTAGAGTCTTTGTTAAAGTCAGTGTGTGTGTGTGTGTGTGTGTGTGTGTGTGTGTATACACCTACATACAGGATTTAAGAAATTCTAGACAAGAACCTGAGAGATCTCAACACTGTACTCAATACTCAACATAGTAGATAGTAAATGCTTGCTTATTGGCTAATCTTTTGGTTCTTGATCTTTTAAAAGATATACGTGCTTTTGAAAATTTGATGAAACAATTTCTGAGAAATAAAGTTACATTTACGCAATACATTATGTTATATAAAATTCACAGGGAATGAAGTATGTACAAAATCCCCTTGTGGGTACCTAGAAATACAGAACTTCCAAATGCACTTCCCCACCCTAATTCTGTTCCTTTTTCACACAAGCAGAAAATAAGTCCAAGAAGTCAAAACAGTAACATAGGCCTGCTGTGAATTAATGAGGATGTGTGGCAAGTGGAAGAGCTCATGAACCTTCTAAAGGGGGGTTCTTTAATCCACTCCAGCCAGCCAACAGTTGGCAGACGGAAAGCAATCCCGGTGATGTCAGAATTCCTGATATATAAAGACGAGTCCAAACATTATTTGTTTAGGTGTGAACTTTATTAATTTTAAATAGTGACAGCTAACTTTAATTATTGAAAAAAATACTGGGCTGGCCAAAGAAAACCTATACCTAACAACTATTTCTGAGTATGGGTCAAATGTTTCTCTCTCTTCCAATTACTATACTTCATGTATACTGAGATTGTTCCATTCATATTATAAATATTCATTAAGCTTCATTGCATTCAAAACCCTGGACCCAGTACTATCAAAAGCACAAAGATGAGTACAAGAAGAGTTGGTATCCTTGAACTTAATACTGGGATCTTAATACACAATGTGGACAAAAAGGGGACATGCAGATGTTTGTGTGGAGAAACCACTTAGTAACATGGGAAAAGCCATTGGCTGTAATGCTTTGCTGAATTTCTATCCTGTTCATCAGCTGAACTGGCACACAGCAGGACAAAGTCCACGACTGGTTTTGATTTGTCTGGTCTGAAGTCCATGTTAGGTCATTGTTGATTTGGTGGTGGAACTGGGGAGCGACTCACACACCTGCCCTTAATGTGAAGCTCTATGGAGAGAGACTTACAGCAAAAAGGGAATTGTCTTCAACCCCCATTCCTTCCACTGCTCAGCAGTGTGATTTTTGCCCAATAGTTGCAAATAGAGAGATTCCCCTCTGGCCAGAATCTGCATACTAGTAGTAGATACAAAGATAGGAATGATACAAGGATCATTTTACAAGCGAAAATATCCAATTCATTCATATTTTAATACTGGCAGTGCCTAACCTATACATTATAACTAAAACAAGTATTTGTGAATCGGATTTTCTCATGCAGAATGAGTAGATGTGTACGTGAGTGTGAGTGTGCACATTTCCTTCATGTTTTCAGTTTATGTGAGTACATCCATATTTCTTCTCTTGTTTTCCTGAGTTTATAAATACCTCTAGTGGCAGTCTTCAAATGTCCATGTGGCTAAGGGTTTACTTAAATACTCTATAGTATCTCTTCTTTTTTATTCCCTATTGTAGAATAAGCTACCCCTCACCTTGTAGAGTACATGACAGTGTCATACTTAGCTGTAGGCAGCAGGAAGCTTCTAGCTGAAATTAGAAGGCTGGGGGGAGGGAAGGGGAGAGAGAGGAGAGAGAGAGAGAGGAGAGAGAGAGAGAGAGAGAAGAGGAGAGAGAAACAAGACTAAGGGAATACCTCACCCAGAGATTTTAGAACCTGTTGGGAAATTAGCATTGAAGATGTAAATTAGGTTAGGGAAATTAAAAGGATTAAGTGGTTTACAGGGATTTATATGAAAATGAAGAGAAGATCACTGAAAGCCTCTGGGATCTGCTCCCCCTCAACAGAATTAAAGCTGGTTTTGTTATAGGGGTGTGTGTGTGTGTGTGTGTGTGTGTGTGTGTTTCTCTTCTTTTGCTGCTACTTCTGATTTGAAAGCATTGGACCAGTAATGAAGAATTGTTCTTGGCGCCACATTTGATCTTTCTTCCACTTTGTGCCACCTCTGTCCAGAGGCTGACACCGAGTACGCTTACCTGTCTGATTGCTATGTTGTACTTTGCATTGTTATTAATGGCGACTCACTGGAATCCAAGGAGAAGGGAGATTTATAGCCTTTAGAACCATTTTAGATTTCCTAAAAATCAGAAGCATGACACCATATTGGAAATAGTTGTTTTTATGTATAATATCCATGGTGGCCAGACCTGGTTTTCAGAGCTGGCCATTCCTTAGTTATGACCTAATGGGTGAAGTCAAAGAATAACTGAGCTTTGGAATATATTGTCTAAAAATGTTAAACCACCAAACCATTAGGAAGAAGGAGTGTGAGTTATAACCTGGATAACCATTCGCACGTTAGTGCTACACCCGGAGTCTTAGGTAGCCTGGGTGAAAGCACAGTGACTGAGTCCCAGTTCAGTCCTCTCCCTTTTTCATCCATAATATCCTGGCTGCTCATGCTCTGACACCTGCTCTTAGTGTCTTACTATGCTTCTATATTCGGTCCAGTCAGTGCTTAAACTTACCTGAGACTCTAGTAATTAACTCACTATTTCACCTTCAGGCTTGAAACTTATTTCCTTCTCCCATGTTCTAGTTTTTCAGACCAATGTCACTTAAACTAACATCTGAAATGACCCTAGAATCTCCCCCCGCTCCCCCCGGACATTCCACATGAGGACCTAAGCAAGCATAACTTGCCAGCTGGGTCTTGCTCTCATTCATTTACTAGCTCTGGATTGATCATAAGAATGCAGCTTTGCATGGGGATGGAGACCAACCGTTAAGTATGTAAAAAATAGATGCTTCTGTTTTAAAAAAGTACGCTGGTAACATTTTATGGTATTAAGTACATATACATATACATATGCATATACATATACATATACATATACATATACATTTGAGCCCAAGGGACAAGTAAAATAGGTTTGATAAAAATGCCAATATGCCCAAACCGGTTTGGCTCAGTGGATAGAGCATCGGCTTGCGGACTGAAAGGTCCCAGGTTTGATTCTGGTCAAGGGCATGTACCTGGGTTGCGGGCACATCCCCAGTAGGGAGTGTGCAGGAGGCAGCTGATCGATGTTTCTCTCTCATCGATGTTTCTAACTCTCTATCTCTCTCCCTTCCTCTCTGTAAAAAATAAATAAAATATATTAAAAAATGCCAATATTTCTGAAAAATGATGCTTATTTTGCAAATTGATTATGACTGAATGGTGATAATTTAATGGTCTACTTTATAAATTAACTTCATAAAATGTTCACAAATAATTAAAATGAGTAAAGCAAATGCACTAACCATAACTAACTTAAATTATAATCCAGATGTGAAAACATTTTATAATATATCATTACATATTTTTCCTTTTATATTTTTGTTTCATTACTAAATGGTAGATGACATCTATAATATATATTGAGTGAAAAGATCTGGATTTTCTTCATGGACTAAATATTTTCAACACTTTAGTATTTCTACTATAAAGTGGCATTGGATATTTCAGAACTATTTATAAATTATATTTTTGGAAAATATAGTAAAGTGTTTCAATGATTCTATTAATAGCAGTCAATACTGCAAATTTTATGACACAATATTTATCATCATGCAAATCTTAAAACAATGGACTTAAAAAAACCAACTGTTGTCCCATCCAGTTTGGCTCAGTGAATAGAGAGTCGGCCTGCAGAATGAAGGGTCCCAGGTTTGATTCCAGTTAAGGGCATGTACCTTGATTTCGTGCACATCCCCAGTGGGGGGTGTGCAGGAGGCAGCTGATTGATGTTTCTCTCTCATCTGTGTTTCTAACTCTCTATTCCTCTCCCTTCCTCTCTGTAAAAAAATCAATAAAATATATTTTTTTAAAAAAAGAAGAAAACCAACTGTAGTCGAAGCTTTCAACCAAATTCTTCTCTTTCAAACCCTTGAAGGAATATTCAGTTTTGAACAAGAATTTCGAGTCTGCTTTAGGGATTATACACTGTGGGGGAAAGTAGGTTTATTGTTGTGAGTACAGACAACAGAGTTTATCCCTGTATCATTATTTATTAATTATTGTATCATTTTCCATACAAACAGCTGTAAACCTACCCTTGCTCCATCCTGTATAATTAGCTGGGTGTTAACTGCAAAATAGAGAATGACAAATCTAACAGAATCAGTTGCCTCCCAGAATTGTGACATGTATTACTTCAGCCTGAAGATCCAGCTCCTCAGAGCCTTGACTCAATAAGAATCAAGCCTCCCTTATTTAATCCCCTGCTACCCCAACAGAGGTTCTGGGATTAACCTCCCACAGAAGCTTGGAGGTTTTGAGTCCAGAGTGAACTCCTAGGAACATACAAGACCATCAAGCTTTGGCTTTCTGCAAAATTCCCGCTTTTTTAAAATCACATATCCCAAGATTGTGTGTGTGTGTGTGTGTGTGTGTAGTCCCTGTGTGCCTGGAAGGAATTAGAGACCTTCTTTGAACTCCACTTAACTGGGAATCTGACAACCTACCTGGTGCATGAACTATTTTGTCCACAAGGAGGTTTTCTGAAATCATGGGTTTTTCTCTTTAAGCTGATGTCGTTTTTCTAAGCCAAGTGATGATGGTACAATCCCAGAGATGGCTCCCAGCATGTTTCAATAACCAGAGCAGTCTCCTTAGATGTGGACATCAACTAAATCATGCTTCTTTTTCCCGGGACCTGGCTTCATGGGCTTCCGATCTTCCAAAATCAGATGCATCTTTGTAGCAAACTGGTATCTGAATCCCAACTTTACCTGGCTTTAGTTTTTAGCCCTTCTTCCCATTGGGCTTAGTGAACACCCAGCAAGTCCCATTACTGAGCTCACTTAGATTATAAAGACAGACTTAGAATGATTGATTCTGTGGGAAGCTGGTGTGCCTGGCAGAGGAATCCATTCCGGGGGCCTGAGTTATGTCAGACCTATCGTTTGTTAACTATGTAAACTTGTCAAGTTATTTAATCTTTGAGCATTTTTTTCTCTTGTTTGAATAATCATCCCTAGAAAGTTTGTTTTATGAATTAAATGAAGAGCCACAGTTAAGTATCCCTTTGTAATCTCTAAAGCATTCAATATTTTCTTACTTATTTAGCAAAGATATAGTGGATTCCCACGATAGCGTAGGCACTAAATTGCGCTTGCAATACACAGAGTAAGTGGCATGGTCACAGCCCGAAGCTGTTACAGTCCAGAGTGAAAGCAGAATGGAAGCAGCAGTGTGATCAATAAAGGTAGTTGGTGGCTTCTGGAGTCACTGTGGGCCATTACTGGGTCCTTGGCGTCTGCAGCCGCGCTGTACAAACACCTTCCGATCCATTGTAAAAGCATCCATTTCAGCACTAAGCGATCTTGTGACAAGTGGTAACATGTTTTCTTAAAAGCTACTTGCTTTGGGCCATATTCCAATAAAGTTCTTCTTTGGAATCTATACCAATGCATGTTGCACTTTTTTTTTTAGCAAACCAGCCTAATTAGAGTGAGCTAAGGAAAAAGCAAGAGAACAGCAGTGGGTTTGCAAAGCCCGGGAATGTTTAGGAATGAAAATGTATTTTATTAGTGTGTTTAAACCTAATAGCTACCCGCATATACTAGTATAATAAGAGATTTAGCAAACACACACACATATACACACACACACATACACATATACACACACACATATATATCTATATTAGTTATATATATGAATATATATATATATATCATATGTATATATGCAGAGTGGGGCAAAGGTACGTTGACAGTTGTAAGTATGTGAAACACAGAGTTTATCCTTGTATTATTATTGTATTATTTTCTTTTTTTCCTTTTTATTGAATTTATTGGGGTGACACTGGTTAACAAAATTCTACAGGTCTCACAATTCTACATCACACCATCTATACACTGTTTATTGTGTTCACCACCCATTATTTTCCATACAAACAACTGTAAACTCTCTCTCTCTCTCTCTCTCTCTCTCTCTCTCTCTCTCTCTCTCTCTCATAATCTGAGGCCAAGCTTATTCCAAGTACTTCTTTTCAAAGAGAATTTAAGCAAGACATTTTTCTTGAAATCATATATAATACTAGAAATCTGAGTCTAATATTTGAAAGGTTTCCTAAGAGGGTTAAAGGTTTAGTTCCTCAATCGATGTCTTCTTGGTGTTTGTGGTGGTGTCTGATGGTAAGAAATAGAAAGTGGTTGTCACTTTAACATGTTCTATGACTTTTGGTTGGAAATTTACACGGCACTTTTGGTATTGTGAAAAACTTCCCCCTGCAATTATGTCTAGGCCTTTGATACAGCAAAAGAAGGTCAGTCCCTCAGGGTATCATTGAGGGTTAATATACGGGCCTGAAAGTGATCAAATGCAATTTACCAGAGGCCTTGAGGATTCCTTTTGAGGCTGCTTGCCATGACCAACTGCCCTATTTTCTTCCTTAGGCTCAATATTTTAACTCAGTTCTCTTGAGGAAAACCTGCACGCCTAGCACAGCTCAACATGCAAACATAATAAATTTAAAGCTAATGGAAAGTGTGCCCTATTGTTTTCTGCACACTCTGCCTTTTTTACTGTTGTGCTTTTTACATTTTAAATGAACAATATTAACCATTATTGATTGGAAAAATTAATTATGCAAATTTTGCAGGTCTTATGTTATATGGTGATTTTAAAAGACTTAATGAGTACTGAGTGGCAAATTATACATACCAAGTTATAGTTCTTGATATTGTTTCCTTTACCCTCCCTGCCCCTCCCTTACAGGTTCCCAGATTTTCTTCTTAGCCTGGCAAACTCCTACATGTTCTCAAAAATATACCTCTCCCAGGAACCTACTGTATTCCTTTCTTCCCACCAAGATTGGGTTGTATGTTTCATCTCTATGTTCCCAGAGCACCCACCCACACTTATATCATTGATTGTTTTGTTTATTCACATATTCTTTTTGCAAACATGTATTGAATGTTTATGATAATCTAGAAGATTGTATATTGAAAGTACCCATTTACAGTAGTCTCAACTGTTTTATAAGCATCATAAATGCAAAGATCAGGTCTGATTTATCTTCCAGTCCCCAGGTACCAAACCAATTCTGGAGACAGTAGATACAAAATAAGATCCTTTTTAAAAGACTTGGAATAGCATGGTAAAGAGTTTGGGATTGGCCCTGTTGCATAGCCATTTGAGTGTGTGTTTTATATAATAAAAATAATTTCTTTTGTTGTACTGAGTCACTGGTAGAAGCTGTGGGATAGTCTCACCAAAGCTAATCTAATTACCAGGGTAAATGAGTCAAAGCACTGTGTGTTACTATTAACTCATTTGAT
The DNA here is from genome assembly GCF_000327345.1 of Myotis davidii. NCBI lineage: Eukaryota > Metazoa > Chordata > Mammalia > Chiroptera > Vespertilionidae > Myotis > Myotis davidii. The sequence continues at coordinate 220,764 of NW_006296627.1, read as the reverse complement.
CATTATGACTTGTAAATATAGTTACATTCAAAATTGTCTTGTGTGCTTTCTCTGAATAGAAAGCTACAGCTAAACAATGAACATGCTAACATCAGTGGTCTCAAGCCTGCATTTGTTGAGTAATACACCTATTCAGAATATATTTTGCTATACTGTTTGATAGTCCAACACAGTTGTTTTAAAGTACATAATAGAAGCTGGGTGTTAGGCTTACATAGCATACAAGCAGCTTACCATGGACTGCCGTACATACAGACTGCTTATGCTAAATATACACTCCCACAGGTATTTGACTTTGAGATTTCTGCCCTACGCCTTACAAAAATGCTACCACGTGTAGAATCTGTTGCTTTGTCAACACAACTATTCAATTGTGATATAATGTTTTACTACAAAAATAGTCTTTTTGTGTCAATTTTAAAAATCATTTCTAAGTTTGTTTTTCTTTAAGATAAAAGAGATATGTCCATGTTAAGTATATCTTAGCAACATATTTCATAGCCCACACATACCCCAAACATGTATACATGAAGATGTATACTATATGTGTGATGCTGATCCTCATCATGTGACACCTTGTCAGTTTCCCTCATCATCTTGTGTCTACTCCAAATCTTTTTATTTGTATTGGCAGAAGATCTTTTTAATCTCATGAGATAAATCAGTTTATGTGAAATGTTATTTAAGATCAAAAGATCTAGTACTATAGAAGTACACATGGAAAAGGAAAAAAGCATTCCAAGCAGAAGGGACCACATGAACAGAGATTGAGAAGATAAAATAATTTGGCCTATTAGTAACGGGGTGTGCAATGAGATTGCAGGAGTCAAGGTCCTTTTTAAAAGACTTGGAATAGCATGGTAAAGAGTTTGGGATTGGCCCTGTTGCATAGCCATTTGAGTATGTGTTTTCTATAATAAAAATAATTTATTTTGGAAAGTGAGTTCACATTCTGGAGGATAAATTAAAGTAGTGTGAGACTAAAGTTAAAGACCCAAGTGAGAGGAATTACAATTATATTGGGATGGGGATAGATTGGCAATGAAAGTTGAATAGACTCAACTTGAGAAATCATTATGTTGCAGATAAAATGAGGAGTGCAAATATAAAGTATTTTTTCAAAAGCCTCTTTTGAAAGAAAAAATCTCAAAATCTTGGCCCCATCGCCTCACAAATGTTTGTAGACTTTTTTTAAAAAATATATTTTTAATTGATTTTTTACAGAGAGGAAGGGAGAGAGATAGAGAGTTAGAAACATCGATGAGAGAGAAACATCGATCAGCTGCCTTCTGCACATCTCCTACTGGGGATGTGCCCGCAACCCAGGTACATGCCCTTGACCGGAATCAAACCTGGGATCTTTCAGTCCGCAGGCCTACGCTCTATCAACTGAGCCAAACCGGTTTCGGCTGTTTGTAGACTTTTTAAAAAAGATAATTACATTCCTATTTGGTTATTTAAATATGTTGACGTTTGTTACCAGGTTGGTTAAAATAAATTTAAATATTTATATTTCTATCACAAAATATAGTTCATGGCATTCCTAAGAGGGAATTATATTTTAAAATTATGTGAATGAGTTTTATCACCAAACAACATCTCCTTTGTGCTAAATAGAGTTTTAGACCTTCTTAGGCATTAGGCATGTAGCAGTGATTAGGAAAGTTTCCTTCCCTCATGCAGCCTGTTTTTTATATATAGATTTTCACTCTTAACTTCTAATATGCTCTCTTAGTTTTAAATTAATGTTTTACATTCTACATTGAAGAATATCACAGCAGTGGTACTTGTATGTACAGGCAGCACCAAACAAAACTAAATAATTCAAAACTTTTTCAATTAATTCTTGAGTGATTATGAAAGAATAATAAAAAATCTCAAGTCTAAATTATTAAAGAAGCAAATGTGAAAATCCCATGGCCCTCAGAATTATGCTAATAGAGTTAATAATATTTTAATTAATCATAGTGAGTTTGACTGGTTTAAATCTTATCTTTAGGAAAATGCTTAGCATCTTTTTTTGATTGTCCATGTTGATAGAATTGTTGTTTTTCTCAGAACAAGCTATAAATACATAGCATAAATAAATTAATTCGTATTAAGTATTTGGAGAATGATATGGTCATTGTGAACATATGAAAAGAACTGAGCATTAAAATTATGGTGATGATTAAAATCTTCTCCCTCACCATCCTTTATTTGGCGACCTTATTAGCTGTCTCTGTGGTAAGACAAGTGAGTGCATTATTTCACAGCTTTCTGAGTGCTAAGTTTTGGATTGTTTTTTAATTAGTATTTTAATTGCTCATCAAAGTAATTGAAGACAGAGTCAGAAATGGATCATTTGCTAATCCCTTTGGTACCAGTCAATGATAAGTTTTCCCAAGGTCAAGTGCCTTCCTAATGGAAGGGTGCACTATGTTTTGAGCTCCCTGACATGTGATATGGCTATGCTGGGGTTAGGCTCTAGTAAGAGATTCCTTTTCTTCTTCCTTCCTGAGTCATTGGTTAATCAAAAAAAGAAAGGGGCCTGGTGAAGAGTTTCTCACTTTGTAAGGAAAAGATAGGAGACTCACAGGATATCCCTGTGGTCGAGGTTAGGTCAGTTTAGAGTAGCCATTTTCCATCCGAGTTGAGATGTGAACCTGTTGGATCAATGGGCTGTTTGTGAACAACAGACATTTGATATGATTTTTTTTTTGTACTGAATGTGTTTTGAAATAGAGACCATAAAGACCTCTTTGTGTCCCTTAGAACACTTAAACTAGCTAGCTCAAAGTTCAGGGCAAAGGTCAGTTGTCCTTACTTACCTGAGATTGAGGTATTTCCAGAGCAGTCATAATTTTCCTTAGACTTTGCTGTAAGGGTAACACCTAACAATCTCAGCTCCTAATATCAGATAATGTTAATCTCAGTATTCAGCTTCTACAGATACTCTTGTATATACTACATATCCTACTTGACAAGCTAGGGCTGCCACTTCCTTCTTACTGGAGGAGCATTGGCCACGACAGAGAGGGAGAGTATTCAAATTAACCCAACAAAGATGGCAGTAATTTACATACACAGAGCAGAGTGGGAGAGCTGGCAGCTTGGGGGGATGTGGCTCCCTTGGTTTCTCCCTTGGTCACTTCCTTGAGGAAATGTAGCTCCCTCGGTCACTGGATGGAGAGGAGAGCAGCAGAGCCAGAGGCTTGGGGGGGCATGGCTCCTTAGGTCGGGGAGAACCCAGAGCATGGGGAGCACCAGGAATTTTGGGAATCGTATTTCTGGTGGCAGGCAGATCTAGAATCACCTGGGAATCTTTTTAAAATCCTGATTTCTGGGCCTCATCCTCCGGAAATTTTGTTTCTTTGTTATGAGGTGGGGCCACAACATTAGTAACAAAGAAACAGAATTTCCGGAGGATGAGGCCCAGAAATCAGGATTTTAAAGATTCCCAGGAGATTCTAATGTGCAGCCAAGGTTGAGAACCACTACACTAGAGCAAAGTGAGCCTGGAGCAAGTTAATGTTGCGGTTGAGGATGGAGGGAAAGCAAAGGTGAGAGACATAAGTAAAATCAGAGTGTCTAAGAAAAATTAAAGGGAAGATATCCTAAAACTTCCAGGAAATCTCCACCAATGGAGCAAAGAAAAAAAATGCCTTTATTATTCTGTCATCAGCAAACCAAACTTGGTTGGGGGTCTCAGACAATTTGCTCATATGATTGCAAAGACAGACAGAAACTCCCAGATTGTAGAGGGCTCCCCTGAGGGCTCCCAAATTGGAGAGGGTGCATGTCGGGCTGAGGGGTCCCCCCTCCACTCCTCCACTCCCCAGTGCATGAATCTTCATGCACCGGGCCCCTAGTATATATATAATTTATAAATTCCTTTAGTTTAGTTATGTATATACTAATAAAATTCATGAAATAAAAGTTAACACAAGTCCTCAGGAAGGCATTCCTATGGAGAGCTAAAATAACATAAAATAACTGTTGATTTAATCCCCATGGATTGTCGAAGCATATACTGTGTACTCAACACTGTAGTAGCACCATGGAGACATAAAAAATAAGCATTTGATTTTCAAACTTTACAATGAAAAGTATTGATGCAAGCGAGCCTTTATGAGTGAACCTATGGAACTTGTGTGTAAATGAGTATATGTTCATGATGTGGTTATTATTTTTGTCATAACATAGAGGCAAGAGGTAACATGGCACCTTTATGTAGAAGGGTGTGGGTAAGGGATCTATTCTGAAAGAATAGTCATTCTTGAGATCACTCACCTAGAAACAAAATCTGTATCTTAGGCATCTGTATCTTCGGCATAAAGATATAGACCTTGGTGTGTACAGTGTAGACATCTTTATTTTTCTGAACCACTGTGTTGTATTCATGTCTAAAAAGAGTACCCTGGATGTATCTTGAGATGGAATTAACATATGTGGAATGGTGGTTATAAGATAAATTTGAGATATAGGATAAGTAATGAGTTTTTTTGTGTATCAAACTCTATCAGCCAACTATTAAAAAGTATTAAAATCTTGTATTCCCTCTGAGAGAACAGAGGAAAGAATGTAGTAAACAACCTGTGTGAAGGATGCTAGGTGGGAAAGATGCAGTTCTGTTGAATAACCAAAGAAATCCCATGTATCTGGGAGTCCCTAAGTAAGGGATGAGTGTCATGAGTTAGAGTTGTCAGATTGGCAGGTGTATTTGTTCCCTGTGGCTGCCATAACAAAGTATTACAAATTGGGTGGCTTAAAACAATAGAAATTCATACTCTTATATTGGAGGCTGGAACTCTGAAATTCATTTATTGGCTAGGACATGCTTTCTCTCGTAGTTTTGGGTAGTTGTTGGCAGTCCTTGGTATTCCTTGACTTGCAACTGCAGAACTCCAATCTCTGCCTGTCTTCCCTCTGTGTGTCTTCCCATGGTGTCCTCTCTGTGAGTGTCTGTTTCTGTGTCTCTTCTGTTCACGTGAAAACACCAGTCACACTGAATGAAGGAACCACCCTACTGCAGTGTGACCTCATTTTAATATACATCTCAATTACATATGCAAAGACACATTCACAGGTACCGGGGGTTATTGCTTCAATATCTTTGTGGGGACACAATTCAACACACACAGCAGCTGGGTTGATAAGCTCTGCCAAAGAGCTGCTTTATTCAATAGGACTGGCATGATCTGACTTATTTTAGAGTGTATAATTCCACTAATATGACATTTTAGAAAAGACAAAACTATAGGGGACAAAAATCAGTCCAACAGTTGCCAACAAATAAGGGAAGCGCTAAAGGTAAACTAAAAAAAGGGGCACTAGAAAATTTAATACTCTGACCTCAGTGCCTGGTAGATGACAATAAATAATTATTCAGTTAATAAACAAATGATTTTAAGTAATATTACCCTCTTCCCCCAGTCAGTAGTAAGTAAGTTAACAAAGTGTGAATTTTCTCAGTGACATCATTTCTTATCCATTTCTTGGAAATAATCAAAGATATTGCCTTAGATCCAAGTGAAAATGAAGGCTTTACAACCTGAAATGGAATGAAAGCTCTTGTTCTTACTCAATCAAGTGAAAATAACAGAAATCCAATTTATAAATAGCTGGGAAGAGGGAGCAAAGCCTAGGAGAGTATCCTGACCCAAATGTTTGCTTAGCTACTTTACTTTGGACATTGTCTGAGCCTCCAAAATATAGAGATATTCATGAATAATGGAATGGCAACATGAGAAAGAACTTTATTTTTATTCTTGTTCACCATAAGAAGCAAGTGTTCTCAAAGAAGAGTAAAAGGCTCTCTTGATTTTGAATTCTGGCTCAGCTATCAATTCATCCCCTCCCTGAAGCAAAAAAGTCCACAGCTATTCATTCATTCCTTCAATTGATCTAATCTAAAAAATTATATGACTTCTGTGTGTTTTTCATTGCTGAAATCCTTCTTGTCCCTTCAAACATGGCTATGGTTATTGTCATGTTCAAGTATATGACACCTATTGATTCTCATGCTGGAGAATTTTAAGGTCAAGTGTACATATTCTCTGGAAGAAAGTCAATTCAGGGGACAACACATGTACTCCTGGTGATTCTTACATTTTTGAAAGACTGAGTGACTCAGAAAGGGAAGCTATGGATTTAACCCTCTTATTTTCCAGGCTGAGCACCTCTCTGTGTGTTCATTCATCATGTTACAGTGAATAGACAGAGCGTCGCCTCTACCTTGTCAACACGGAGCTGGGCTTGCATCCTCTAGGATGCACTGCTGATACAAGGCTCTAATAATTCTTTCTGAACATTGTGTTGTTATGAAAAGGACTAAATACCCATTTGTAGCAAGATTACAAATGTTCCCATTTCCTGTTCACAAAAATATTTTTCATTTGTGGTTGGGAAATTAAGTCCAGTTTGCTTCTCTTTCCCCCTACCCCTTTTCTTTCCTAGTAGTTATTCAGCATACAAGATAGGCTAATTTAGAAATTCATATTTTTCCCATTCTCACAGCACTCCTGCTAGCAGGGATTTTTTTTCCTAGTAGAACTACTTTTGAGTCATCTATATAGTTTCGCAGAAAACACCATCTTTACTCTTGCCTAGTGGGATTTGAGATATAGAAATTTGTGCGATTTCTCCGTATTCTTTAGGAGAAACCGTCCTGAGGTGATTGGTATGAGTTAATAGTTTTGTTTTCTGTAGTAAGATATATATGTGTGTTTTTTACAACTCTTTTCTTTTTATGTAAGAAAATTTACAACCTAGCTAGATGACAAGGTAGCCTCCAAACCTCAAATACAAGTGGATAAGGGAAGACTATTGACAGTAACAAAACCCTTGTGACATCCTCCTTGCTATAGGAGGAAGGGAGAGGTGATAACGCCATTTGGGCTGATGGCCCTGAGAATAGGAAAACCACCTGAAATCAGCAAAGGGAACTTCTTGGCAACATCATGGGCCAATAGCAAGTGAAACAGAGAGGGCCATCTGCAGGATGCCTGTGTGAGTGGGAGCAGGGGCCAGGTTGGGCAGTCTTGACTACAAATTCTAAAATTTCAACATATAAAAGTGTTTCTCACTAGGTTCACTCTGCTAACAGATTGCTGTGTATTTGCAGTAAGTTTTCTGTACACTTCAAAGGAGTTCAGGTCAGAGAGAGGGGCAGGGACTAGGTAACATAGGGTTTGGTAGGCCAGTTAAAGAGGATATCATTCCAAATATTATGGGCAGAATTAGAGGATTTTAGGCAAGGAGTGACTTATGTATAATAACACCACTCTACCTCCTATGTGCCATATGG
>NW_006296627.1:211828-213446 GCF_000327345.1 Myotis davidii | reverse complement strand
AGTGGCTTGAAGAAGACCAAGGTGAACCATTTTTAGGTGTGTTTTGTGGTTTAGATGACAGAACTTGCAGATTGATTGGAATGGAGGAGGAAAAGGAAAAGATGGAAATTTGGCCTAAGTAACTAGCTATAATAGTGCTGCTAATTATTAGAATAAGAGAGTATGGGGATAGGTTTGGGAAAAGTAAAAATCAAGTTTTCTGGAGTTGTCATGATGAAGATATACACAGTTCTAGAGTTCAAAGAAGAGATCAAAACTGTTTATCTAAATTTCAGAGTCATCAACATATAGATGAGATGGATAAGTTGTTTATATACAAATTGGAGACCTGGTTAAACAATGTTCTGCAGGGTTTTGTTTTTGTTTTGTTTTTTAAATATGCTTTCATTGATTCCAGAGAGGAAGGAAGAGGGAGAGAAAGATAGAAACATCAATGATGAGAGAGACTCACTCATCGGCTGCCTTCTGCATACCCCACACTGGGGATCGAGCCTACAACCTGAGCATGTGCCCTGCCTGGGAATTGCGCCATGACTTCCTGGTTCATAGGTCAATGCTCAACCACTGAGCCATGCTGGTCAGGCTGGAGTTGTTTTTGTTTGTTTTTAATATAATTTATTTGGAAAGCTCTCCTTTAAAATATCTTTATTACACATCATTTATTAACGACAGGATGGATTTCCATTCTATTCTACTGATGGGCATTTATCAGGCAGTAGTATTCATCTAGTTCATATATATTTGCACACATGTGGGCATTTATCTAGAGGAGAAATTCCTAGAAGTGGGATTGCTACGTTCAAGCATATGTGCATTTAAAACATTAATAGATATTGCCAGGCACTCTCAACAACAGTATATAAGAATGTTTGTTTCCTCACACCCTGTCCAGATTTCATAATCTTTGCCAATCGGATAGGTTTAAAAAAAGAACCATTTTTGTTATGTAATTTGTACTTCACAAAATAATTACTGAGGTTGGGTATCTTCCTGTATGATTTTAAGACACTTGAATCTCTTTTTTCTTCGAACTAAACTTCCTGTTTAAATCTTTGACTGTTTTTCATTTGAGATTTTTCCCCTGGAATTTTGTTCTTTATCTGTTGTACATAGATAGTATAGATATTTTCCAGAATTTCACTTGTTTTTGAACTTTGGCATTTTTTGACAGCAGAACATTTGCAACATGTTTTTCAATAGAACTTTATAACTTAAGTGATCATAGTCATATATTCAGAATGACAACACTAGATATGAAGTTATGAAAGTGGTAGGAGTTAATATATTACAATTCTCATTCTGATGCAGATTTGCTGGGTGCCATGGGGACTGTCATTTAATCATATACTTTAGTTTCCTCCCTATAAAGTAGAAATCAGAATCTCTGCCTTAGCTTCAAGAATTTACTTAGGAAGAAATCTATGAATGTATACAATCACTCTCTTTTGAGTTTTAAAAATTCTCAACATAGGAATTTATGCATACAAGGTAGATTCAATAACATTAAGTATACAACATTGCAAAGATACTAGGAATTTCCAGAGTGTCATGTAATCTTTAACTTGAGGAGTTTCTTCTTTTCCTAGTCTTTTTCATTTTTATCTTCCTTCTGTTTGTC
>NW_006296627.1:207001-211786 GCF_000327345.1 Myotis davidii | reverse complement strand
ATTTTTTTTTTTTTTTTGGTTACAATATTTCTGGTTGCATTCTTCAGAAGACAATAGCAGTACACACCAATTTGGGGAAATCTTGTGAAATTAAGAAAAAAATGCTTGCCCTGACCAGTTTGGCTCAGTGGATAGAGTGTCGGCCTGTGGACTGAAAGGTCCCAGGTTCGATTCTGGTCAAGGGCATGTACCTTGGTTGCGAGCACATCCCCAGTAGGGAGTGTGCAGGAGGCAGCTGATCGATGTTTCTCTCTCATCGATGTTTCTAACTCTCTATCCCTCTCCCTGCCTTTCTGTAAAAAATAAAGAAAATCAATAAAATATATTTTAAAAAAAGAAAAAAAAAGAAAAAAATGCTTAATGGTCACTGAAGATCTATCCTGTTTATCTTTTTTATTACATCTTCCTGATAGTTAAACATGCTGATGAATTAGGCTAGCTAACTGGGGAGTCACCAACACAAATGGATAGAAGAATATGTCCCTAACTCCCTGTGAAGTGGTCACACTATGTAGTGGAAAAAAAACTCTGACCCGAAAGTGGCACATCTGTGAGCCACTCTTCAGTGCTCTTACTAACTGGGTTTATTTACAGTCATGAGTGATGTCTGTGTCATCTCATAAAATAAAAGTTTCAGCATTTGCTTGTTTCAAAACTTAATCAGAAGAATGTGGCTGTTTCAAAGAGCAAAATAATAAATTTAAAATTAGGACTGTGAATGGCAGAATTGGTCATAGCCTCATCGTCCATGAAAACAAAATAAGGCAATACCACCAAGCTTTGCAGAGACCTTTAAAGTGTCTTTGCAAAACACATTGGGAAAGACCCTTAATCTGAACTATCTTTTCTTAATTTCTACTAAAACATTAAATTTTGTGACTAGTTGCTACAAACAGCTGTTAGGAAGAGAGGGAGGGGGAGATGGTGAAAGAGAAGGAAGGGAAATAGGAAATGGAGAGGAATATTTCACAACTCAGTCTCTACCCTAAAGGAACCAGGAAATGTTATTAAAATGTTTTATCTCTCACCTTATACCAGATAATGTATTCATAGGATGCTAACGATAAACAATTAAATGTAAACATCACAGAAGTTGGAGATAAATGTCAGCCAGATCTCTGGCACTCATTTGGAGGAGTTTCTTGTTATTTGATTCCTCAAACCTAAATTCTGTAGAAAATAAGTTTTACTCCCACCCTCCCTCCAAAAAAATGTAAGAATGAACTGATTTCTCTAACATTTTCCCACATTTTTTATCCATCTTTCAGCATCCATGATTGTTAGGATTGCATGGTTATGACAATATGGTAGTATGAAACCTCAGGGCCACAATTCATATGTCTGATTATCTGCTTAATTTTGTCAAGAAATACACTAGGTATTTACAATGAACACCAAGATTTTACAATCATTCACTCACTCACTGTTTACCTACAATATGTCAACTTGTATGCTATGTATCCTATAATGATATGAAAATATATAAGACATGCTCCCTTCTCTAAATGAATGTACTGTTAGGAAAAAGAAATAGGTAAATATGTAACTTTTCACATTTGAGGTGATCAATCTGATATGTTGGCTGTTGGTGGCTTTATCATTGTGTTCTTCTATTACAAGAATCAGTGTCTTAAATTTTTCACATATTTCTCTGGCATGGGAGTGGGCACAGGGTAAAAAGAGCATTTTGCTGATAATGCTTAGATACTTTCTACCAAACAAAAAAATACGGCCTTACAACAGCAAATGTCCAGGGAAAATGGAGGCAGGCACAGCATGATAACTAGCAGCGGAACTGGGTGCCATTAAACTTGGTCTTTGCGATATGTTTCGGCTATAGATTTGGAAGCCTCTGAGTCTAAGAGTAAGTGTGAGGATTCAGAAAAAAAGGGACATTTCCGTGACGAGTCCCGGCCCTATCCATTTTGTAGCTAGTCTAATACGTCCACTTCCACACATCTATTTACTATAGAGGTGGGCAATAGGTGTTCCATGGCTCTCTATATAATCATTGTCTCTCCCAGACAACTTCCTGTCTGCAAGGCAACTGAATTTCATCTTGTCTTTGTCCTTGACTTCATTTCTTGCCGGTAAGTACATTGTTGTCTCTGTTTAATTGGCTTTGGAATGTGGCCTCTTGAGGTGTCACTTTTCCAAAGACTTGACTCTGATTCATCCTATTTGATCCTCCCACTTAGGAACCTCACAGGTCACCTACCCTGCCATAGGTGTCCCTCAGAGCCAGGCAGGTCTGCTTGGTCTTCAAGAAAATAAAGAAAGTATACTTTTATTTCCAAGGGCACTGCAAATCATGCACAATGAGTAATATTTTAAACTATTTATGGAGGCAGGCCAGATGACCTGGTGATGTTTCTTCCCTCCCTCAAAACTATTCACAGACCTGAAAATGTATAAACGCATTTCCTTCCTGTTTTGTCTTTGTCTTTGTCTGTTTAGTGAAGCGTATCAGAAGGATTGGATATAGAAAAAAATCTTGCCCTTTTTATCTTGTCAATCCCTCAGCCCTGTTGGTTGACATAATCTCAAATGGATCTTGAATAACCTTCTTGTAGCCTCCATGTCTTATTCCCCAAGGTGTCTGTGAATGTAGCAATTCGAAACAAGTCAAAGTCAAGCTATAAGATTCCAAATGTCCTTTACTTTGCTCCCTCTATGTGAATTCTTTCTTCTGTATAGTTAGCATGTTATTTGAAATCTAGTCATATCTAGCTAGGTGCCTATTCTCTATTTTGTCTTTTTCCTTTAATCAAGAAGATGTTTTATTTTACATATATACTTACTTTTTTGCTATTATGAACTGAATAGCAATTATTCTCTTTGAAAATATTATTTTAAATCATCAGAATATTATTAGAATATTATTAAAACACATTTTAAGAAACTATAACCTGTCTTTAAATGGGTGTAATGATGCTTGGATTAATGCAGGTAACTCATGTTAAAACTAGAGAACTTCATTGACAAAATATCATCTTTTATATTATTTTCTTTTATAGTTGTCACTTTCCATTTTTTATTATAGAAGTAATATGTCTATTTAATAAGAATTTGTCAATAAGGGCATAAATGAATAATTCTTAACTCTAAAACTTTAATGTAACATGTCAAATTAATATTTTAAAGTATATGCTTGCATTTGTTTTCCTATGAACATTTAAAAATGTTTAATCATAAAGGGCATATTCTTTTCTCTTGTTTCTCCCCCTTCTACTTACTACATATCCTGAGCATTTCCCCATACTATTATGTAGTCACATAAACATTGAATTTTGATTTTTTTGCCTCTTTTATAATCATAAATGTTCATAAGTTTTACTTCAAACATAAATCATTGTGGCTTCTTATTCATGCTTTGAAATACTAAGGCATGCTATTATTCAAAACTACTAAATCATTTTGCACAAATGAAATAAAATGCCATCGCTTGCAGCCTGGCCTTCATTTGGTGATTTGTATCTCATTTTCTCTACCTGCCGTGTAATGAGAAGCTCTTAATAAAGTTGGCATCGGAAGCAGAGACACAATTCTCTGACTTGTGACACTGTCTGATAACTGTCCGGACTTACACCTTGGTGTTTGGAATCTGCCTTCTCTTAAGGTTTGTTCCAACTTTACTAGAAGTTGCTCAGCTAAGTCTTAATAAAGGCAGGCAGGTCCAGGGGCAAGATGAATGGCAGGCACGCTGAGAGCTGCAGTGGGAGAGACCTGTGGCAACCCCATGTTAGTTAACAGTGACCTCGTGTTTATTGGAAGAAAGAACCACCAACAAGGTATAGCCAACCAAATCGGTCACATCTATATGTGGGCCTAAGTTTAACTTTTATGCATATTTCTCCTTACTTCTAGGACTCTGTCGATTCAAAGATTCTGTTACTTAAATTGAAATGGCTTACTAGATAACAATTGCTAATTCATTTGTTTGCAATCTTTAACTTCAAAGTACACAGAGGAAAGCACAGCCGTAGAGACATTTTGGTTAACAACAGGCAACCCAACCCATATGAGGATGGTCCCATAAAATGATAATGGAGTTGAAAATTTCCATTGCCTAGAGATGTCATAGCCATTCTAACCTTTGTAGTGTAAAGTGTTACTCAAGTGTTTGTAGTGATGCCTGTGTGAACCAAATCTACTAATCAGCCAGTCACAAACATATAACAATGCACTTTATACAGTGCATACTGCTTGATAATAATAATAAATAACAATGTGACGGGTTGATATACTTGCTACACTGTACTTTTATCATTATTTTAGAGTGTGCTCTTTCTAGTTATATTAAAAGTTTGCTGTGCAACTGTATGCTGAGTTACATCAATAGCAGCCTCATGTACCTCACTCTTGCAGTGTCTCTTGATTACATCATTTTCTCTTGTGTGTGATTTAATTTTGTGTTGTTTTGTGTGGGAGCATGCTAAACAGGCTTGTAGCCTAGGACCAATAGACTAGACCAGTTGCTGGCAAACTGCGTGCATGTGGCTCGTGAGCCGCCGTTTGCCAACCACAGGACTAGACCATCTAAGTGTGGGTAAGTGCACTTTATGATGATCACACAATAACAAAATTGCCTAATGACACATTTCTCAGAATGTATCCCCATTGTTAAGCTGAGTATGTCTATAATTCAAAGAACAAGTAGGATAAATCTCTACTCTCCTTCAAAGAACATGCACAACTACTACATGACTATGGAGATATAAAAAAAAAAGAAGAGAGAAAATTGCTGACTCCCATGTTCAATGTAAACATGTTAAAGGAGACATA
>NW_006296627.1:201246-203406 GCF_000327345.1 Myotis davidii | reverse complement strand
GCCCGCATGTGGTATTTTGTGGAAGAGCCACACTCAAGGGGCCAAAGAGCCGCATGTGGCTCGTGAGCCGCCGTTTGCCAACCACAGGACTAGACCATCTAAGTGTGGGTAAGTGCACTTTATGATGATCACACAATAACAAAATTGCCTAATGACACATTTCTCAGAATGTATCCCCATTGTTAAGCAGAGTATGTCTATAATTCAAAGAACAAGTAGGATAAATCTCTACTCTCCTTCAAAGAACATGCACAACTACTACATGACTATGGAGATATAAAAAAAAAAGAAGAGAGAAAATTGCTGACTCCCATGTTCAATGTAAACATGTTAATTAGGAGACATACTTATCTCAGGATCACAAATATATGGTCTTCTTAGGAATACCGGAATTTCAAGAAAAAAAATGCCATTGACTCTCATAAGAGAGCTGAGCTCATTGACCTGTAGGAAGATGTCTAAGATGGAAAAGGTCAGAGTAAGATTCAAAAATGGCTTGGCTTATATGTGTCAGAGGTGAAAAGCAGCCAAGCTAACCTATGCTAAGCCATCTCCTCAATAATCAAGGACTTTTCCAGAAATCTAATTCCATTTGATTAATATATTGGGTCAAGTAAGGGTTACATTAAAATTCAGAAGATATTTGCATTGTGGATGCATTTTTTAAATTATGTAGAATCCTCTTACTTTGTGAGACAAAACATTACACTAGATTTAAGGCAGGCCAAGAAGAGGAGACCATGTCCGGAGACTCTCAAATGTGAAAAGACTCCTGAGAGTCTGAAACTCTATTATACTATGAACCTCACTTATCACCAAAAGGCTTATTTGTATGTCTTAACAAGTTAAGAGATCATCTGAGTGTAAAAGGAAAACAAGATAATGCATAAAAGTATGTGGTTAGGAAATACATTTGTATATGGCAATGGTTTTTCTTCCTACTCTATGTCAAGATATGAGCCATGTGAGTGATAATTCAGTTGAATGAGAAGAAGCCAATATTAGGCAGTGGAAATTTCTATGTTCCGAAGGCCAACAGATTGAGTTTCATTCTAGCTCAAAAATTTACTACCTGTGCAAGCTTGGTCAGAGTCTCTGAATGTCAATTTTAATTGCAATGTATCTTTTATTTAACCAATCATAAATATTTATTTGGCAACCCTTTAGCACCAGGCATTATTTCAACTACTGTAAATTCAGCAATAAAAGATCTTGCCCCCGCCCCCCCGCACCCCCACCAAGAGTTTATCTTCTAACACTTTTAGGATTATTAAGCTGATTAAGTGAGAGCATACATTTAAATCTTCTAGCATAGTGCTTAGTACAGAGTAAGTACTCAATAAATGTTTATTTTTCTCCTATTTATCCATTATACTACTTTTTGAAAAATCATGAATAAGAATATTAAGCTAACCTAATGGGACTTCGGCATGTGTTGACTTAATCTTTCTCTGCCAAATGTAGCTTATTAAACAACAGACAAGATTAATCCTTCAGTTTCAAATATAACATTCTCTACCCACTAATCACAAACTCAGATCCCTGTGGTGGCCAGGCAGAGAGGCAAATGAGTGAATACAGATGCAGTAAAGGAAAACAGGTTGTGGTTGTGAGAGTTGTACAGCCAGTAGGATTCATTTAATGTTTATAGGGATTTCAGCCAGTTGTTGCCATGTCGATAAATAAGTCCAGTATTGTATTACTTTGTAATTCTGCTAGGGAAGTAGAAAATCCAGTTTATAATGTAAATTTTGCAGATTGTGTAGTATAAGCAATTAAATACACACACACATGCACACACACACACACACACGTGGAGTATACCAATTCTGTGCACACCCAGTAAAACAAATTTATGGGGCATGTGTTTGTAACCTTTGCTGTAAAAGGTATTTTGCTCATATATTTACCTACAGAGTTGATAAGTAGTAAACCTAGATTTATCATATCATCTCTCTTCCTCTAAGGCAGGGGTCCTCAAACTTTTTAAACAGGGGGCCAGTTCACTGTCCCTCAGATCGTTGGAGGGCCGGACTATAGTTTAAAAAAACTATGAACAAATTCCTATGCACACTGCACATATCTTATTTTGAAGTAAAATAACAAAACGGGAACAAATACAACATTTAAAATGAAGAGCAAGTAAAGTTAAATCAACAA
>NW_006296627.1:198030-201060 GCF_000327345.1 Myotis davidii | reverse complement strand
TTAAAAAAAAAAAAAGCCCTACAAAGTGAAAAAAAAAAAAAAAAAAAAAAAAATAGACCTCCTAACTTCAAAAAAAAAATAAATCCTAACTTGTTCTGACCTCCGTCCTCAGGCAGCAGCAGGCTCTGCACAGGCAAGCTCGTGACTCATACCTGAGACTGAGAGGAGGAGTTGAGAGACAGAGAGAAGGAGGGGAGTCGAGAGTGCGGCGCACATTTCACACATGTGCACTGCAGGCTCGGGATGAGTAGGCTGCTAAGCAACAGGCAGCTTTGGCAAAAACACCCGACGGGCCAGATAAATGTTTTCGGGTGGCTGCATGTGGCCCGCGGGCTGTAGTTTGAGGACCCATGCTCTAAGGCCTTCAGTGTTTCTTCATTTTCTACATTAGATGATGTTCAAATCTGGTGAACATCACAATCACCTCTGGGACTTTTAAAAAAACATACATTTCTAGCCCAGCTGGTGTGGCTCCAGTGGTTGAGCATCAGACATGAACCAAGAGGTTACTAGCCCGATTCCCAGTCAGAGCACATGCCCAAGTTGCAGGCTCGATCCCCAGTAGGGGATGCGCAGCAGGCACTGATCTATGTTTCTCTAGAGTGTTTCTTTTAGCATACAAAGTCCTTTGGAAACTTATCTTTTCTATTTCATTGCTTAATACTCTATCATCTCACTCTCCAGCCATGAAGGTACCCTCATTTTGATGCTTGATAAATCTGCCTATAGAGCCTACATTATTACATTTATCCTTTCTCAAATATGAATCTTTGTTCATATTTCCAGCACCAGTTCCAATGTTACATCTTCCCCAATGCCTTCTGTGTTCTGCAAGGTAAACTTAGATGTTTCTTCCACTTTCAAAACATTTTGGACTTTTCTGAATTAATGATTCTCGCCATGATGTATTTTCATTGTTGGTTCCCATATGTGGCTTCTTAGTATATATTGTCTTATTCACCTTGAGCTACTATCTGAACTTCCTTAGACTGGAGGCTTAGAAGAGATGAATTTCTCACAGGTCTGAAGGCAGAGGAGTCCAAGATCAAGGGTGCCTGCAGGTTCAGTGCCTGTTGAAGCTGGCTTCCTGGTTTGTAGATGGCCATCTTTTCACTGTCCGCTCAGATGTTTCCCATAGGTCTCTTTTCACAGGGCACTAATTCCATTCATGACCCAAATAGAATTTTCTTCCCAAAGGCCCCATCTGGAAAGGCCATCACCCAAGAGATTAGAGTTTCAAGGTATGAATTGAGGCACAGTGTTCCATGCATGCAATGCATGGCAGGTTTCTGTTAAATGTTCGATAAAAATAATGAAAATGTTAATCTGAATCTAGAGCTGCAAGCGTAATACATTTGTGTGCTCTTCACTGAGTTCTCATTTCGTACACCTGTAGGAGAGTTTTTCATGAAGGGAAAAAAAAGTGAATCAGATCTGGTCCATCATGTACCTAATTTGTGGGGCTTATATATATATTTTTAAATTTTCTTTTTACACATTAATTTTGAACTAAGACAAAAGCAAGGAATCTATTTTACAAATCATGTTTTAAAAATTCCACCATCCCTTTAGAAAGACCTGATTTTGGAAATGCTGCAATTTACCAAGTGCCCGTGGTAATGCTATAATTTTTTGAAGTGTCGTTCTCTTTGTTGAATTTCTGGTCACAATCGAAGTGTACCCTGCTTAGGAACTAGAAATCTCTCTGGAGGGGAGGGCTAGACAGTGTGGCAGAGAGGTGTGCAGAGAATCCAGTTCAGCAAGACTAAGGGCAGGAGACATTAACAGTCTGCAACGGTAGCCAGGGACTCAGACCACTTTATTGATGTGTGATCAGAATGAGAAGAGAAGGCACCACAGCAGGGTGACAAGGACTTATTCTGTGCATCCATCGATCTGCAGTCTCCCATGGAAAACTCCACATACCTCTGAATGTCTTGAGTGGCTTTATTGATACAGCATCAGCCAGCTGAGCAGGGAATTGGAATCACCACATTTATCTTTCATGTCATGTCAGCCCTGTCATTTCACAATTTAATATCTACATGAAAGGAGAAATATTGAGTATTTGGCCATAATATTTTTGGTGGTGGCTAGGGTAAATGACAAAACCCCAGGTAGTCAGAGGAGTATAAAGTTGGCTCAAAGTGTATTATATGTGGCTGCTGTTATGAAATTTCTGCAATCTTTTGTTACGGAAATGCTCTATTGTAGCAAGTTATGATTCTTGACCCAGAGAACCAGTCACTGGAACAAAACTGTCATTGAGGAAGATGATACAGAAGGCAGATCAAACTTTAATACATGTCTAGTTTGTGAGTGGCGATATTGGGACACATTGAATAAGAGCATCTCAGTAGATCATAAAGTCATGGGCCTCAGAAGAACTTTAAAAGGTTATGCAGTCCATTGTCCCATCTTCAAGCTGAAAGACTCTTATATTATATAGAGAAAAGAGAAAACAAACAAAAAAACGAACAAAAAAATCCTATAGGCCTATGAAGTGCAGTCAGTTTGGATAATAATTTCTATTTTAAAATATATTTATAAATGATATTTGCTTACAATTTATTTTTATCATTCAATATCAAATTCATGATTAGTTTCTCATAAAAGCAATACATTCTAAATCCTTATTATTTCCTAATTTTCATTTTAATCCTTTTCTGTAGTTTACTTGACTATTAATTTATCAGTTATTTGAGCCAACATACTCTATGACCAGGTATGAACAATGCTCTAAATCATGTATCACAGTTTCATAGGGAAAAAAAGATAATCTGTACTCAGGTATTTGGGCAGCTCAAAGGAACACACCTACCCAAGCCTGAGTTGGGATCAGTGGGAGTGTGGGAAACCTTGGGGAAGGCTTCTTGGAGTTTACAACTGCGAGGTTTGTATATCACTATGTATCTCATAACTAATGTGTCTCAGTAAATCTTGGAAACCATTCACAGTGGAACATCCCCTCCATATTTTCATTCACATGATTTCTTAAACCTCGGATCTGCATATCATATCTTACTCTTT
>NW_006296627.1:195076-197560 GCF_000327345.1 Myotis davidii | reverse complement strand
TCAGTGCTCAGGAGAAAAGATAGGGAGAGTTCTTTTCTCATCTCTACCCATTGCCTTTAGGTGACCTTGAGTATTTGTCAAAACTCACTTTTCCTTCCAAAGGCATGGTACTCAAACTTTGACATCTAGTAGAATCTTCTGGAGGAAGCAGGTCAAACTCAAAGGCTAACACCGGCCAAATAAACAAGGCATGCGGCCCACGGGCCGTGAGTTTGACATACTTGCTCTAGATGATTAGGGTCCATTGTCAGTGAATGTGTAGAGTAGGTGATGACTCTTACCCAGCCTATAACTTATCATCCTCTTTCTTTCCCCATGGATGCCTCTGACGTCAGTTGGAAACAGGAAAACAAATTTTATTGGTCACCCACAAATCTTTTATTTTGTTCTAACAATCAGCATTGTCTGCATTTGTTAAAGAATGTTTCAGAGTCATAAATGCAAAGAAAATTATTTTGACCATGAGAATGTCAAGAACTGTGGAATTAGGTAATAAATTAATTTGAAAAGTAGTTTCCTCAGACTTCCTCATGTCCTGTTACCAAGATCGCTAATATGCCTATGTAAGTTGAGTTTGCTTTGATTGCTGTGCTTTGACGAGGACTAGATAGCATGCTATACATGTCATAGTGAAGGAGGACAGTAGTTACTATAAGACAAATTTGGAGATATAAGCTGGGCCAGGAGGATG
The DNA here is from genome assembly GCF_000327345.1 of Myotis davidii. Taxonomy (NCBI): domain Eukaryota; kingdom Metazoa; phylum Chordata; class Mammalia; order Chiroptera; family Vespertilionidae; genus Myotis; species Myotis davidii. The sequence goes on along the minus strand of NW_006296627.1, from coordinate 196,869 downwards.
GAAGGGCCCTGTAGACCAAGCAATGGTTTGGAGTTTGTTCCAGATGCAGTGAGAAGCTCCTAAGCTTTTAAACTGGGCGGTGATATTTTTCTCCCAGCTGTGTGAATTATGTTTCCATATAAGCAAAAGAAAATAAAACAAAAGACTCAACATATGAGAGTGTCTAAAACTAGTTAGTAATAGACACGAAGAGAAATGAAAAATTTGGGAATATATATTGAAGTAGCATTACCATGTCATTTTGATATGAATGGATATGATTAGAAAGGATCAACGATGCCTCCTAGGTTCTTTGCTCTAGCAAACAGTTGGATTTTCTGAAATCAGAATGAGTCTGATATCTCTGTTAATAAGGCAGAGATACCTATTCAATGGCTAAGTTAGCAGTTGTACCTATGGATCCAAAGTTGTATTAATAGTTATATTTCAAAGGACAAGTAACCTAACCTGTTTAGCCTAACATGTTTTCTGGTTGAGACAGGTATCTGGTTTTATTGTGTATGTTAGGGAAATTGAAGTCTAGGGGAAGAGGAAGGACAAGATGCTTAAGAGTTCAAGGTCATTGGTGAAGTCTTTTAATAGAGAGATGCACAATAGAGAAGAGTTAGAGGGAGTCAATGAGAGATGGTGAACTTCCAAGTTGGGATGAAAGATTTAATATTTTGGCCTCAGTTGTTATAAAATGTAAAAAAAAATGCTTCCTAAGGAATGGGGATTTGGAGAACTGCATATTCGTGGTAGGGTTGGGGCATGTAGAACTCCTCAATTTGGAGGAAAGGTTGACAGCAGGGGAATTTATATAATATAAATTGCCATTGTTTGCAACTATGGGCAGGGGCAATGCCCAAGTCTAAATGGTGGACCTCCAAGCCAGAAATTCTGGAAGGCTCTCCCTCATCCTATGTTAATTGCAAATTAACATATCCCTAACAAAGAGAAGCCCCTACTTTTTCAAGATCCCCTACTGCTACAGTGCAGCCTATGTTTATGCTTCTGGGTAGAGTTTTGCTGACTCTCTACCAAGGGAATGGCTGAGTTACCAGTTGGCTAGCAATGTCACATTGCACCTCAAAGGTAGTTAATAAAACGGTGAGGAGAGAGTGCTTTCTTTGAAGTGGAACAATGTCTTATGATGCACTCGTGAATTTTATGGAATAAGAACCTTACCTGGACATTGCTGACATTTCATCATTCTGAAATGCAGTAATTATGACTAAGTGTGTGGGTGGCAAATCAATAGTTTTCCAGGAAAATTGAGTAACACTCCACTACACATTGAACTTTTTAAAAAACAATTACTTCCCAATGGTTCAGAGGCAAAAGGAGCCAAAAGCAACAGCTAAATGCTCCATCCAGATTCTGTTATCTGCAGCAGGGGACAGGAACAGCTTTATAAATGCTGAGGGCCAGTGTTTCCTGCTATCAGGATCACACTGAGCTTCATTCTCCAGCTTGCCACAGACTTCCTGCCCTGTCATCCTCAAATCATTATTCATCTGATGCTTTTACATGGTCTCACTGCTGCTCTCTAGATTTCTAGTGTCAGATTCTTGACTTGGGATTCACAGTTAAATGAACCAAAATATAGAGTCATTCCTTTCTGCCTTTTTATCTCCAGTGACTTGTGTAACACTATGTTTTTCTGTTTCATATTTGCAATAGAAATATTAGATGTCAACACAGGACAAAAAAAGATATGAATAATGTTGTAAAGATCTCTGAAGGGGAAAAAAAATATTCAAACCTGAAATTTTCAACTGTGACTTTCTTTGTCAAAAAGGGAGAAATTTATG
>NW_006296627.1:193826-195002 GCF_000327345.1 Myotis davidii | reverse complement strand
TTAGACATGCCCAGTATTTTCAAGTTCAATGGAAGCAGAGCAGTAGGTGCTTACTTCCAAGACCAATATTTTCCCCAACAGTTCTGTTAAAGGTGGTGCTACAGTCCAGGGACATCAGATACATTCATATGCGCAACATATAATTCAGATTCAGAAATACTTAGCCAACTAATTATTTTAGTTTTGGTTGCCATAGTCCTCTAGTAAATGTGTTAGATCTCATCCCAGCTTCCAACATGGCTAGTCTGTGAGGAGTCAGGGCAGGGATTTGCAATCCACAGAAGCCAACATGGCTTTTCTGAGAAGAACTGGCGGCTCACTTACTTTGGAGTTTCCTTCTTTAGGGTTCCATTATTGACAGGTTAGGAGAAAATGGTTTCCATGGCTGTATTTCAGAAAAACATTTGATAAAAATCTCTCAATATCCTTGTGAAGAAGATAGAAACATTAGAAACATAAATAATAGATGAGAGTATTGATTGGTAAATTCATAATATATTTTAAAATTAGTATTCTATCAGTCTAATTATTTTTAAGGTCTGTCTTAAAGAAGAGGTATTAGCTTTTCTCCATACAATTTCAGAGCATGGTACCAGGACCAATGAATAGGAGTCAATTATATTATTTGATTACCTTTAAATAAAATGATATTTCATAAGATGCAGTGAATTACATGTCACCAGATGTATACAGTTAAAGAGACAAAAACCTGCATGTGACAGAGGTTGGTATAATAGAGTACAAGAGTTCTCTGAGCATTTGCTGTCAAAACCCCTAACCACTCGCCTGCCTGCCTGATCGCCCCTAACAGCCTCTGCCTGTCTGCCTGGCCTGATTGTCCCTAACTGCTCCCCTGCCTACCTGTTTACCCCTAACCACTCCCTTGCCTACCTGATAGACCCTAACCACTCTGCTGCCTACGTGATCACACTTAACTGCTCACCTGCCTGCCTGATCTCCCATATGCCTGCCTGCTTGATTACCCCTAACTGCTCATCTGCCTGCTGATCACCCCTAACCACCTCTGCCTTGCCTCCATGGCAGCTTCATCCAGAATGTTGTCTGGAATGGCGTCTGGAAGGTCGTTTGGCTATCTGGTCTAATTAGCATATTATGCTTTTATTATTATAGATGGCTAGTGTGCATCATGGCAGTTCTTGTGTTGAGTGCCTGCCC
>NW_006296627.1:184538-192765 GCF_000327345.1 Myotis davidii | reverse complement strand
AAGGTCTGTCTTAAAGAAGAGGTATTAGCTTTTCTCCATACAATTTCAGAGCATGGTACCAGGACCAATGAATAGGAGTCAATTATATTATTTGATTACCTTTAAATAAAATGATATTTCATAAGATGTAGTGAATTACATGTCACCAGATGTATACAGTTAAAGAGACAAAAACCTGCATGTGACAGAAGTTGGTATAATAGAGTACAACAGTTCTCTGAGCATTTGCTGTCAAAACCCCTAACCACTCGCCTGCCTGCCTGATCACCCCTAACCACTATGCCTGCCTGCTTGATTGCCTCTAACTGCTCATCTGCCTGCCTAATTACCCCTAACTGCTATCCTGCCTGCCTGATCATCCCTAGCCACCTCTGTCTTGCCCCCATGGCGGCTTCATCCAGAATGTCATCCAGAATGACGTCTGGAAGGTCGTTTGGCTCTCTGGTCTAATTAGCATATTACACTTTTATTATTATAGATGACCAGTGTGCATCATGGCAATTCTTGGTTGTTTACCCATATCTTCAGGAAAAAAAACACTTCTGTTGTGGTAAATGACATGCTTTCCTATTTATAATGGACTGGCCATCTAGCAACTTCAGTGTGAAATTATAGCTAATTTGCCTACAAACATCAGGTGGTCATAATAATCTGGCCACCCAGTGTATATATAGATATTAAAAAGATATAATCTATTCAATCAGAAAATTCTTTAAATATTGGGAAACTGCCAAGCTCATTGATGGGAAACAATCTTTCATAATTCACATATTTGCCTAAAAATCAAATTAGTATGTCTCACACATTGTGTCAGGTTTTTTGGGTTGTTGTTGTTGTTGTTTTTGTTGTTGTTGCTGCTTGGTTTTGTTTTTGAAGTGGCAGGCTCACTTTATTAATTCTGAAGAAAATGCCTGCCAAGTAGCCCAGTATGAAAACTGTAGTTTGTCAGTTGTTTTGTCACATGAAAATGGGTTCTATGAGAAAGCATCTGGTTCAGCTCACAACTTAATTGTACAAGAGTTCTGACTCGAGACAACCAAAGTGCTTTATGTAAAGCAAGCACTTTATTTGTATTTCACATTTTTACCACATTATATTTAGCACATGTGTTTTAAATGCAAAGATTAAGTTAAATTAATTATATTTGCTGCTTCATAAATGATGATCTTGCATGAAATGGACATTGTTTTGCTATCAGCATGTGAGTTGGAAATACAGTGAACACTAATTTAGTGTATTGCCATAGCCTTGGTTCCTGCTAAGGCCTCACCATTTTTACCCACAACTGATTTTGCACCATCCATGAAAATGTCAATGAAAAAGGTAGAGTGTCTTACTATCATCATAAATATACTTTTGACCCTGTGGAATTCTGAGATGGTCTAAGGAACTCCCAGTGTTCCACCAACTATGTTTGAGAACCACTGAACCAAACCTATTTTGTGATGAATGGCAGAGTACGGATTAGACAACTTTGTTTGGAATTATGGGTCCACTGCTTACAAGTTGTGTGACCTTGGGCAACACAAACATTTCTGAGGTTATCTATAAAATACATTCATTGCTGAGATACTATGATTATCTTTAAATTGTAAAAACCATCACCTGCATCATCACAAAACTTAAGATGTAGCTGATATTTTGCATGGGAGGAAGGGAGGATGAAATCTCTCCAACCTCCAAAGAAAGTCAACCCCAATAAACACACCAATTGAAAAAAAATTAGCATGGTATGTAAGAGCAACCGCAAGCCCACAACTTCTCACCAGCATGCTGTGTAGTAACCCCTCTGTATGAAAGCCTAGTGCCATACTTTTGGCGTGTTTCTAACTTTTTGCGGTGTGGCACAGAGGTTAATGAGGGCTGAGAGCCCTGAGTGCCTGGGTTTGAATTCCAGCTTAGCCTCTTACTAGCAGTGTGGCTCTGGGCATTTTACTTAATCACCCTGAATCTCAGTTGCCTCATCTGAAAAGGGAGGAAAACATTTGCATCTACTTCACAGAGCAGGTGTGAATAGTCACATTTATAAAGTGCATAGAACATTGCCTGATACAGAATAGGTATTCAAAATGTTCACAATTTCCTTTGTCCGAAGAGGAACAAACTTTAACCTCCTAGTAGGCAATGCATACATTTCATGTTTTTGTGGACTATACTAGACTTCGGATTTCAAAGATAAATAAACTCATTATATGTCCTTTGAGGTTTTCAAAGTCAAAATGTAAAGGTACCTTTGGATGAATTGTCAGTGTAGATTGCATAAAGACCTGACAGATTTGGAAGAGAAAAAGGTGATATATTCAAATATTTAGCAGGAAGCCATGAGTACTGATCAAACAATAACAACAGAAAGCAATACTGATTCCCAAACAGGAACAGGAGCAGGGACCCGAATCCTCAGCAGGCATTAACTTTTCATCTGCTGGATTATAGGGGATTCAACCAAGTAGAATGACCACAGCATTTTCTCTGGGCTCACTCTAGCTATGTCCATGCATACCATAGCATCCATTTCAGGAGGGAGGAATAGTAAGCATGCTTTTACTGGCTGCTGATTAATTTCTTTTGTCCACTCTCAGTACTGGGAAAGGGACACTTTCCATAGTGAAGTGAGGAAGTCCAGGGAATTGAGCACAGGAATTCTATTCCTAGCTCCTTATGAACTAGAACGGGCAGAGTAACTCAAACAAGCGACCTAGGTTATCACCAAAGACAGAGTATAGCCCCCATGCAACTGAGCCAAAATATCTATTCCATTGTGAAGCTGGAATTATGGGGTTGAGAAAGAAGGACCATAATTAAAAATGACAGTGAGAAAATACCATCTTACTCTGTGTAAGGATAGATGAGCAGCTTTTTGAGTCATCACCTCTAACTTAACTTAAAAAGAAAAAAGAAGAAAGAAAAACTGCTTTACTCCTGTGAGCAGACACTGCAGGAGCCAATCTAGCTCTGGAGCCACCAGCCGGACTCCTCTGTCCAGCAACTCATCAAAAGCTTCATGAGGTCTCTTCATTGCAAATCCCCTAAGCATTGATCCTCACAAAGGCAAAAACAGTGCAGCTGGGTTTTTGTTTGTTTGTTTTTGTTTTGTTTTCTGTATGTGTGGTTGTGTGTGTTTTAAACCCACAAGGAGTCAGGGGCATTGGTACTTAGCAAATCCTTTTTTAATTTGCTCACCAAGAAAATTAAATTGAGATAGCGTAAAAGAGACCAGTGTGGCACTATTCGTGTAGTCTGTTTTTGAGCTATCACTGAATTTCAATGGATTAAGTGATGGGCAGAATTAGACTTTCTTGCTTCTGACTAAGCTTCTATTAAAGAGCCTACAATTCTTTTTTATGAGCCAGAAATCAAGAAAATTATATATATATGAACTATCTGTTTTTCACATGCACATGCTGAGACCTTCTCTCAGCAGTAGATGGCTAATTAAGCAACACCATATTCTATGCTCAGGGGTGATTCAGTTTGGAAACCCCTGGGGGAAGTTAGAGACATGAATGAAGGATGCCAGTTGAAAAGTAGGGATTTCTGAGAACTGATTGGAAAACAGGCAGAGCCAAATTTACTGCAAGCTTCGAGGCCAGAGAGAACAGAGTAAATCAAAACTCAGGCTAATGTTATGCAAGTTTTCAAACTCTGAGTTCCTGTTCTCTCACATAAAAAACCAGAATAATATTATTTTGCAGGTGTTTTATAAATAAATATTCAATTTACATCAAAAGTTTGGCAACTTAAAATTATTTCCTAAGACCTAGCGTCACTCTCTTTACAAGGACATGGTCAAGTTCAGAGCCTTTTTTTGCCAGGCTGCCAGTGTTGGAATCCCACACCCGCCATGTCCTAGATCCTTGACCTGGGAGTGGGGACTGCATTTCATCTGTTTGCTCAGATGTAGCTTCATGCATCTGATGTAAAAGGGTTTTTGTGAGGACTAAATAGAGTATTGTGCAAAGTGTGCTTGTGGAGTTCCTAGGAAAGAACCAGCGTTCTATAATATAGCTCGTGTTGTTATCTCCTTAAGAAGCTGAAGGAAACCAGAGGTTTCCCATTTGCAACATGAGTAATCTTGAAAATTTGGCAACTTTCTCATTTTTGTGTTTTTACATTTTTTATTTTTATTCTTGCTTTTTGATCACTTTTGCATTTCATAAGTAAGGCTGTTCCAAGGAAATATTAAATATCCTCTATACAATTATATTTATATTTAATGTGAAGTTGTCACTTTTTAAAATCATATGTCAGGCATTTCTTTACCAAAATTTTCTTCTATCCTACCATGCACAGCTAGGCTCTCTCTTCTCGCTATGGCCAGGGTACCCTGAACCAAATCAATTTTGTGCTATATAATTAGGTTTTCTTTTTATTTCGAAATAATTTAAAATTTACAGAAAAGTTACAAGTATAATTTGGAGAACTCCCATATGCCCTTTAACCACATTCACCAATCTTATTCATTTTGCTACATGTGTTTTATAGTTTATTTTTGTGCTATATATTTTATAACACATATCAATACTTATAACAAAAAGAATATATGTATATTTTATTCACTTAAGAATAGATGCTTTTACCATGCTTTTTTACCCATTGACTCATACCTACAATAGCTGTCAAGTTTAGGCTATTTAATACGACACGATCATGTTACTTAATCTACCAAATTATTCTTGTCCAATTGTTCCAGACATGTCTTTTGTAGTTTATTTTTATAGCTTCAGTACTACAAACATTCCAGGACTGTGAACAAATTTTGCATTCAGTTGTCATGTCGTTTTGGTCTCTCATATTGGTTTTTAATTGCTTACATTTGGGTCTTCTCTATTAGACACACTTTTTGAGGGTAGGAAAATCATCTATTTTATTATAATTCTTGAGTCTCCTAGCATGGTAAACGGTACAGATAATGCAATTTCTATATGTTTATTATAAGGAATAAATAAATAAACCAGAAAGATTGGAACAAAAATTCATTTGAACAGATCCGACAGACCTTCATCAAAACAACGGCGATATCAACCAGAACCACACAAATGAACAAACAGAATCAAACTACAGAAGATCCTTGGGATTCTGCAAGGAACCATCCTGGGGCTTTTGTGGATAATCAGAGCTCTTTATTCTTCCGTTTCTCTCATTAGGTGTGTATCAGAGGGTGGCACTGTGAGTGGAGAATGGCACACGCACACAGGCTACTTCGAGAAGGTTGGATTCATGTACCAACTGGATAACCCCTGTACCCCAAGCATATGGCATATTTATTGTTCACGTCTTTCAGAGTGGTGCTGGAAAATTACAACTGCAACAATTGAAAGTATGGGTGTTACAGATCTGTTTTATAAAGGCTAATTAGAGTTGATGGTGCAAAATATATGAGAATGGATCAAAGTATGTTATTGAAATTAGCTGGAAGTTTAGCTGCAACTTCCAAGAATATATATATTGGTATTTGAGTGAGAATTAAGAGACTAGGAAGAGAGAAAGAAAGCATAGAGGAGAAAGAGAGAATGAGATGAGGATAACAACACAGGCTACAAATTATAAAGGGCAGGAACATAAGGCAAGATAAGGGGCATGTGTTGAATATGGTTTTCATTAGTAGGGTTTAGATCATGCCTGGGAATAAAGAGGAATGCTATCCAGCACTGATTTGATATTTGATAAGAATGGTGCTTTAATTAAATGAAGATGGGTCTATCTTCTAGGAAAAATGTAACCCATTCCTATTTTATAAAACATAAGACCATAAAAATGGTGTTTTGAACACTTACATCAACATTCTGTAGTTCATATATATGGCTGTGATATTATTCTTCTAATAGGTATTTCGTAGCTATTAAAACTTAAGAAAAATTGTTTGGGTTATATTTTTAATGATGAATTTGTTACAACCTTTGAGAATTTTCATATCCCAGAGCTGAATATCTGCCAAACTATAGGAAAAGAAATGGAGAAAGAGGGAAAAGCATCTCTGTTACCATAGTTACTATGAAGTTCTTTCCCCCCCATTAACTGAAAATGAAACAACAAAAAACAAAAAGGGAGGTAAATTTATCTTCAAGTCAGCAATAACTTAGGGGAAGGAAATGCAATAGACTCAGAACTGTGGGAATGTTAATGATTGGCTCATTCTCCCCCCCCCTTTATTAATTAAGATATACAAATGTGTCCTTAACCCCTCAATGTCCCCGCATCCTGCCCTCACCCTCACCCCCTGTTGTCCACATCCATCGTTTATGCTTATATGCCTGCATACAAGTCCTTTGGTTGATCTCTCCCCCTCACCCCCACCTTCCCCTACCTTCCCTCTGAGTTTTGAGCATCTGGTCGATGCTTCTCTGTCTCTACATTTGTTTTTGTTCATCGGTTTATGTGGCTCATTCTTTCTGAAATGTGTACAAGGAGGGGGAAAGTGTGCATTTCAAACAACAGTGGAGATGACATGGAATATAATTGTTTTCATGCCAAATAAGCTCATAATTAGAAAGAATGATGAGAACTATTAACAAGCCACACACACCCCTTGCATTTCCCCCTCCCTGTCTTGCTCTGCTCTCCTGCAGAAGCAGGCACAGCGCGAGGTCTATCAATGAGTGTCAGCAAGAGCAGATGGATACTTCCAAATTCCAGACCACCAGTTGTCATGACAATTTGATGTGGTTCTTTAGGTCAGACATTGGCTAACTGTCACACCAACTTATTTCTTCCTTGGAGTGGGAGACTAGTATGTCTCAACTGGCTTTTCCTATGAGAGTTGCTTTCTCCATTTGTTCTCCCATGGGATTTTATTATAATCAGGTTGATGCAGAGATGGCCTCATCCTCTAGTCCTTCTAACCTAAAGTTATAGAATTGGCCCAGCCAGTTTGGCTCAGCAGAGAGAGTGTCTGCCTGCAGACTGACGGGTCCTGGGTTTGATTCCGGTCAAGGGCACATGCCCAGGTGGCTAGCTCAATCCCCAGTAGGGGGCATGCAGGAGGCAGCCAATTAATGACCCGCTCTCATCATTGGTGTTTCTATCTCTCCCTCTCCCTTCCTCTCTGAAATCAATAAAAATATTTAAAAATAATTAAAATAATTATAGAATTGCACAATGCAGAAACTCTGACAAAAGTCTGTATGTGGAGGAGGTGTCTCAGCTAATCCCGAGCCTTACAAGGTAAAATTCAACACACCATCCTCTTCTTCCATTATATCTGCCTTTATTGCTCTACTGTAGATACATTACCTGTGAGCTCAGAGGAACTTGTCAGGGCCAGCCTGACAGGGTTGAGCCGGGCTGAGGCAGGGAGGTGGGAATTGAGAAAAGAAAGAAAGACAGGAAAGCGGGGTCGGGAGGACCCCAGTTCTCTTGATGAACTGAAGCGAGTTTATTAGCTATACAATCCTATTTATACGTAACACACTGAACAGGAGGTCTGTCAAGAGGAATGTATTCTTTGTTCCTCTTAATCTCTAAGGGAGGGACACAGCAGAAGGACAAGTTCTCAGTACAGCATATCTCAGTAAATAGGTACAGACTTCTTGGCAAGCTATGAAAGGCTGTTCTCATTCTACAAATGTTACTCCCATTCTACTGATAATCACTATCCAAACAAGTCTGGGAAAACTGTGTGGGTAAGGGTCCCAGCCTTGCTAGCCCCTACAGGTGCAAGGACCTTGCCAGCTTACATCTGGCCCCCAACAAGATATAATATTTTTTAGTACTAGAGTTTTCATTTTATACTTATTTATATTATTTCTCTGCTGAGATTTCCTGTTGATTTGCTGATTATCTCTTTTAAAGTTCTTAAATATTTATAATAGTTATATTAGAGACTTAGCCTTAATTCCCAGATAGAGGTCATCTTGAAGATCCGTTTCTATTAACTGCTTTTATCTTTGTTTCTTGCCATCTTTTCTTGCTTCTTTACACTTAGAATATTTTAAAATTGTATTCTGGACATTGTGGCTGATGTTCTAGGGAATCTGAATGTCGTCTTCCTTAAAGGATATCAGATTGTATTTAGTCAGGCTTATTAGTTACTCCCGGGAAATTAATTTTAACTTGTCAGAACATGTGTGTGTGCGCGTGTGTGTGTGTGTGTGTGCGTGCACACACACACACACGCTCATGTTGCGTTTACATGTTTGTACACAGGTTCTACAGCTGTCAGCCAAGGACACATGTGGAACCTGTATGGTGAGTTCTGAGCCCGCCTCTCTGTGTCACTTTCTCCTCCTTG
>NW_006296627.1:179129-184416 GCF_000327345.1 Myotis davidii | reverse complement strand
GTTTTTAGAAGACTCAAGAGAAATACAGAATGATTTATCCATAAATATTTGTGGGAAGTTAGTCATGGGGAATTTAAGTGTGATTGAGTAGGGAACTGCAGGGTATATCATTTTCACTCTCTTCTGGGACCTTAAGGGAGAAAAGACATGTCAGGGAAAATTCCTCTTTCTTTGAAAATATTATAGATATTAATCTTGAATGCTTTGTTGTATAAATACTTTGCTAGGCTGAAGGACCTGTCTTGAAATAAAGATTGTTAGGGGAAAATCCTTTATACTTATTTGTATTAATATTATCACCATGGCTCATTGAATATTGTAGCTTATAGATTTTTTAAAAAAATCAATTTTTGTTTCCATACTACTTGTTCCATCTCCTTTTGCTTGAATGAGTATATAGGGTTTACCTGTGTTGTTATTTGAGTTTCTAGGGGACAGCCCATTTCCTATATTCTGAGGAAAGGTCTCCAAATCATATTTTGAATATGCATGTGTATGTGTGCATGAATGTGTGTAAATCCTGTACTGTTTTTTAAAAATTGTGTCTGGACACTATCCTTGTCCCAGCCTGAGCTGGAAAGATGAAAGTGATGATAAGACTATATGGCAGAGAGGCATAAATAATAAAAGTCTTCTGCTGAAAGCAGGAATTAATATAGATGCTTTTATTAAACCACGACTATCACATGATTATTTGAGTCACAGCTCACCTGTTCACCAGCTGTGTGACCTCAGATATATTATTTAACCTCTTTTAGCCTCCATTTTTCAAAAATAAAACGGACATAATAATACTTTTTCATGGGATTGTCGTAAGAATTAAATAATGTAATATAAATCAGATGCTTAATTTCTAACTGATAACAGTGTTGGTGTTTATAATTTTGGCTGTATTCACTCTGAGCACAAAGCTCACACAATAATAGGGCTTGCCCTATCTAGGTGTTTACATAAACCTGAAGAGTTTCTGTAACTCAGCACCTTTTGAATATGTCAAGAAGCTATAAATATATGAATAACCCCTTGTTCTAGAAAGAGGACTACAAACTACTTATTATGGTTTAATAGTAATATTGCTTGCTATAGTTTAATAGGGGTCCATCATAAACTCTTATGATATCTGAATGATTAGGCTCTCAATTGGTTTCATCCTCACTTGGGGAATGGCCACAGCCCATAATTATTCTGATGAAAGGAAGTCTCAGTTCTTTATCTGTCTTGCTCCAACTTTTGGCCTAGTTTTTGTTTGTCTGTTTGATGTTTATTAAGTTCTTTCTTAAATTCTGAGTTCTTGTTTATGTGCCTGAATACTTTGCTGACCTGCCCCATCACTGAAAACACCCTCAAACCAGAGTCTTATTTTTCTTGGAATCATTGTTTGCTCATATTCAAGGACCCCACCGCTGTTCTATGAGTAGTTAAGATGGCAAATCTATCTAGACACAAGTCCTCCAATAGCCAAAATAAAAGCAGGAAAGTAGCAGGCATCACAGTGATAAGTCAAGCCAGTCCACCTCCTGGAGCCAAAGGAAACATGTTTTCCCAAATTGCTTTAACTACAGAACAGTAGAAATGCCATGTGAGAGATGATAGTATTGCTTTCATTATACAAATGCAAGTGGGATGTCACATGATAAAAGGTCCATGAAAAAATATTCGAATCAAAGAGTGTATAATTGGCTGGATGGTGACAATATTTATGAGTGGATGTATAATGATTGTTTTCACTGTTTTGTTACAGTTCCCAGAATATTAGTATCTCTTTGGAAACTAAGAGTGTTCCAGATGAGACACCGCTACATCTTTTGGTAGTGGTGGTGGGAATGGTGTGTGCCATATTATCTTAGGTTCAGCTCAGTAAATGTTGAAGCATCAGGACATTCTCCGTGCTCTCAGGGAACTTAGAACCCTGAGGCAACATAGTGCACACACCCTCTGGAATCTGCCTGCTTGTATTGAAATTCTCACGAATTATGGAACCTCTTTGGGCCTCAGTTTCCTCATCTGTGAAATGGAGATGACAATAATAATAATCCTACTCCGTAGAGTTGTGAAGATTAACTGAGTTTCTATATGTGAAGAATACCTGCCACACAGAAAATGCTATATTGGAATTTGCTGTTGTGGGTGGGTAGCTGTCGAATTAACATCTCAGCTAGAACACAGGTCAATGGCAGTTCCACCTGGGCATGCTCCCATGACACAGCGAGCCAGAGAACATAGTAGAGACCTAGGCTTGCACTGACAGATGATCACATCTACTCTATCCCAGTGGTCAAAGCAAGTGCCCTGGCCAAGCCTAGTAAGAACAGGGGCAAAATTAAACAGGGACAAAGAAGCAGGTTTCTCACTGCTATCTCCCCAATGTCTTTATGCAGAACACCAGGAGGCATATTGGGTTTTTCTCAGGATTATATAAAGCATGTAAATGCATGTGTGTCTGTGAGAAGGTGCTGGGTAGTATGGGGGAAATCTCATTACTTTCTCTCATGCAGTTGTGACATCATCCGCAGGGTAGAAATCAAATCTTCTGTCTACTGTGTTTAAGTTTTGCATTTACAGTAATACATTGTGGATATTGATGTAGCAACGGAAAATAACCTGACATTCCAACTCTTCACATGGTGTGATTAAAGGAACATTGAATAATGAGAGGCTCTCCTAGGCTCCAGCACTTTCCAAAGATGATGTAACTAGATTCTGAGTCATCTTAAATTAAGCCACTGAATTCTTCACCCACTTGTCTCTGACCATGTCCCCAACAGTGGTATGAGGCCCTGCTGTGTACCTAACACTGTTGAGAGACCCTAAGTAGTTCAATATTTAGGGTCTTTTCTCTGACAGTTTGGATTTAGAGAATCTTGTTTAGATAGCACATGTATGTTTATGTTACATATCATATGATGTGTGTAGAACATATATAAAATAAATAGTTTCATATTCATCTCCTGGTGAGCCTTTTCAGAGAGATGATTTGTTCAGAGTAGACCTCCAAAATCATTTACTAAATAAATGACCATTCTCTGGTACTTATCGTTCATTTACTTTTTAATCAACATGTATTTGTTAAAATTGATGTAAGACCAGTTGTGCATTTTCTCAAAGCCATGAAAGATATAGGTAGGAGGAAATTATGAAATTGAAAGTAACTAGTTCGCTTTCTTTTTACCTCCGAAGCCCTGAAACCTCACAGTTTGGAACATAGACACCATGGAAGAAATATTTGCAGCTCGCCTTCTCTCCTCCTGGTAACAAAACTGAGCCTCCGTGTTTCAAACAAGGTAGAACAACTCTGTCACCACCCTTCACTTCTTGCCATGTGAAGAGAGTCATGATCCAACACTTGCTATTCTTGTCACAATAGCTCTTGTCTCAGGAATTCAATTTTCAGTGTCTCATGAATTTAATACCTGCACTATTATCAGAAGATTTGTAATAACTCATACAGCTGAACCTTTTCCAAATTTCCTGTTCATCTTAAATCTTTCCACCCTTCCACCTGGGTGTAGAGGAGGGCCTTGTAAAAAGGCAATTCCCCCACAGTGTGCTGCAGTTACATACAGTGTGACCAAAACACAAGATCTCAGATGTGTCAGGGAAAAGACTGCTTCTGTTGACTTTAGACAAAGAAATGGGGAGCAGTAGGATAAGGACATGCATATCATCTAAGCTCTTCGGGGAACTGTCCCTGTGGACAGGGTTATTACTGGCCTTTCCCTTTAATTCCCAAAGCTCTTTTTCATCACAGCAGTACCCTCTAACACCTACTAAACCAGCGATACCTTCTAGCAAACTCCCTACCTATCCCGCTTTCAAAATCTGTTCTTTTTTAAAGTAAAAAGCTAAGTTTCAGAATCTAATTTGAGAAACACTCCACCTCTCAGTAATTTGCAGGCAACTAAGATCTACCTTGAGCCCAGGGAATATGTGCAAATTCTCTGCCTTGGGTTGCCAATGTCTTTAGCTCTCTCCTGTGCTAGAACATGCCCCATCAAGCAGATATTGCAAAGAGGATTATGGAACTTAATTTCCAGGAACAGATAAAGGGAAGGGGAGTCAGTCATCTCACATATCTTGAGGCCAAATTATGTTTTCAATCCACAAACTAATCTCTTGATTTTTTCCACAGAATTGTTTCAGAAGAATTATATAGTAATCACAGAGACTTAATTTTACACCTGTCTAGTTTATTATCACTTTAGCTGGAGAATACTTAGTTCATATGTATAAGATTACAAAATAAAAGTAATGAGTGTAGAATAAGTGCACATATTAACTTTAAATTCATAATTCTTTTATTAGAAAAATTTGAAATCAGCATTGATATCTAATTACTAGTATTTGATTCTATATCAAAAAGGAAATATGAATTTACCTAGATTAGAGTTTGGTAATAAAACTTTATAGGCATTACAATGCAACTTTAAGATACATTTTTTATAAATATAATAATATAGGAGTGCATTTAATAAGAACAGTAAGAAAGCTTTCCACCCTCCCTTTCTTCTTTTCCTCCTTTCTTCCTTCCATCTCTTTAACTTTCCTTTAATCAATATATCCTATTGATTGCCTGCTATGCACTAGCATTTGTTAACAATTTAAAATAGAATTACCATCATGTGACATTTTAAAATTGCATGTGTTTTTTAATTATTGATAAAGTAAAGGTTAAAGTAACATACATAAAAGTTAGAACCAAGCCTAACGCGTCTATAATGTGATGTCAGTGTGGGTGGTTGTGTGTTTACTTGCTCTTGTGTAACTCACTCTTATGCCATTGGAAGAGCAATCACAGAGCAGCTGTGCTAAACCTTCTCAGAATCTGAGCATGGCACACTTTGATAGCTTGTGTGCTTACTCATATTTTTATGTGAACGGACTTGGTCAGGAATGATTTGAAAAACAAAGAGAAGTACAGGATAACAATTTTGAAAATTGGAAGCACCTTTAAAAACTGTTTAAATATAGAAACCAAAATGACAGGAGTGATTTTATTAGAACATCTGACATGTACACTCAAATGCAATTCAGTGTAATACAAAATTAATGCATTAGCACTTCTCTTTGTGTTGAAAATTTGACATCAAATATAATTGATAATTCCATTGATTTGCAGGACATTTTAATACTGAGTATTATAAATAAAAATAGATTTTTTTTTGTTATACTTAGGATAACCAACCACCTTGCTTTGCCTGGGCCTGTAGGACTGGGGCTGTAGGATACAGATGAGGGGGCAGGCTATGTGTTTCAGGGAGCTGGGGAACCCTGGGCAAACTGCACATTG
>NW_006296627.1:172043-178281 GCF_000327345.1 Myotis davidii | reverse complement strand
GTTCCAGCTATGAATGATAATCATTTCAGTATCATTAAAAAAAAAACGATGCTCAGGTCCACCCAAGACCAATGACATTGGAGTCGATACATTGTAGAAGCTCCCAGGTAATTCTAATGTGTGGCAGAGCCAAGAACCACTGCTCCTGGGCTCCTCCAAATGCCAGTCCACATGGAAAAGCCCAGCCTGGTTCTAGTTTGCAGGCAGAGCACAGCAGAGTGCAGAAACTATCCCCGTCCAGGACCTAACCCTACTGTGCCACTCATGTGAACTTACCCAGTGGTGCGTGGGTGAGGCCTTGTTTTTCCTTATGAAGCCTGCCCCCGACCCTCTACAGTTCTCCTTGTAACAATCATGTATGTTGATAAGAGATCTGAGTTCTGTAAACTGTTTTATAAACTAAAAAGTCAGTTTTAGATTTCAGGATTACAAAAAAAAATGACTAAATATCTTTCGAGATTATAAATTGTGATTTGTGTAACTTATAAACTCCTAGTGCCAAGCACACAATGTTTAATTTATTTTTCAAATCTTAGAATCTTTCATTTACTGATTTTTCTTAAATAAAGAATTAAGGGTCTTCATCCAAGGGGTTCATTTATGTTTCCAACACTCATCAAGTATTTATTATCAAGTGCAATTTGGTCCAGCCTTTGTGAAATGCACTATGGGGAATATCAAAAATATAATAAAGTACCGATTTCAATTTGATAACTGCTCTAATTTGTCAGAGTAGCTCTTTCTTGATTGCTATCATATTTTATGTTGTATAAATTATCTATCACACACTTTTCTAAACTCTTACAAAATTTTATTTACTTCTTATTACAAACTTATGCCTTAGGGAATATTGTCATCAGTCCCGTTTTACAGTTGAGGAAAGTGGGAACATAAAGAGGTTAATTAAACTGTTAAGGTCACAGAGCTAGTAACTGGGGGGACTGGATTTCAAACAGAGGCAATGGTGGGGTCCATGCCCTTAATCCCTGCTTTATACCACCTCCTGTCAAAATGCAAGTTGACAGTTGACTGAAACCCACGGGAAGACTTTACATTAGAAAAGGAAATGGAAGTATGTAAGATACTCTCTCCCACCATATTTAAAGATTCTTCCTAGTGAGTGGGAGCAGGAGATATGAGTCCAGACTTGGTCACCCATGAAGTACACTTTTTAGAACCATCTCCTCTGTCATTCTATTCTGAAAATCACAGTTTGGTGATTGTTGAAGGATTCTTACACATGTTATAACTCCAATTTCTCATTTACCAGATGATAAAATAGAATTTTAAATGAATGTGGAAACAGCTCAGAAAATATAGCTAGCCATTATGAACCATGAAAAGGGGAATGAAAAGAGGGAGAAAAGGGGAGAGAGAAAGAGAAAGGCAGAGGGATATACCTATAAAACAGAGAACCTAATGATAAAAATATAATCAAGCACTGTTTTCAATGTGATAAGTGCTCTAATTTGTCAGAGTAACTCTTTTTTCATAACTGTCATATTTTTTCATTGTAATAAATATTCTTTTCTTTTTTCCATTTTCTTTATTGATTAAGGTATTACATATGTATCCTTATTCCCTCATTGCCCCCCAACCCCCTCACTCATGCCCTTACCCCAACTATCATATTTTATATTGTATAAAGTATGTACCACACACTTTCCTAAACCCTTATACAAATTGATTTACTATTTATTACAAACTTCTGTCTTAGGGAATATTGTCAACAGCCCCTGTAAACTCAGGAAGAGCTGGATCTCATCCCACACTCCCAAGGGCTCCTAGAAAAGAAGATGTATCATGTGTGGCACTAGCCCACCTATTACCCATAATTTCCTTGCACCCTGTTTTTCCTTTTCCAACTTCTACATCTGTTCTTTTTGTAAATCCTCTTAGAAAAAAGAAGTTACTGTCACTATATGTCTTAAAAAAGTTAGTGGGCATGCCACAGCTTCTGTCTTTAGATTTAGTAAAATAACTTAAGTATTAGATCAGTGCTGGGATCCCTTTAGACATAGGGAGCAGGGTCTTCTTCCACATTATGTGCCATAATTTGTCTCTGGTTTCAGAGTCAGCTCTGCATATGCCCAGAAGTGTGTGTGTGTGTGTGTGTGTGTGTGTGTGTCTTTGAAAACTTTATTTAATAATTTTTTAAAATTTTGTTAACTAGAGTTTATATTCAGTATTATTTTGTATTGCTTTCAGGCCAGAGTTTTCATATATTTAATGAATATTGTTTCCATTAAATTTTGCCTATCAATTTTCTTTTCTTATTGGGAACCAAAAAACAGCCCAAGGTATCTCACAGATTGTATTATTTTGTATTGCTTTCAGGCCAGAGTTTTTATATATTTACTGAAGATTGTTTCCATTAGATTTTGCCTCTGAATTCTCTTTCCTTATTGGGAACAAAAAACAGCCCACGGTATCTCACAGATGCCCAGATCTTTCTTACAGGCAAACTCCACTTTTCTTATCCTTGCCATAGAACTAAGTCTTCTAAGCATATGATGAGATTAAATAAAATTCCATTAGGGTCAGAGTAAGAACAGGGTAGGAGCAGAGAGAGTCCATACTGATGGGGGAGAAAAGAAGAGAAGCAGTCCCAAATGTCTTAAGCGTACAGAGTATTAACATGAAGAAAATAGATAAATCAAGAATGTTGCTGATGTTCATGGAGACATGGGTGAACCTATAAGAATGTAAGTGCAGCATAATGCTATACTTCTCATGATTTTCAAAATACTATTTTTCTTAATTCCCTACCTAAACTTCACAAGATAGTCATAAAAACATAACATTATTCCCTTATGCAGATGAGAACTTCAGATCTATTCCCTAGTCATCTCATTTAAGTTCCCTTGGTAAGTTCACAGCAGATCTTATATTAAACAGTGCCAATTTTTCCCTGAATATTGAACAGGGACCTCCAGAAATTAATATTCTCTATTGCAAGAAGTGTCTAACAGAAAATTGCAATGCTCACCATAAAGCATTGAAACTTGCGCAGAACATTGGCTGATAACTTATAAGATTTTTCTCTTAAAAGACTCTGGACAGCATGTTAGTCAGCAAATAAGTACAAGAGTCTATTTGGGTCCCCAGGAGTGAAAGGAGGAATTTTAAAGGACTATTGAGTTTGCTGAATTTTCACAGTGGATCAGCAGAAGTTACTTGCTCCAGGATCTTGGCCACTTGTGCTATGTTCCAGGGTTCTCGGTTCAAGAGCTCTGAGTTTCACTTTCTCATCTGTAATCCAGCCCTTTCTGCGTGAAGCACACAGGAATACAATGAAAGCCAAGGGGCTAGCTGGTTTCAAGGCTGTGTCAATATCACCTCACATTCTAATTCGGAGGAGACTGCATGGGAGCATGAGAAGAGGCTTACACGGTGTTGGTAGGGAATCTGATTCACTGAACAAAGCAATTGTTCTCCCATGTGTGGAACAAATGGGTTTTTCTAAAGTGAAGCGAAGTGTTAATCAAGATTTTGTAGGGAGAGTCACAATAAATTGAAGAGCTTCCTGGGTTTCTGTGCCATTCCCTCTACCTATGAGTGCATGTCCGGATTTGCCAAAGCAAAAGAGAGCCTTTGCTGAATTATAGTTGTCAGTTCCAAATTTTTTTTTAAGTATATTTTATGGATTTTTCACAGAGAGGAAGGGAGAGAGATAGAGAGTTAGAAACATCGATGAGAGAGAAACGTCAATCAGCTGCCTCCTGCACATCTCCCACTGGGGATGTGCCCGCAACCCAGGTACATGCCCTTGACCAGAATCGAACCCGGGACCCCTCAGTCCGCAGGCCGATGCTCTATCCACTGAGCCAAACTGGTTTCGGCCCAATTTTTTTTTAAGTAACTTTTTGGAAACAGAAAGAACCTTTCATAAGTTTAAGCAAAACCCATATATCTCAGAACAGGGTTTTGGCCCAACTAGTCAGATTCCTGACTCCCTGAACTAACTTTTGAGTGTGATTCTGGCCAAAGAAACAATATATATGATATATTTATTTCCAATCTTTTAAAAAGTACATATTTACCCCCTGTGATGAGGACAATACATTATCACTATAGCACATCATGGAAAAAATGAAACTTTAAAAAATAATATGAAAATCATCTCTTATAATGTCTTCTATATCTTCCTTAAAAAAGCAGCCTTTGATTTTTAAAGTATTCTCTTCTAGTTTCTTGTTATATTGCTCCACATACAGTCACATATCCTGAACTATCTGTATGTGTTTGTTCTCTCTTTATAAAAATTGCATCTTTCATGAATCAGTTTCTGTATCAATGAAAATACTCTTTAAAACATGACTTCACGTTATTTATTTTTAATGTGGATGTAACACAAATTAAAATGCCATGGCAACTTAACTTGATAAACTTACTTTGCCATGGTTTTGTGTTGTCCACACAGCCCTTTTTCTGAAAGCAAAGCAGGCAAAAAGTCTTACCATCTAGGATCTGAGGGACTACGGGGTGAAAAGTGATCCCTGTGTTGTCCCCACGATTTTCTGAGCCCAATCTTTGGAGATCAAGCTAAGGAAATGGTTACAAACAAAACAGGGTTTCTACAATTTCTGCTGTTGTCTAATAAGCCCCAGATAGTCGAGACCCCAAATCATTTCCACCGGTGATTTAAGCTGGAAAAGAGATTGCAAGTGGTGGTGCCAAGCCACTGCCAGTAACCCAGATGACTCACCTAGCTGCCTAGGATCCCTTCGTTATTGCATCAACCACACTGTGACACAACCCTGCATTGTGCATGACTGAATTGGCTGAGCTATTTTATTACACAGAAGCAGGGTTCATCACACTTGAAATAGCCCCAGTTTAATCAGAAATTGGGCTTTTAGCAAAGCGATGTCACAGTATTAACATCCCCATTATACCAAGAACCCAAGGTCCTGGTGCTACTGAAGTAAGAATGCCCTCCTGATACGTAGGGGAATAAATCACCTCACATACTGACCCCAGTGATTAGAATCATGCAAATGCCTCAAGTCTGATTTATAGAGGGGTTTGAAGTGATATAGAAGCCAAAGTAATTATAACTTTCTAAATCTTTCTTTCACACTAATTTCCAAAATAATGGAATAAAACTGATTATAAGAAGAGGTTGCTTCATCACATCTTCTCTGATAGAGTTGTTCCATTCCAAGGTTTATAAGACAATCCCTAAGTAAATAATGGAATAAAACTGATTATAAGAAGAGGTTACTTCATCACATCTCTGATAGAGTTGTTCCATTCTAAGGTTTATAAGACAACCCCTAAGTTGTTTCTGTGTAAACAGGAAATGTGAACATTCCCTAAATTTACATGTAGGCATGGTTGGTGCCAACGCGATCCTATCCATGGTAGAGTCATTTTCACACAATTGCTTACACAGGAGCAAGGGTAAGCTTTACTGCTATTGCCCTGATGTCCCATGGACATGGAGCAGAAAATTTGTTAGTTCCTCACCTGTTTTTTTAGCCCTCCTTCTAATTAATGTCTAACTATTTTTGTGTGGATCTCTGATTTTTCCATTAGATGGATCTCTAAGACTCTTGATCACATGGGACTTGAGAATCATAGAAGATATATTAGCATGCAGCTTTCCTCTGTGACTATGAAATAAAATAGAAAATATAATAAAATTTAAAAATGTTATCCTAGGGTTAGCCTTGATTTTACTAGTAGAATAAGGAAGAATTATATTGGAAGGACCAAAATTGCTCAAAAACTTTGGACTGCACCGGGATTTTTGGAAGGTTCCTTGTTGCCCTTCTATACATGTTATTTATGTCACATTATCAGGGTTGGTATCCATACTTACTTTATTTTACTTCTACAAGAAAATATTTTCTAAATAGAATCCCTCTCTGAAGAACCCTTTTAATATACTGTGTTTTGAAAGTAGGATACCATCTCAAATATAAAACAAGGGGAGGGAGGAGAGGGTGGGGTTAAGAGCGAGAGATCAGCCAAAGGACTTGTATGCATGCATATAAGCATAATCAATGGGCAGAGACACCAGCAGGGAGAGGGCATGAGTGGAGGGTGGGCAATAGGGAGATAAGGACACATATATAACACCTTAATCAATAAAGAAAGAAAGAAAAAAGCTCTA
Organism: Myotis davidii; assembly: GCF_000327345.1. NCBI lineage: Eukaryota > Metazoa > Chordata > Mammalia > Chiroptera > Vespertilionidae > Myotis > Myotis davidii. Next base: position 172,160 of record NW_006296627.1, on the reverse strand, counting down.
ATAATTAAGACATTTGTTATTGGTGCAGGAATAAATAAACCTATGAGAAGAATGCAAAAAAAGATTCAGAAATGTATACACATCTTTGGAAATTTGATTTATCACAGAGATGGCACT
>NW_006296627.1:167621-171715 GCF_000327345.1 Myotis davidii | reverse complement strand
TGTGTGTGTGTGTGTGTGTGTGTGGCAGGGGAAGGTGGGGCTTGTGGTTGGGGCTAAGAAAGAGATGTATGCCAGGGCCAGATGGAGTTACGCTGAGATGCCTTAAATAAAACATTGACTTACAAGTACAGAAAGAAATTTAACAACACTGGGCAAGGGAAAAATCATGTGTGTGTGTGAGGCCGGGGGAGGGTGGGGCTTGTGGTTGGGGCTAGGAAAGAGATGTATGCCAGGGCCAGATGGAGTTATGCTGAGATGCCTTAAATAAAACATTGACTTACAAGTACAGAAAGAAATTTGACAATTGCTTGTGACCTACTTCTGTATGTACTGACTGGCTCTTAGGTTCATGGACAAGGGGCATCTCTCATGCAGCTTCTTGGACCATGTGCTCAGCTTCCCCTTAATCATCAGCGCATCCAGTGGGCTTCATGCTGAGCTGTCTCAATAGATTATTTATTTCCAAAGCCAGTCTACATGCTTCCCAAGTCCCTTAAATAAAACCTGAAAATGTTTTCTCTGTGGAGAAAGTCTTGTTATCTCTGGAGACAAAAAGGCTTGGGTCCACTCACTCATCTGTGGTCTTCATGGTACATATCGATATGGAATAAAAAAGGGGAAAGAAACCTAAGTTTCAATACCAGTTTTCAAAGTCAGTCTACATGCTTCCCAAGTCCCTTAAATAAAACCTGAAAATGTTTTCTCTGTGGAGAAAGTCTTGTAATCTCAACCGACTGGACTCTGGAGACACAAAGGCTTGCGTCCACTCACTCATCTGTGGTCGCTCTCTGTTCTGTCTATACATTGTATTGTCACTTGGGTTGGTAATTTCACCATTCTTTTTTTAAAATATATTTTTATTTATTTCATAGAGGAAGGAAGAGGGAGAGACAGAGAATCATTGATTGGGCTGCTCCTGCACACCCCTTCCTGGGGATTGAGCCTGCAACCCGGGCATGTGCCCTGACTGAGAATCAAACCATGACCTCCTGATTCATAGGTCGATACTCAATCACTTAGCTACACCAGACGAGCCCATGTCTGGTTTTTGATGGTGTTAAGTTCTCTAGAAGGATGAGAAGAATAGCATGTAAAATATCTTGGACAATACTTGAATCTCACATAGAAATTAAATTAACAGTCACTAACTTTTCTAAGCAATTGGTTATAAAAAATAAACTAACGTTTTACCGGTCACCATTACAACAGATTTTGAAGTAGTTACCCATTTCACATTTAGAAAATTGAGACATGGAGACACTGAATATTTTCCCCAGGGTAATAGAGCCAGGAAGTAACTGAGCCAGAATTTAAACTGAAGGCAATTTCCCTCCAGAGACTAAACTCCCAGGCACTCTGCTCTACTAAACAAATAGTGACTATCAGTTGTATTATGATTACTACTTCTAGTCTTCATCCCATATCTGGGTATTGTCGCAGTTGATCCTCTTCTTAATTATATATTTAAAAATACACCTTAATGCAGCACCTTCTTTTAGTATTTTCACCTTTTAATGATTAGTTGCTTATATGGAATTCCCTTAGACTAAAACTTGCTGCACACAATTATGGCTATTATACAGATTCTCCAGCAATTTAAGATTCAAGTTAAAAATATGTAAATGCAGACATATTGATTTTTCTATAACTCTAGGCAACAAAACAAATATGTGTACAATTTATGTATATAATAGAAGCTGTGTAAACACATGCTAGTGACCTACTTTCCTCCTAATACATTTTACTTCTTAACTCTGCACTATTTTTTACATCAAAAAGAATCTTTTTTACTCTCTCTTCACTTCCGATTTCCTGTCAGCTAAAAAATGCAGTAGAATGCCGTTTATGTTGCATGATGTGTGTTTCAGTATTGAACCCAATTGTCTCATTCTAGGCAATATGTCTCAATGTAATCTCCATGTCTTTATCTGGGAAGAGTTTTGGAAAAGAAGTCTTCCCTCTCTTTGTAGCTTTTTATTTGAGAGCTTAGAAGAAATAACATAAAACAATTCACCGTCAAAATTTCTTAAAAAATCAATGCACAGTTTACTTTGCTGTCTCTGCCCTCCATATTTTGTTATACATTACAATGGCCTTATTTCTATGAAGAACAGTGCAGAATTATTTCCATTACTTTCTCTCTGGTGCAGCTAATATTTCACCGCAGTGGAAGGATATAGCATATCCTTATCCGTGATTATCTGGGCTTATACTGCACTGATTCATGCATGTATTCATCCAAAATATTAAACAGCCTTTAAAATGAATATGGTAGTTTTATATGTTCTGACAAGAAAGGATGCTCAATATATATATTAAGTAAAAAAGAGGAAGTTGAAAAGCAATATTTTTATCAGGATCTAATTTTTTCAAAGAAAAAAGTAAGATGACTCCATATGTATGTGCATTTGTAAAAAAATTCAGGAATGATATATTTCAAAATGTTAATACTAGTTACCTCTGAGAAATAAATTAACTTGGGTATGAGTGCAATGACGATTAAGATAAAGCATTCTTTGTTATTTATACACTTTTTTCAGTCTTATGTAGATTTTTAATATTGTCCAGTTTTGTATTTTACAGTACTAGTATAGTAATTAAAAAACACATATCATACCTGTTATAAGATTCCCTGTGTGTAAAAAGACCAATGGGCATGTCTGAGCTTAGTGGTATTGTCATCTAACTGACAGAATAAAATAAGTGAGCCCTGGCCAGTTTGGTCAGTTGTTTCAGCACCATTCTGAGCAACAAAGGGTTTCAATTCCTGGTGAGGGCACATGCCCAGGTTGCGGGGTCTGTCCTGGTTGGGGTGAGTACGGGAGGCAATCTGTCAATGTTTCTCTCTCTTCCTCTCCCTTCTTCTCTCTCTAAAACCAATAAAAATATATCAAAAAGAAACAAGTGAAAATGATAATTACAATACAAAGGGGAACGTGTACTGAGTTCTATAAGACAGGTGCACATATATTTGAGATGAGGGGACACTTACATCTCATTGTGAATATAAGGAATAAATAAATGCATACATGAGATCTGATTGGGAAAGAAGCGCTTTTAGCAGACAGAGTTATATAGCTTGAAGGAATGTGTCTTTTCTCCTTCCTGTTGTCAGTGCCTAAGATATGGTAGGGTCTCAGTAAATGCCAGTTCTGAGAAAGAGGAAAGAAGGAAGGAAAATAGGGAATACAATGGAATAATCATCACGGTATAGGGTATAAAGCTGTGTAGGATATAGAGACTATCTCATTTCATGCTTTAATTCTCTTCAGAAGAGCAGTATGATCCCAGTGTGATGGTCTGTTCTGAGTGGGGCCAAGGATGCCTCACCACAGTTACACCTAGAAGTTTTTATTCTACTTTTATTACCAGAAAGTTAATGGTCTACTCTTTAACCATCATCTTGGCAACAAAACAGCATTATAAGAGGAGTGAAGTTTTTCTTCTGGTATAGACACCTAGTGGTACATTTAGTACTGGAACCTAGAATTTCTGAGTTTTTAGAAGTTCTTAGTAGTCTTTTTTTTTTTTTTTGGTCTTTTTTCTTTTCAATGAGTAGTAGTCCAAACAAAAGAGCTATTTGGTTCAAAAGTATGGGACTTGAAGTGTTTATTTATTTACTTTTATTTTTATTTTTAAAATATATTTTTATTGATTTCAGAGAGAAAAAGAGAGAAAGATAGAAACATAAATGATGAGAGAGAATCATTGATTGGCTGCCTCCTGCATGCCTCACATTGGAAACCAAGCCTGCAACCCGGGTATATGCCCAGATGGGGAATCAAACCATGACCTCCTGGTTCATAGGTCAATGCTCAACCATTGAGCCCCACTGCCTGGATTAAAATTTATTTAAATATGGGGTATATTAAGAAACAGTGGACAGCTCAGATTGACTAGAACATATGACTTATATTAGGGAGCCATAAAAAATTCAAACTTTACCCTAGCCGCTTTGGCTCAGTGGATAGAGCATCAGCCTGCAGACCAAAGGGTCTCAGGTTTGATTCTGGTCAAGAGCATGTACCTTGCTTGGTTGCAGGATCCTCCCTGGCCCTGGCCCTGGTCATGGCTTCTGCAGGACGCAACCAATT
>NW_006296627.1:153823-167525 GCF_000327345.1 Myotis davidii | reverse complement strand
AAAAAAATTCAAACTTTACCTCAGAGCCATAAAAGAAGATGAAAGCAATGAGATACACTCATCAAGGTACTTCACGAGGTGGAACAAGAGATGACTAAAATCAAGCAAAGGGACCAGATCTAACTTCCTGCCTGAAACAATATTGAAAATATACAAAATATATGACATAATGGTATTTAATACATTGAATTTGAAACAACAAAGGGCAGTAACTGTGGGGAGACAATGAGAGAGTTGAGAGAACCAAGTGTGAGATCTACAATTGTCCCAGCATCCGGCCTGCTATGAGTTTGCAGAGTCTGGCGTGAAGATTAGGACTCATGCAGAGAGCTGGGATGCAGGGAGGTGAAGGGGCCTAGAGCTCTAAGGAACAGGGTATCAGAGAGGAGGTCGCTGCAGAGAGAGGCAAAGACAGAGACAGTGCGAGAAGAGCACTATAGGGTCTGCAGAGGTGTCTTCTCGACTTCTCAGATGACCAGTGAATGTGTGTGAAGAAACTACTGTGGCTGGGAAATCATCCTGAAGGAGACACAGGAGGATACCTGGTACTCGCTCTTGGTTAGGAATCTTTCTGATGCCCAACAGCTAGAGCAGAAAACCTCATGATTCATGACCGCAGGTGGAGTGCACAGAAAGGACTTGCCTCCACAGGGACAACACTAGCCCCAAATCACACAGTGCTCTGTTACCGGCAAACAGATTAAAGTAAAATTCAAAAGAATCATATAATCTCTTTCTCTCTTTTTTGTTTTGTTGATCCTCTCTCGATTTTTTAAATTTATCTTTATTGTTGAAAATATTATAGATGTCCTCCTTCCCCTCCCCCTCCATTGAACCCCTCGACCCTGCACCCACCCCTCGGAGGCCTTCACCACACTATGATCTGTGTCCATGGGCTATGCATACAGGTGAATCTCTCCCCACCCCTCCACCTGGGCCTTCCCTCTGAGATTCATCAGTCTGCTCCATACTTCTATGCTTCTGGATCTATCTTGTTCATCAGATAAAAGAATTATATGATTTCAAAGAACCTTCACTGCATCCCAGAACAAAACAAATAAACAACAACAAAAACCCTAGAATTTATTTCAATTTCCTAAGTAGTTTGTCATTCTTTCTCCCTTTTTATCATAAAGGTTATATTGTTAATTTGTTCATTATTTTAAAATTTAGATTTTAAATATTTTCTATAAATAAAATTAATTAGCAATCAAAAAATCGTATAAAACAATTATAAATTATAAAGATATGTTTTTTCTAACCCCAATTTATACTATTTGCTTTTATTTCCAACATAATTAATTGATAAATATCTTGCTCTGATTAAAAAAACAAACAAACACACTCAGTCTGAAAGTAGTCTGACCTCCCCCTTGGGGCTTTCTTGGAGTGAAAATCATGCGGTTTTGGCTGCTCGATAAATCTGTCCATTAAGTACAGGGATACACAAGAGGAACAGACTCCTTTCCCCGTGGAGGGTAGATTGCTTAACTTACCGATTCATCTAGACATTCAAATTTTCCATGTCATCACTGCTTCCACTTTATCAGAAATATTTGTCTTGAAAGAACTTCTAAAATACTTTATATTCATGTTCATGACTATTACTCATTCTATGAATTTTAAAACTGGGGTCAGAGGAACTCCAATGCATACTATATAGGGTAGGATTGTGTTCAACTGCTTATTATGTTTATGAGTTCATACAGTTTACTTAAGGGTTATATTGCCCTAACCAGTTAGATTCAGTGGATAGAGCATCAGCCAGTGAACTGAAGGGTCTCGGGTTCCATTCTGGTCAAGGACACCTACCTTGGTTGCAGGCTCAATCCCCAGCCCTGGTCAGGGCAAATGCAGGAGGCAACCAATTGATGTCTCGCTCTCACATAGAAGTTTCTCTCTCTTTCTCTGTCTCTCCTCCCTTGCAGTCTCTCTAAAATTCAATTGAAAAAAAATATCCTGGGGTAAAGATTAACAATAATAAAAAAGATTATCGTGATTTATTTCCTGTAGTCATTAGCCAGAATGAATTGGTATAAAATTAAGAAAAACAATAGATGTTTCCTTGGCTGATTCAGTAGGATACTGTGAGTAGAAGAGAATCATCAAGGGCCGCTTTGGAAATCTCCCCTTGAACTGCTGAGCTTTCCACATCTACTGGGAAAGGTAGCTGCCTTGAGAAACACCTCACTCCCCCAGCAGAGAGCTTTTAAGAGTCAGAGGTTCTAGCTAAATAATCTAGAGCAGCCTTTTGTTAATAAAGTCAGCAGACCTCAAGGCATTTAGCCGGTCAGTTTCTTTCGTTCTTTCTTTTATTACTATATTATTTTTTAAAAAAAATACATATTTTTGTTTATTTCATAGAGGAAGGGAGAAGTAGAGAGAGATAGAAACATCAATGATGAGAGAGAATCATTGATCGGCTGCTTCCTGCACATCCCCCACTGGAGATTGAGCCCACTACTCAGACGTGTGCCCTGATCTGGAATTAAACCATGAGCTCCCGGTTCATATGTCGATTCTCAACCACTGAGCCATGCTGGTTGTGCTAGCTGGTCAGTTTTTTAATGCCAGAGGCAACTTCTTTGCCTCCTTTCCGCTGAAGCTGGGGGTAAAATGTATCTGCATTTTGCACTTCTTACAGATCTATGTTCCTGTATTGAATGTGACCCGCCCCCCACAGGAGAAATAAACAAAATTATTCTTGAAAATAAAAATCTCACAATTGATAAATGAGGATAAAATTTCTTCTCCTGAAGCTATATGGTCCAACTCTGTTACAGAGGCACATGTGGGTGCTAAATGCTTCTAGCTTTTTTTATTCCAATATTAATAATAAAAAGCTTAAACTGTTCTGCAGCTAGTAATACAATATTCCCTTTGTTTACTTCTAGAATTATCTTCTCATAATCAAATGATTTTCAAAAGCATTCTTTTCAATTCACCCAAGGGAAATAACATTTATGGAGTAGCTAATGGGTGCTAGACATAATTGTGGGTGTTTATGTTCAGTATTTAAGGCAACCTTAAACTCATGCTATTTCAGCTAAGATACCGAAGCTAGCTGAAATTAAGCATTTTAAATTAAAAATATGTCTGGAAGTAGAGATGAGGAAAAAGGAGGCCTACATAGATCAGATCATGACTTGTGCCTAATCTCTATACATCTGACTTAATAGGTCAATTTTTCATCCATTTTGATTATCTGTATCAAGCCTGTTTATTGTTAGGAGAGAAATGTATTCCTCATTAGAATGAGGAGATTAATGTGTGTGAACAGCCCAGTGAATTTTGTAGATGGGGAGACAGTTTTGAAAACACTGCCTTCATCATTTTCATTCACCCTCCTTCCCTTGCCAATTGAAGCCAATTTCCAATGGTGCAACGCAGCTTATATCAGAATCTGTGTGATGTCTTTAATGTTCCATTTAAAAGAACTGGATAAAGCATCTCTTGGGGCAAACCGGGAAGCTTTGTTTAAATGGCCCCTAACTCTGCTTTAAAGCTTGCTGATATTACAAAGAAACCCAACCGTAGCCAACAAGTGAGTTCTTAGAATTGCATTTTCTTTGGCAGGTAGATGGTTTTGCTTCGTGCTGGAATGGAGGGTAATAGAGAATAATGGTTAAGAATATGGGTTTTGAAGTCAGGCAACTGAGAATTGTAACCCAGTACAGTCATTTGTGTGACAGTGAGCCGGCTACTTAATCTCCTCAAGCAGAAATCTGCTCTTCTAAACTCAGGGGGAGAGAACAACCTGCCAGGCAAGGTGCTGTGAAAACAGAATATTACAAGCGTGTGGGGCACTTAGCACAGCACCTAGTACTTAGCTACTGAGCATTTCCTACTCATTTCCCCTTATAGGGGAAAACTCCATGAGAGATAGGTGTGTTTTTGCCGGCATTTGACACTTAGGGAAACCGAGGTTTACAGAGGGGATATATAAAATGTGATGATGGTCACACACTAATGCCAGGATGTGAATGGAGGTTTATGTCTGCTGTGGGCACCTGAGCCCCTAAGCGTGCTCCTGTTCACTTTTCACCTGTGATCCTTGTGGCACCATGAAGTAAGTAGGTATGTAATTCCCAACAGAGAAGATCAGTAATATAGGCTCAGGGCGTTCAATGACTTCAATGGGCACATGGTTGCTAAGTGGTACAGCTACGATTAGGACCCATGTCTGTGTGATATGATTGTGATATGATCTTGTCTTTACTACTAGTATCTCCATCTCCTTCATCTCCTGGGGTTCTCCCTCTGAACGTGCTCTGTACCCCAGGACTCGTTCTACACTGTGCCTGGCATGAATCCTCCAGTGACTCCACATCACCTTCACAGTGAAGCCAAACATCCCTCTAGCACTTGCCTGGCTCTATGTGATTGGAGTCCTGCCCCTTTCTCATCTCACCTGTTGGTGTACTGCCTGCCAGCACCTTTGGTCTTGTCCTCTCACCTAATGCACTACTTGTAACTCCCCAACACTTGCCATGCTGTTTTCTGTCTCTCTGCGTTGGTCCCTGCATGGAATATGCTAGCTCATCTTGTCCACTCTGTGACTTCTTATTCATCTTTCAAAACCCTCTGAAATCCTTGTCCACAAGGAAAACTGAGCACTCCAAGGTGTGGCCATCAAAGTATGTCACTGGGCTCGCTGCTGGGAGCATAAATGATTGACAACTCTAGCTGCTGCTTTCAGTATCCACCGGGGCTTTTTGCTGATAGGCTGTTTCCATTAGGCTGCTCGCAGCCAATGACTGCTACCAGCATAGGCCCATTGCTATGAAACCTAGGACTCCTGTAATGGACAGCAGCTCAAGGTCTTCCCACTGTCCTACTCAGCCTTTCTTGGGATGGTGCTGCCTCTCCTGACACTTCTGTCCAACCTTATAGTCTTCTATCCCCTTCACGCCTGTTAGACTTCTGCTGTAGTCTGAAAGCTTTCTTTCTCCTGAACATTTCACTTTTTTTAAAAATATATATATATTATATTGATTTTTTACAGAGAGGAAAGGAGAAAGATAGAGATAGAGAGTTAGAAACATCGATGAGAGAGAAACATCGATCAGCTGCCTCCTGCACATCCCCCACTGGGGAAATGCACGCAACCCAGGTACATGCCCTTGACCGGAATCGAACCTGGGACCTTTCAGTCCCCAGGCCGACGCTCTATCCACTGAGCCAAACCGGTTCCGGCCTGAACATTTCACTTTTATCATTTACAGGTATTTCCCCCAATAAATTGATGAAATGTCTATTGCCATCTTGGTGTCTGCTTCTGGACACTGCACTCATGTAGCCATGTGGTGTCCTTCTTGATTCTGTACACATACCATCACAAATCAATATTGTGTTTATATTTCATTTATTTATTTCCTTATTAGATTATGAGGTCAGTAAAATCAGGGGACAAAAGTTATATAAATTATTTTATTTTTAGCACTTTGCATACTACTTGGTATTTAGTGGATATTTAGTGACCACTTGGATAAAGGAATACCAAAAATGTTATATTATCTAACATGAGTTTATTTAGGTTAAAACAAGTGAAACTACATCTCAGCTAATACTGAAAATTAATCTGAAGATACCTGGAAGTTAGCTCAAGGTCACTAATGCTAGGTTTGTGTTTCATAATATCACCATTTAGCTTCTGTGGGCCCAAAATATTTCCTTGAGTTCAAATGAGTTTTCATGCTTATAAACTAAATTCAACTAAGCTTGAAATCTTGAAATTTTGTGAATATCTCTCATCACTAAATGAAACAGCCTTGATTAATCACTCCAAGCATTTCAAAATATCTGTCAATTAACCTATATTTAACATAAGCATGCGTAAAATCTCTATGAGAGTACTCATTAGTAGGAAAGCATATTCTTGGAGAGCTATAAAATCACACAGTAATTCTTAATATTTTGAGTTAGAATTAGGGTATAGAATGTTTCTATTTATTTCTAAGTTCATTACAAACCTCTTCTGATCCATGCAATAATATAACTTATTTTTTTTCTTTTATGTTACATCATGTTTATATTTTTATTTCTGATAAAGAGTTAAAAATAATGAAATACTCCATTTGTAATTGAATGTTATCATCACACAAATTATACTGATTTTGCCATCTAACTCTGAAATCCTATGTCATTGATTGACTCCAGCCAATATATTCTTTGTTTCAATCCACTTTTTACACTTTTTTTCTCTGGTTCATGAGTGATCGCTTCATCATGGCTGGTGTTGATCTTGCATCATAGGTAATGATAATAATAACTGTCATTTACTGATGATTATTATGTGCACAAAAATTATGCATTAAATGCTCTCATCCACATCTTCCAAATGAGATGCTAAGGATCAAATAAGTAAAACAGCATGCAGACCATTGCACAACTAGTAGCTTGACCACTAGTGACTGGAACCCTGGTCTGCCTAATTTTTGGAGTATCTTACCTTAGTTTAATTGTCCAGTGTTTTAACTACAATGTTGAAACATTAATAAATGACATATTTAAATATGAAATTAAAAGCATGCAATGGTCTTCTAAGAAACCTGGTGTTTATTATACAAGCAATATAGTCATTTGGGTTTTTAAACAGAGGAAAACAATATAATTTTATATGTACTTAAAGTACAAAAAATAAAGCAAGAAAAAGGGAGATGAGGAAACCAGTTACTGACAGAGTCTAAGCAGGATCTGATCTAGGAATGTAGGCAAGGGCATGAACTGGAGGGGAGGATTGGAAAAACACTTCTAAATGAACAGCAGACCTTTGATGAAATTGCTTACCTATCTTGCATCTGTTTACTCTTCGATAGAGATTAAAGCTTTTTCAAAGTGTTACCATGAGCTTCCAATACCAGTATATTTTCATATACTTCTCTGGTAAATATTATGAGTCCAAGCACTTTTGTAAGTACTTTCCATATACAGGCAGACCTCAATTTATTATGTGCTTCACTTTATTTCACTTCACAAATATTTTGCTTTTTGCAACTTGAAGACCATCCGCCAGCGAAAAGGATTATGAGTTGCTGAAGGCTAGTGGTTAGCATTCTTTAGGAATGAATTATTTTCGTTTAAGCTATGTACATTGCTTTTTTAGACATAATGTTATTGCACAGTTAGACTACAGGATAGTATAAATATAACTTTGTGTGCACTGGAAAAAAATCATGAGCCTCACTGAATTGTGATTCATTTTATTGTGGTAGTCTGGAATAGAACCTGCAATATTTCTGAGATATGCCTGTACAAAGATATTCTTGTTTACTTCTCATAACAACCCCAATAGTTAATCATTATTACCATTTTACAGCTGAGGAAACTGAGGCACAGTGAGGTCAAGTAAAAAGTGAGGGAGCTGTGATAACATAAGAAGTCTATAATAATAGCATGTATTACATGTCTGATACCTAGTGTATGCTTTTTAAATGACTTTATAAGTAGCCACCTGAATTAATATCCTATAGAGGTAGACCACATTGTATTCATTTTTATAGCAGGGTAAGCTAGCATGAATTAAACTTTATTTGGATCCTCGCGGGCATAGCAAAGGGACCATTCTTTGTGCTGGGGATACGGTGGTGAATTAAATAAACCCCAGCCTTCATGACATTTTCCTTTTGCTGGAACAGATGTTCTGATGATAAGGTGATTGAGTGAAGGGATAAGAGTTGGAAAGCGATATCTAAATTGCTTTCTGTAACATTTTATTTTTCTGAAAACATTTACTCAGAAAACTGCCACAGGAACAAGGCTCTGCCACTGTTCTCTACAAATTTGTTTCAGATCCTTTCTTGAGCCCTTTCCCTTGCCATAGAATTAACTTTAAACCCTTGACTGTTACAGATCCAAAGCTAACTACAAAGTAACTTTTGACTTTCGGTTAAATCCTAGGGTCTTAAAATTGTGCCTAAAACAGTAATTAAAATATGTGCTGAATGAATTAGATCACTTTTCCTTTTTTTAGGCTACTAATCTCTTATATACAGTAAGGTGATTTTTGAGGGAAAACTAGTGTATAAGAATTAATTACTAACTGGAATGCGTGCTAGGATTTATGGTTTTGAAAAGAAGATATAACAATTCAAAGTAATTTATTTTTTTCTTTATTGATTATGGTATTATATAGGTGTCCTTATCCCCCCATTGCTCATTTAAAGTGATTCTTTTTAAAAATATATATATATTTATTGATTTCAGAGAGGAACGGAGAGTGACAGAGAGACAGAAACATCAATGATGAGAGAGAATCATTGATCAGCTGCCTCCTGCATGCCCCATACTGGGGATTTAGCCCACAACCAAGGCATGTGCCCTTGACCAGAATCAAACCTGGGACCCTTCCTTCCGCAGGCTGACACTCTATCCACTGAACCAAACTGGCTAGGGCTAGAATGATTCTTAATAGTCTTTTATAACAAGCATTGAAGACAAAATGTTTGCTAGATTTATGTGACCACTGAAACTACAGCATCTCTATGAATTTCAGAAGTGTCATTATGCCATGTATTTTTAAAAATTATATTTTCATCGAGCCAGTGTTGCTCAATGGTTAAGCATCAACCCATGCACCAAGAGGTCCAGGGTTCCATTCCAATTCAGGACACATACCTGGGTTGTGAGCTCATTTCCCAGCAGGGGGTGTGCAAGAGGCAGCTGATTGATGTTTCTCTCACATTGATGTTTCTCTCTCCCTCTCCCTTCCTCTCTCCTTAAAATCAATTAAAAATCATCTTTAGAAAAAAAAGGAGACATATGTAATACTCTTTGTAATACTTTAAGCAATAAAACAAAACTAAAATAAAAATCATCTTTAAAAATTATGCTCCAATTTCAAAATTTATATCAAACAATTTTGTTAAAATATTAATTGCTCAGTATAAATGTATTACTCAATCTTATACTATGTTCAACAAATCATGAGAAAATTGTCCCATGTTCTTACATCTTATCCTTGTATATGGACACATATATAGTATATACACAACTATAGAATATATGTCATTTTTAAACTTCCCCTTTTTACTTGATATTACACCATTAGCAGGTTTATACAGCACTGTGTAATTATATGATTACTATTTTAACATTTTGATGATATTTTCTCTATGTGCCCCAACCCTATGCAGCCACCCACTGACTCCCTCTCAGTAGAGTTGTGTAATTCTCTCAATTTTGGATAGCCTCTAAAGCATGCATCTGCAAAATAAAATCATTAGTTGTAGAAAACCTTGAAATTTATACAATTGTATAGTTATTTCCATTCTCTATAATAAAAGGCTAATACGCAAATTGACTGAATACCAGAACAACCAGTCGCTATGACACGCACTGACCACCACAGGGCAAACACTCAATGTAGGAGCTGCCCCCTGGTGGTCAGTGCACTCCCACAGGGGGAGCACCACTCAGCCAGCAGCCCTGAGCCAGGCTCACAGTGAGTGCAGCAGAGCTGGCAAGAGCCTCTCCCGCCTCCGCAGCAGCGCTAAGGATGTTCCTTGAATGGGCCTAAGGCACGCCTCCGCAGCAGCGCTAAGGATGTCTGACAGGATGTCTGGCGCTAAGGATGTTCCTTGAATGGGCCTAAGGAGGTAGTTGGACATCCCCTGAGGACTCCCAGACTGCAAGAGGGCACAGGCTGGGCTTTGGGACCCCTCCCCTCGAGTGCACAGTTTTCATGCATCAGGCCTCTAGTTTAAGGATAAAGACACACAGTGAGGGGTTTGTGGGAGGGAGAGAAGTCAAGTGAGAAGAAATGTGGCATGCCAGGTGGAAGTTATTCAGCTCTGATAGTAACCATTTTATCTAAGACCATCATTTACCTTCTTTTTCCTCAATTTCCTCAAGTCTGCCTCACTTAGATTATATTTTCAGGGACATCATGTTTATGTACCTAAGGGGCCTTACCAATGGCACCGCCAAGCCAATTGGTACAACACAGAATCAAAATAAATCAGGTAATGCGCTTATGATATTACCATGCACGTTGTATGTGTCCAACCTGTGCTCCCTCATTTCCTGCCAGAAGAGCTGTTTATCGGAAGGAAACAAATTGTCAGAACTGGAGGAGGACATAGGCCTGTTCCTTCATCTTCGCCCCCTTCTGCCAAAGCACAATCCCTACTGATAGGACATTCTCAAGTGATTCTTATTAAGTGACTCAAGCAGTGACACTCCTAATTCAATTGATATTTGTCATAGCCATGTTATTGGCTCTTGGTAATCTCAGAGTGATTACTGCTCCTACTCTCCACCATTATAATGAGTCGGTTCAAGGAAGTGATGACAAAGAGGAGTGAGTTATAGTAGAGATTGAATGCTTATTAAGTAATTGGTGAAGTATAAGTAAGCAGGTCCTGAAGATGTTACCATAGTATCAGTTACTCTGTTTGTTTTTAATGTATTATTAGGCTTCCAGATATTCCCTGAACTTTCTCAGTTGGGGTACAAATGATTGGCTTTGGGCACTCTGTTGTGTGATCTCCAAATGTTGTATTTTGGGGAGTAATACACAACATAATGGCTACAGTTAACAATACTGTTTTGTATATTGAAAGTTGCCAAGGTAGCATACTTTAAAAGTCCTCACCACAAGAAAAAATTATAACAATGTGAAATGATAGATGCTAATTAAACTTATTGTGCTAATCATTTTAATAGAAACATATCAAATTAGGTTGTGCTACTTATACTTATGTAATGTTATATATCCGTTATATCACAATAAAACAGAGGAAAAAAGAAAATACTTTTAAAAAATTTAGTTTTTGTGTCTCGAAACTGCCTAGATTGGCATGCCATTTTCAGAATAGCTAGCTGTGTGTCATTGTGCAAATTCCTTAATGTCTTTATTCCCATTTTCATTTTAAGATGGAGATAATGATAGTTTCACCCTCACAGGATTGTTTTTGAATTAATGAACTAATATAGGTTATCACTGATATTAGTATCTGAGATATAGTAAGTGCTCAAAAATATTAGATTGTATAGTTGTCATTATTAACTTCATTGTTAGAATATAACTTTTTGCTGGCTTTGCAAATTAGGCAAGTATGAATAGCCTATGTTTAGGCATTACTAATAATAAAATTGTAGAAAATGTCCTACTTTAGAATTCACAAAAACTCAAATTAATTCTGAGTTCACCAGGAATCAACTTCATGAACTAAGTCAGCATTTTAGACATAGAGATAGAAAATGCGGTCATGTTTTCACTCCATCTTGGATATATTTTGAAGTTCGCAGCTATCAGATTTGTTAATTTACTTGACATGGGGTATGGGAAAAAGAGTGGGGTCAAGGTGACTGGAAGCTTTTTGGAATGAGAAAATTGTAGGATAAACTTTCCCTTCTCTTAGAATAAATTATAGCAGGAGAAACTTGGTGATAGGAGGGACTTTAGGGTATGCTAATTGTATATTGTCTGTTAGCATTGAAGTGGATGTATAAAGTAGATGATTACTCATAAGTTTTGTGCTCATGCTAAACTGGGCTAATATAAAAGTTTGAAAATCCCTGGTGAATAGATGATGATATATAAAGTCATAAACCTAGATTAGATCTCAAAGAAAGTTAGTGTAATAGAAAATAAGAAAATAGGAGATGTTCAAGATGTAAGCCATGGTACATTGTATTATGACAAGTCTGGAAAAATGAGAAAATTTCAGAGGAGACTACATATAATCAATTGAGGGCAGACAAGTAGAGAGAATGATGCCCTGGATGCAAGCAAGCAAACAAACAAACAAACAAAACTGAACGAAAGTATTTTCATTGAAAAAAATATATATCAGATTGGTACAATAGTGAAAATCCCTGACTATAGCAATACTAAATGGCGGATTTACTCCGCAATGGAACAAGGAGCAATTGTACATTATATTTGAATATGTTACGTACACAGGTTAGATGGTGCTTAAGAAAAAAACATCCTCACAGGTAAAACATTCTGCCTGTTTTCAAAGCAGGTAGGTAGAATTAGAAACACTGGTTATACGTTTCCTAACAAATGACAAGCAGCAGACTGTGGGGATATAGATGAGATAGAGATTAATTTTGATTGACAGCTTTGAGGGAAAAGGTAATATTTGAGCTGGGTATTAAATAATCACTTTAAGTCTGTTGGGAGGTAAATGAGAAAGAACCAATATAGAGATATTTCACACAGATCAGCTGGAATGAGCAAAGCCATAAAGGGATGAAAAGCCAAGCATGATCAGGAATGAGGGATACATTCATTTGAATAAAATAGAGTGTGCAAAGAAAGATTAGGTCATACTAGCAGTTGGTACATTTTTTCCTTTATAGAAAAATATTGCTTTACAGTCCAATAGAAAAATTCGTTAAAGGGAGATATTTATCCAGAACTAAATATTATGACTACTATCATTTTTTTATAAAGCCTTTTGTATTCTTGGAAAAGCCTCAAGCAAGACATACTATAAAATTAATGTACAGTTGGATAAATATATAGAAATATAAATTGTTCCCCCTAGGTTACTCCATTAGGTGGATTTTAATTTCAAATAATTATGCTTGAGTTATTTCCTAACTTCCTTAAGTGTAATGCCAAGTTCAATTTCATCTCTTTCCTAGACATGGTTTTGTCTTGTGAAGCTGCAAGATTACCCAGGGAGAGCGAGACCACATGAGCTGGAAACTCTGACTCACTGAATATATGTGAGTACAGCATTCATGACTATTTTATAAAAGGAGAAAGAAAATTCGTCTCCTGTGTGACTTAAAGTGCATTGGAGTAGACTGTGAATTAATATGGTTAATTGCTGGAACCTTGTCATAGGCGAGCCCTCACTGGTGAGAGTGGGGTTTGTGTGTGCACCTGGCTCCATTTCCCCTCAAAGTGCACATGTTGCATTTTTGCCTGGAACCACTATGTCTCTCATAGCTGTTCTGCTGCTAGTAAAACTGTGAAAGCCTGCTTTCTGACCACAGCTGTATATATTCCCACTTATTTCCCTCCTACTGAACTCATCATTTATCCTCCTGTGTCTTTCTCTCTCATTCTAGTCTACCAGATGCCACAGTTAGTGTTATTTGCCTCCCTGAATCCAATGTCAGCCAATTGTACTGGCTTCCCTCTAACCCTCTTGTTTCCTATCAGCTTTATCCCCTGCCATGCTTACCTTGCGAATGGCCAAGTTCATGTTTATTGGTGTAATTATTTGATTGTTTTATGTGTCTGTCCCTAGCTCACATGCTCCATGCAGGCAAGGATAGTGCCTGTTTGCTGACATAGCAAAGACATTCAACATTTTCATGCTGTGTGACCCTGCCATTTAAAATGTCCCAGTCCTTTCATGGTTGTTCAAAATCTCTATTCTTCTTGAATGTAAATCTTCCCCAGATTTCTCAGTTTCCAATGAAACAATTTTCTACTTTCTAGAGAAGATGAGGCTATTTGATGTGAAAAACACTATTTTTTTTTTCTTTAGACTTTTTTTTGGATGGAAATATGAAATTTTTAATAAAATGTCTCAATATTTAAATGTTGGCAATACATCCAACATTTTATTTTTTTAATTTTTTTTTATTGCTTAAAGTATTACAAAGGGTATTACATATGTGTCCATTCTTTTCCCCCTGCCCTTGACAGTCCCCTAGCCTCCCCTATCCCCCAGTCTCTTATGTCCATTGGTTATGCTTATATGCATGCATACAAGTCCTTTGGTTGATCTCT
>NW_006296627.1:127943-153671 GCF_000327345.1 Myotis davidii | reverse complement strand
TGGGAGTTCCATTTTTAGTTTTTTGAGGAAACTCCATACTGTCTTCCATAGTGGCTGCACCAGTCTGCATTCCCACCAGCAGTGCACAAGTGTTCCTTTTTCTCCACATCCTCTCCAGCACTTGTCGTTTGTTGATTTGTTGATGATAGCCAGTCTGACAGGTGTGAGATGGTACATCATTGTTGTTTTGATTTGCATCTCTCGGATGATTAGTGACTTTGAGCATGTTTTCATATGTCTCTTGACTTTCTGAATGTCCTCTTTTGAAAGGTGTCTCTTTAGGTCCTTTGCCCATTTTTTGATCGGATTGTTTATCTTCCTTTTGTTAGACTTTAAATAATCTCTCTATATAGTCTATTTATTTTTACTTGCTAAAATATTAGATTTTAATCCTAACACTTTATATTTCTTCACCAACTTTATTAAATCAGCTTTATTAAATTCATCCCTGCTTTACATTTCTCTATTTCCCTGGTTCCTTTCACACAGGCAAAACCAAACATGCTTATGTTAACTTCATCCTGCAAAAATTCAATCAATTTAAGTCAGAACAAAACAAGCCTTCTTTATCTCCCTAGTCTCAATTTTTCCCCCTCCAACTTAGCCTATTTTTACCCATTGGACATTCTCTACAGAACTGTCAATGTCCTTTGCTGATTCATGAGAAATTCCACAAGAGAAGGGACTATTTTTATTTTAGTATTCAGTGTATTTCAGTACCAAGCACAATATCTAAAATGGTAG
The DNA here is from genome assembly GCF_000327345.1 of Myotis davidii. Classification (NCBI taxonomy): domain Eukaryota; kingdom Metazoa; phylum Chordata; class Mammalia; order Chiroptera; family Vespertilionidae; genus Myotis; species Myotis davidii. The sequence goes on along the minus strand of NW_006296627.1, from coordinate 152,927 downwards.
GGGCTCAATAATTGAGTTCATTTTTGTCACCCTCTCACTTCCCACTCTACCTAAGTGTGAAAAATTTGCTTCAAGCCCTGCTTAAATTATGCTTACCCAGATAACTGACCACACTAGTTCCCTTCTCTGTTATTCATCCCTTAACCACATTTCTCTTCACACCTATGTCATAATCTACCTTGACTATGTGTATGTTCCTCTTCTTGTTAATTGTGCATGATCCTCTTCACTTCCTCAGAGTCTCAGCCCCGAGTGGTCAGGATCATTAACATGCTTATTTTCTCAGCCCCCACAACTCTTTTTAATTTTGTTTTAAAAATTTATTAAAGTACATTTGTCATATAGTATTATATTACTTTCAGTTGTAAAACATAGTGATTAGACTTCACTATATATCTCATGATGTGATCACCACAGTAAGTCTAGTAACCATCTGTCACTCTGCAAAGTTATGATGGTAGTATTGGCTATATTCTCTGTGATGTACACTGCATCCCATGACTTATTTATTTTAGAGCTGGAGGTTTGTATCTATTATTTCCCTTCCCCCTTTTCACACATCCCTCCATTCCCTCCAGCAGTGTAGGAGGGTTTCATTTTACCTACAAATGAAACCCTTACCTTTCTTAGAAGGGTTTCTATTTGTTTACTTTTTGGTAATAGCCATTTTGACAGGTATGAGGTAGTATCTCATTATGGTTTTGACTTCCATTGACCTGGTGATCAGGGATGTTGAGCACCTTTTCACATGTCTGTTGGTCATCTGTATGTCTTCTTTGGAAAAAAAAAAGTTTATTCAGGTCCTGTGTTTGGGTTTTATATTTTTAGATATTGAATTGGATGGGTGTTTTTTTACATATTTTGGATATTAACTCCTAATCAGCTATATCATTTGAGAATGTCTTCTCCCATATAGCAGGCAGTCTTCTTGTTTTGTTGATAGTTTCCTGCCCAGTATAGATGTATAGATGCTTTTTAGTTTGTTGAAGTCCCATTTGTTCATTTTTTGCTTTTGTTGACCTTACCTGAGGAGGCAGAACCACAAAAAACATTGCTAAGATCAATGTCAAGATCAGTTTTTTGGTTTTGCTAAGATCAGTTTTTTGGTTTTTGCTAAGATCAAATTTTTGGTTTCAGGCCTTAGAGTTAAGTCTTTAATCTATATTGAGTTTATTTTTGTGTATGATGTAAGGAAGTTGTCCAGTTTTCTCTCTTTTTTTCTTTTTTTGTCATTTATCTGCCCAGTTTTCCCTTCCCCACTTATTCAAGAGACTGCCATTTCCCCCCGCCACCCCCCCATATAATATTACCACCTCTTTTGTCATAGATTAATTGACCATAGAAACGATGTTTTATTTCTGGGCCCTGTATTCTTTTTCATTGATCTGTGTGTCTGTTTTGTGCCAGTATCATACTGTTTTGATTATTGTAGCTCACAACTCTTAACAAAGGCTTTCTAATGACTAATTACTAATGAGTTTAATTAATAGCTTTAAGTACTGAAAGATTCTCTATGTTTGCTTTGAGTACTACATCAGTATTACCTTTGATGAAATAGTTTGTTTTTGAAATAAAAATGTGAAAATATGATGGAATAATATTTTTAAAACATTTTAAATGTAAAGTAATTATTTTAAAAAAACACATTTGGGTGTTTGTTGTTTCTTTAAAATTATAAAAGAAATTATAAGCCTATTATGGAATGTTTGAGAAATTGAGGAATACAGTTTTAATTCTAACCTAGGACTATTATAATTTTAGTCTATTTTCTTATGTAGTTTAATCTTAGTACACTATATTTGCACCCATACACAAAAGATTTTTTCAAATTGCTCCACATTTTTGTAATAACTAATTTTAAATCTAAGAAAAATACTTCCATACAGAGTAAATGTTCAATAAATGTTAGATATTATTTTATTAGATAGATATTTAATGCCATTTTAAATATGCTCTTTTTATATGCACTTACTTCTGTATCATGAATTAGTGAATTCCATCAATTCTGATTATATATTTTTTCAAAATTTTCCAACTCTAAAATTGAAGCTCATCTTATAATAGTGCAAAATAGTTTAATCTTTATCATACTTTCTTTTATGTGGTACATAAAAGAGCAAAGAGGTGCATGATATGGAGTGCACAATATCTTAATATTTTTATATCTGAAAGTAGATAGTCAAGCATTAGCGATTGTGTGTGTGTGTGTGTGTGTGTGTGTGTGTGAACAGGATTCTAAAGAAGTTTTATACCTCATTGCATAATATGCCATCTAGAAGGTTGCCACAAAACTCATAAAAGTTAGATAGTGAAACAAAAAGGAAGTCCTTAATTTCACTACTTGAGTTATAGATCTTAAAAGAAATATTTTTACTGAATTTTTATTTTACTTTTAAACATTTGAAGTCATGTATGTTCAGATCTACTTATAAAGAAAAAGTATTTACCTTAAATGCTTAGAAAAAAACGTTAAAAATAAATGAAATGGTGGGATAAGGATACATATATAATGCCTTAATCAATTAAGAAAAAAACCACACACAAAAAAATCCAATAAATAAATAAATAAATGTTCCCCTCCCCCTAGATATTTGCTCTTTATTTCGATTTTTAGAGAGAAAGGAAGGGAGAGGAGAGAGAGAAAGAGAGAGAGAGAGAGAGAGAGAGAGAGAGAAACATCAATGATGAAAGAGAATCATTGATCGGCTGCCCCCTGCATGCCCCTTACAGGGTTTCTAGCCAGGGCATGTGCTCTGACCAGGAATCAAACTCTGACCTCTTGTTTCATAGGTTGACGCTCAACCACTGACACACTGGCCTGGCAAAGAGATTTTCTCTTTAAAAACGAGTACATAGTGATGTAAAACACATACCTCTCCACCCAGTAATTACACAGAAATCTGGTTCTGTGTAGAACACTCATGTGAACTGTAATATGTCAAAAGGATGCCTCTGAGTACTTCCCACTTATAGGAAAAAGGCATTATTCAGATACAATGATAGAAATTATGTTTTAATCAATGTGCCCTTTGCTACTAATTCATTTTTGACTGCCCGAAGAGGCTTTAATAACATGTTAGAAAGTCATCCATTCAACAAATAATTCCAAAGGAATAAGGGCTAGAAGCCTTTCATCTCTATTTCACCGTGTACAGAATTGACACATATTTTGCATTCTTGCTTCTCTTTGGATATTTTGATTTTTTCTTTGTCATTAATTAATATTAATAATTTTATATTTTTATTTTCCACTAGAGGCCCAGTGCACGAAATTCATGTACTGGGGGGAGTGTTCCTCAGTCCGGCCTGTGCCCTCTTACAGTCCAGAAGCCCTCAGTGATGTCCAACTGATGGTTTAGCCAGCGGTTATACATCCTTAGTGCTGCCGCAGAGGTGGGAAAGACTCCCACCACCACCGCTGCATTCACCAGGCGTGAGCCTGGTTCAGGGCTTCTGGCTGAGCTGCACTCCCCCTGTGGGAGCACACTAATCACCAGGGGACATCTCCTCCATTGAGTGTCTGCCCCCTGGTGGTCAGTATATGTCATAGAGACCAGTCATTCTGCCATTTGGTCAATTTGCATATTATTGTATAGGGTTTGTATTTTTCCTTTTGTTTATTGCCCGTGTATATCCTTATCTGGATCATGTTTACTGAGGACAGAAGAAGAGGAGAGAACATCATGTACAATGTAGAGGTCATAGGGAAGAAGGCATTCTCCACAGTAAGCGCCACTGCATGCTGGGAAGTAATCTCTCCCCCTGGAGACTTGTGATGAATTTGGCATTTGTAAGCAAACAGTCAATTTAGCAAAACTGTCTGACTGGTTCTTGGCATTTATGTTGATTAAAGGAAAAATAACTTAAATTTTTTTAAAAAATTGATTTTTACAGAGACAGGAAGGGGGAGGGGAACATAAAAAACATTGCTGAGAGGGGAAACATTGATGGGCTGCCACCTGCCTGCCCCCACCAGGGATGGAGTCTGAAACCCAGGCATATGCCCTGACTGGGAATTGAACCAGTAACCTCTTGGTGCAAGGATTGATGCTCACCCACTGAGCCACACCAGCTTGGCATTGAAGTGTGTGTGTTTTTTAGCTACTTGTTAGCAGGTGGTATCAACATTGTTAACAGTAAAGATTAGGATCTCTCTACATTAAAATAAGTTTTCAAAGGAAATCAGAAACATTCATTGACTAACTGTAGTGGTAGACTAATGTTATACTCAATTTTTTTTGTCAATAGATATAATTTTTGTCTCAATACATACATGCATTTTTATTTTCCCAGTGCCTATAATAATATATGGTATATAGTAGAAGTTTACTAAATGAATAATTTTCTCCAGTTTACCGATGGATAAAACTAATGATCACATAATTGGGTAATTATTACAATGGTCAAACAGCTTTAAAGGAATAATCTCAGGATTCAGTATCAGTTTTTCTAGACCCAATCTCTATGTTTTAAATACTTCATATAACTTCTCTTCCTAAGATAACTCTCCTCTTCTTATACATTATCTTTGGAAAAATGGAATAGATAATGCTGTGGAACAAATAACCCAGTCATCTCTGTGGCTGAAGATAGCAAGGGTTCCTTCTCGTGCATACCATGTAACAACTACTGCTTAGCCAGGGATTCTGTTCTTCGCTGTCCTATTTCCAGCATCCAGGGTGAGGAAGCAGGTACTCCCTGGACCTTTAATGATTACCAAGGTAAAGTAACAAAGAGAGAGTTTGCAAAATCTTGTCCTGGCTTGTTAAAGCTCCAGCTAGAAGTGACATGTGATTCATCTACTCACAATTCACTGGTCGAGACACATCATCTAATTTCTCGAGTATCATGAAGCTCCATAGGGCTTGAGGGCAGGAAAGTGGAATTGGGTGGGTCCATGGTATTTACCATGGCACTGATCAGTGAAAGAGGATGGCAGGGGAAGCAGCCAGAGAAGGAAACATGAAGATGGTACACAGGCAACAAAGAAAAACACTGAATATTTGTGGCCAGCACCTCCCTCTTGTCACCAAATACTCACATGACTCTGTGATGGTTAACTTTGTGTCAACTTAACTGGGCCATTATACCTAAATGTTTGCTCAAAAATTATTCTGGATGTTTCTGTGAAGGTGATTTTAGGATGAGATTAATATTTAAATCAGTGGACTTTGAATAGCAGATCACCCTCCATAATGTGGGTGGGTGGTTGTCATCCAATCAATTGACAGGCCTTAATGAAACAAAGAATGGCCTCCTCTGAGGAGGAAGGAATTCTGCCTACAGTCTGCCTTTGGATGAACTGCAACTCTTCCTGAATATCTAGCCTGCTCCTTAAAATGGATATTGATGAAAAGATAGATAGATAGATGATAGATAGATAGATAGATAGATAGATAGATAGATAGATGAACCTAGATGATCCTATATGATAAAAGGATAATATGCAAATAGACCAAACGGCAGAACAACTGAACAACCGAACAACCAGTTGCTATAATGTGCACTGACCACCACGGGGCATGTGCAGAACATGGCAGGTATTGGCCGTGGTGGGGTGTGGAGCAGGTGAGTGGGGGCACCAGACCAAGGCAGGCTGCCATGTCACTGTCATCAGGGTGAGCCTCTGACGGTTACTGAAAATTCTTTGCTCTTGTGCTCTGTGACCCCACCACTCATTCCCACTACCAGTGCCTGCTGCCTGTCTCAATCACTCAGCACCATCAGTGGTCAGGAGTGGCAGCTGCCGACCCTGATTGCCCCTGGGTGCTTCTCTACCTCCCCCTGTTCCTGAGGGGCAATCGGGGCAGCAGCCACCACTCACACCCACTGCTGGTGCCAGTCCCAGTCGCTCCTCACCATCAGCCAGCGGGAGCAGGGCTGCTGGCAGACAGGGAACCGGGGGCCACGGCAGGAGGGGCCGGACTGGGGTGCAGAGGATGGGCTGAGACCCACCCCTGTGCCTACTGCAGCCTGGAGGCCCACAGTAACTTTCAAGGGGCACAAATTTTTGCACTGGACCCCTAGTAGATAGATAAAAAGATAGCAGAGCAAAGTCATTTAAAAGAGATCTTTTTTAAATAGGTAAAAGACAATGTCCACAGGCATTAGTCCAGCTTCCAACTGGCAGTGAAATGCTCAAGCAGACAGAGTAACAAGGTTTATGTAAAGAGGGACAAAATTTATGTGGTTCAACAGGAACACACACACACACACACACACACACACACACACACACACATACATACTATATTGTTCATGCTTCCCTGGAGAACCATGGGTAATACACACTCTCATTTACATGCAGAGCACAGTTATTTGCTCCCTAGAAGAAACCAGACAGAAATGGCAACCAGTTGCTGTGTCCAGCTCAGTGTTTCTGACCCTAAACGAGGCCCTGCATTCTCTTCACCAGTCTGGCTATGCCCCTTCTTGGCCCGTGGACCTAGGAATCAAACAGCAAATTATGTACCCCTTTCACCATTTATAGGTAATGATCAAACATTGACCTGGATTAATACTTTCTGAGGATTGGGTATGTTATTCGGTTCCGTATAATTCTGCTCTGTGGAGTGGTTTCTCTGTTCATGGATTCCCTATACATATTCTTTCTGTTTATCCTTTTGAGAATTTTTTTCCCCCATCTTCCTCTTTAGTCACATCCTTGGAGAATATGCTCCCTAGGAGGATGAGCAGCTGTTTTAGCACACAGGTCATTTTACCAAAAAAAAAAAAAAAAAAAAAAAAATTAAAGCTTTAGAGTCTTTTTATCAAAAAATTAGCTGGTAGACTCCCTATATGTTAGCCACAGTAGTAGCACTTTTTAAGGTAGATTACTTTGCTTTTGCTATATTTCCTTGGTTTCCTATTCCAATTACTTCTTTATCTAGGCTGAATAACGGGCACTCAAGGCCTATTACATTTCAGTGGGATAACTACACCCTTTGTGTCTTGTTTCCTGGCCAATGTGTCTAATTGAAATGAATGGTTAGGCAGCTGACTCTTATTCTGAGATACTATTTTTCAGGGCTTTTAACAATGGTTGTGATGATCATGTGGGTTTTTTTGGTTTGTTTTTTTATGGATGGTCATACTTTTGCATGGCTCTTTATTGCAGCCCGTGTTTTTAATGAACTTTGCCCCTGACGGTCTTCTTGTTTTATTATTTATGCTGCAAGTCTCTGAATTCATAGACTGTCTTTATTCTCTTTAATTACTAGTTATAAGCTAACTAATTATTTTCTGAACTCATTCATTTTTTTTCTCGTGCATTGCTAAACAGACAACACAGAGAATTAACATTCTACATTCTAATTTTCTCTAAAGATACACATTTATTAGCTCTGTGGAATGATTGCCAACTTATAAGGGGTAAAATCTTCACCAAATGCTCTTCAATTATGTAAGACAGGTTGACATCGTCTTTATCTCCTATCATAATTTCCTCTCTATTTGTGTCCATTAAGCCAGGGTCTCTCATTTTAAGTCATGCTATGACATTATTCTTTTTATAGGTATCAATTTCTTCTTTAGTGGAAATTCACCAGTTTAGTAAAAATCAATTAAAACATATCAGTGGCTTAAAACAACAAAGGGGTATTTTTTTACTTGCATTATGCATGCAGTGTAGTTCAACTCTGTACTATCTCATTCTTTTTAAAAAATATATACTTTATTGATTTTTTACAGAAAGGAAGGGAGAGAGATAGTTAGAAACATTGATGAGAGAGAAACATTGATCAGCTGCCTCCTGCACATCTACTGGGGATGTGCCCGCAACCCAGTACATGCCCTCTAACGTTGTATTGGCAAAAGTATGTGTATGTAGTGTGCATACACACACATATCCACATTGAACTTCAGATGGGTAGGAAAGTGTAATCCTACTACATGGCTGATAGAAAAAGCTAGAATATTGAGTGAAGACTACTAATGACTCCCACATTCTTTCACTCACTAATACTTTATTTCTGAATGCCTGACTCTAAGCCCCAAGAGGGTAATGCCATTTATCTCTTCTTGATTGCTATATCAGTGGCTCAATGCTGATTAATAAGCAAGTACTCAATAAGCATCTGCTTAATGGCATGGATGTAGCAATGTTTTCTGAATACTCATAGAAAGATGCATGGCATTGCAGTGTTGTAGCGTTCCCTTTACCCATTCCATACAATCTCTGAGATATCAGTGCCTTTGCATTGCATTGTAAAATTTATATAGCTTTTACTCTTGTATATTTTCTCTCAATGGAAATATATGCCCTAGAAGTTATGAGTGATGGCAAACTTCCCAGAGAAGTGTATAAAATTATTGACAAACTGGAGATATTTTAAATAAGCACAGACTGAGAACAAGCTGGGGGGGTGTACAGCATTGGGGTGTGCTTCTGATGATGAATCACATCCTTTACCAGAAATACATTTAAAATAATCTTGTCAAGAGAATTAATGAGCTGCCAGCAATATCCTAAAGCAATAGCACCAAGTTCAGGATTTTTGTTAACCAACAGCAACTTTATTCTTCCTCAATTTCTCATTGTTCAAATTGGTTGTAAACATTGATCGCACATCTCTACAAAGATAATACCTGTAGTTGAAGAAATAACTTAGTCAATGTGAGGACAGGTGAGGAGAATAGTCAAACATTTTCTGGGGGGCAAATATATTCTCCTTAAGCACTGCAATAAGTTTTTAGTAAAATGGTACTGATTATCTCTCCTTCAAAATATGAATACTTGTATGGTATAGCGTGGACTGCAGGGAGGGAAGATGAGAGAGAAGAAAGGAGAGAGAAGTAGAGAGAAGCCGAAGAGGTTATTATTCTTATATTGAATCACATATATCTTTCCTCATATAAGAATATAATTTCTTGGATGTACAAAATTAGTTTGCAAAGTATTTGATAATTAAAAGTGTCTCCCAACTTTGAATTTGTTTTACCGATACATCGTGCCATATGTCTTTAGGAAGCTGGAAAGAGGGAGTATGTTTGTATGGAATAGCACAGAATAGAGGATTCAAAAAACACACTTCTGGCTTATGAGGAACCTACAGCCTATTGAATTATGTTCCTTTTAGCATTGGTACTAATTTACATAGATACAGATTGTATTAGTTTTCCATTACTAATATAGCAAATTTAGTATGGTTTAAAACAGTCAAATTGATGCCTTATAATTCCATAGGAAGACACTCTGACTCAGGTGTCTCTGGGCTAAAATCAAGGTGTCGGGAAGGCGGCAATCCCTTCTGGAGTCTCTAGGGGAGGGTCCATTTCTCCGCTAATCAAAATTCAGTTTCTTGCAGTTGTAGGACTGACGTTCCTGTTTCCTTGCTGCCTGTCAGCTGAGGGTCATTCTCAGTTTCTGGAGACCATCCACACTCTTTGGCCCATGGACTCTATGGACTCTTCAGGTCTCTCTAACCCATTCTTCTGCCTCTCTCTTCTACTTGTAAGACCCATTTGATTGCCTTGGGCCAACCTGGATAATCCAGGGTAACCGCTTCAATTCAAGATCCTTAACTGTAGTCATACCACAAAATACCTTTTGCTATGCAGTGCCATATATTCACAGGTTCTGGAAATTAGGATATGAACATTTTGGTGAGGGGCACATGATCCTGCCTACCTCAAAGATCTAAGTGATCTCTCCTGTGTGGACATTCCTGAGACAAATGAGTGAATGGAATCCTTAGAGCTTCCTATTGGAAATAAACATGAGACTAGCCACTTATCGACTTGAAAAACCTAAATGTGGTTCACCGTATCAATACAGGAGAAAAACTTGCATTCCATTCTCACTACAGAAGGATAGAAAATTTATCATGTTTAGCCCAAAGCTATTTCTAGCTGAGGCCCCATAAACCAATGCATGAAGGAATATGCAACCATGATAGCATCTCATTAATTTAGGAATATAAAAGTATTTTGTGGGCCTATTAATTAATAACAACATAATATTTTAATTTAACATCTTTGCTATGGTATGACTCTGAATGCATGGCCTTATCTGCTGAATATGTGTCACAAGTACAAATATGTATGTGTGATTGAACCTGAGTGATATAGAATTAATTAACCAGGAGAACAGAAAGATCAAGGAGTATCTAAAAGGTGTCCTTATTTTGATAAGGTGCTAATGTAAAGATGATAATTAGAAATGTTCTGTGCATTCTTGGGTATTGATTCTTGCTTCCAGGATACTAATTTCTGTTCAATGTAAGGACAGATTTTTCTAATAATAGCAATTTAAAAATAGATGAGACTGGACCATGAGATTATGACCTACATGTCACTAAGGCCATAAAGCTGTGGCTGATTAGCCGTTAGTTGGAGTGTTATGGTTAGATTTCAAGCACTAAAGAGAAGGATTATAATTTTTAGTGATGTGGTCTTGTTTTCATAATCAGATTTGCCAATTCTTAATTTGCCAATATATTTTCTAGCTTTTTATGTTTTGGAAAAATGTAAAAAATAAATCCCTAAATGTCTGAAATAAACCAATTGCCATATTTGAAAAAGATAATTAAAAAATGATTTTACTTTGGGCAGTGGACAGGCAATGCAATATACACATCATGTATTATAGAAATGTACACTTGAAACCTATATGATTCTATTAACAATGTCACCCCCAATAAATTTAATTTTGAACAAGATAACATTTGCAATAAATGTGTAGTTTCCTATATAATAATATTTATTATTAAAGTATTTCTTAACTTATTACTACACACTCTTCATTTGTTAATACTTGTTTTATATAAAGTATTATCCCAGCAGTTTGCTTGGCTTTGAGGATAGAGACAGACCCAAACCTCATAGAGTTTATGGATTTGTGGGGGAGATAGACAGTAAACTAATGATCAGGTGAACAAAATAAATAATCACAAATTATATTATAAAGACGATAAGAAGGGTGATGAATTGAAAAGAATAGCAAGGACATTTCAAATAAGGTAAGCAGGGAAGAACTTTCAGATGGGTTCATATTTAACCTGAACCCAAAGTATAAGAAAGAATCAGGTTCTTTACATAATCTTATGAGTTATTAATCCACTCAATAACCCTGTGAGTTTACAGCTATTATTGTCTTAATTTCATAGAGGAAGAAATGGAGGCTTAGTAAAGACTTACCTACACAAGATTAAAGTTTGGGCAGGACCCCAACTCTGTAAGATGCCTGAGCCTGTTAGAGCTGGAACCAATGGACTTGAGTTCTTTGGTCCCTACTGACTCTGCCTTCCTGTGACTGAAACTCAGTACAGACGGACAGAGTGAACACATGGGGCCAGGCTGCTTTCTTTCTGTAGGATGTTGAGTTCATTGCTAATTTCAAGACTGCTAAACTGTAAGGAAGGGTCGGAACACTACAACTCAGAAATAGGCCTTAAAGCAGATGGAACCAGTTACAGTTTTTATTTTGGACATCAATTGTAGTGGATCCCCAGTCTTGATGAAAGGCAATCAATTCCCCAGTATTCCTTAGTGCCACTTGGATATTGCCAATATATGATAATTACACCAGTCTAATAAAAGTCATTTAGCTATCCAGAAGGAATGTCACTGCTACTGACAAGCAATTTTTTTTTTCCCTTTGGGTTTAATCATCGTTTTGGCAAGGAGCAAAGCTGGATGAGGAACAGACCTGTGTAGTCATCCCAGCCACCTCTGCTAGTGTGTGACATTTGAGGAAGTTATTTCATTTCTCTTAAACTCAGTCTCTTCATCATGTTCAAAGAATTTCTGACAGTGATAGTGACAAATCTGTTAAAACCAATATCATCTCCATATTTTAGAAAGTTAACAGAAACAGCAGTTGTAACTTTAAGAGTCAAAATTTGTACACAAATTGATCATTAGAGGAGAATGCCACCTTCAGAGAGGGCTACCGAAAGGGAGCATAACACACCTGGTAGGTATCTAGCAAATGAGGGAATCGGCAAGGCCGATACAGAGGGTTATAGAAAATATCATTGGTGCAAACTTCCCCCAAAATAGAATGGACAAGTTGTTAACTTCTTCTTTTGAATGTTTACTGACAATTCTTTAAATCTGTTTATGCCTTATGTCAGCATTATATATTTATTTGGCAAAATCTCACTCTCATTATAAATTCAGAACACACACACACACACACACACACACACACACACACACACGCACACACGCACACTACCATTACTTTGATAATGATACATGTATACCACTAATACACACATCCTTACAATAAAACTTTACAAAAGTATATTTCACTTTAGGGAACCAAATAACTGTGTCCCAGATATTGCTTGCTCTTGTGCATAAGCTCATTGGGTATTCTTACTGAAGGATAAAGCTTTTCAAAGGACTCCTGGTCTACAAATCATACAAGATTAATGCGATCACCGTGTACTCAACATATTGATTTTGAGTTATTTCTAAAAGCTGGTATTTTCCTAGGCATGTGGAATTCAAACGAGGCATAAGACATTGTTGCTGTGCTCAATAAACAAAGTTTTGATGTGCAAAAGATGTCAAGCACACACTTTCTGTTATTGCAATGGTATTGAAATAATGCAAATAGTGAGCACCTCCTCTGTGTGTAACTATAAGGCAAGGGCTTTACACGTGTTACTCAAGTCTATTGTATCTCACAATGCCAAGGGGCACTACTTATCCTCTATGTTATGTAAATGGTGGCCCTTGAATTATGGAGTGTGATGGTTATCATCTATTTTGCTTAATTATCATAGACATTACATAATTTTTTATCCCTTTTTCTAAGGTGAGAACAGTGAGCCTCAAAAACATTAAATTCACAGTTATTAAATGGCAGCATTGGCTTGAGATTGAAATCTGAATGATGATAAAACCACAATAATTTAATTACTCCATGAGGTCTATTGTAATAATATTACCAAATGGCACATAATTCATAATTTAAGTACACCAAGGTTCTTTTACAAGTGAAGTCTTACAATAGAGGCCATTTATAGCATTTCTCTTATGAGAAAAGTGGTGCTTTGCATCTGCTCTCAGCTCGGTTTATTCACAAGCAGGAGTTCCAGCCACTTTTGAAAAGAGGAACCGTCACATGTTGAGGAGCAATGTAGAATTTTTTCTTAACTTTCTCCTTCTAGAGAACTACCCAGAAAGCCTCTCGGGAGTAGTGTATATCAGCCACAACTATGTATACCTGTGATTTTTTTTTCCTTGCCATATTATAGAAATAAGAAAACAAACACAAAACTGATGACGGGATTAGATCTGTCATTCCAAAATTTTTGAATTTACAAATGAAAAGTTTACCTCCTATTGAATCTGATAAAGGCATGCTCTGGGTTTTTTTTGTTTTTTTTTTTGGTCTGAACCATTACACTTATCATTTCTTATTGTTTATTTTTCCAGCACAAGAAAAGAGAATTTTGTTTGAACACAAGAGGCCTAGTGCCCAAAATTAATGCACAGGTGGGGTCCCTAGGCCAGGGCAGCAACCAGAGCCTATTGGGGCCATCTCACCCAGTCCCGCACTCCCCCTGTGGGAGCACACTGACCACCAAGGGACAGCTCATGTGTTGAATGTCTACCCACTGGTGGTGAGTGTGCATCAGTGACTGGTCGACCAGTCGTTGCGGTTGTTCGGTCATAACGGCCGCTTAGGTTTTTATATATATAGATAGGAAAAGTTGATGTGAATGTGTTTGTGTGTGTGTTTAAATTGTTAATTGATTTGAGAGAAACAGAGAGAGAAAGAGAGAGAGAGGGAGGGAGGGGAAGAGAGAAAGGCATCTCACAAACATTGATCAGTGTCCTCCCATACATGACCTGACAGGTGATCAAATCCACAACCTTGGTGTGTGCCCTAATAGGGAATCTAACTAGTGACCCTTTGGTGCATGGGTGATGCTCACCCAACTGTGCCACACTGACCAAGGCAATGTAAATATATTTTAATGGTGACAAATATCAGTTGCATGGATGAATAGAGGTTAAAAGGATCTAAGACACATAAAAAATGTAAAGAGTAGATTTCAATGTCTTGAATCACAATTTGTTATATTCTAGAATTGGAGATGGAGTATACCGCTCTAGTTATACTATAGCCACATTCTCAAATTTTTCCACCCACACAATTTACACTTTAGAATATAACCAACATAGTTCATTAATTCTAAGCTTCTTTTTATGTTTAATACTTGATGGAGAGTAGCTGTGATATTTCAAAAGAAAAAAGGAGTGGTGATGATTATTCAGCAAGGGAAAAATTACCTTTATTTAAATACACATTAAAATATGTGTAACTAAAATGTTAATGTAGTTACTTAGCAAGAGAAAAAGAACACCAGCTTAATTAGTACAAGAGAGTAGTTCCTTTGACATAATCACGTTTTGTGTTTTTTATCATAGTTTTACCTTTCTGTTGCTGCTATCCACATCTTTTTTTTTAAATATATTTTTATTGAATTATTTTGCAGAGGAAGGGAGAGGGATAGAGAGTTAGAAACATGGATAAGAGAGAAACATTGATCAGTTGCCTTCTGCACACCTTCTACTAGGATGTGCCCACAACCAAGGTACATGCCCTTGACCGGAATCAAACCTGGGGCCCTTTAGTCTGCAGGCTGACGCTCTAACCACTGAGAAAACCCGGTTAGGGCTGCTATTCACATCTTTATGCCCCAAACAAGGGGGATGCAAATATTCTAGTTGTGTGAGCAAATTGGGAAAGTGTTATTTGAGTAAACTCATTGACTATTTCTGGAAAGCATCTCAAAGCATGTGCTGTGGAACAAATTAAAACATAAAAAATAAATAAATATGTTTGGAGGGTCTGGCGAGAAGTAATGACAAATATTTATTCATGGGTCTTAGAGTTTGCAAACTGAAAGCACATCTGGGCCAAACCAAGAAGTGTTCTGAGGAAAAAGTTAAAATCGTTAGTATTTATAATGAAAGTGAATCATAAGAGAAAAAGGAGTCTTGCATTCTTAGTTATTTGATTGGTCCATTGTGATGAGTCAACTACTATGGAAAATTATGCTGATAAATTTCAGGAGGTTGTCAAAAGAGGTGTCAGGTAGTTCTGGTGACTTTGATGTTTTCTTTGAGATCTTAGGCTTGACTGGAATACACCACTACCCATGATGATCTGTATAATGTCAAATGTAGGACTCAAGAGTTACAGAAAGTTTAATAGTTCAAACATTAAATATATATTGATTGTTTTTCCTCAAGTTTCAAGTTCTGTCAATAATTTAGCAGTAAGGCTTGGAAAAAAGTCCCCCTCAGTTTTTTTCTAAATTCTCTCTTTCCTCAGTACCATGGTGAGGCAATAACTATAATTAGGTATATAAAACTTTCACTCTTTTAAGTCTATGAAATAAATCATGATACAGGTCAAGAAAATATTGAAAAAATACTACATTGTATTTAGCTTTCCTCTGAGACAGTGGTTTTCAACCTTCCTAATGCCCGACAATTTAATACAGTTCCTCATGTCGTGGTGACCCCCACTTTCATTGTTACAAGTTGAACATAATAAAGCATAGTGATTAATCACAAAAACAATATGTAATTATATATGTGTTTTCCGATGGTCTTAGGCGACCCCTGTGGAAGGGTTGTTCGACCCCCAAAGGGGTCGCGACCCACAGGTTGAGAACCACTGCTCTAAGATATGGATTAATTAAATTTTGTCTACTGTGATTATCTAAATTGACCTAACATTGATTTAATATACAGATTTCAGGTCACTTTTTCAAACCACACGTGTAAATCCATGAATGTGAACCTCAACCAGTTTTCCCATATTCACATTAAGGTTGATTTAAAAGTCTTAAATAGTCACCTTATCATCTCCTTTCTAGAGATTAAAATATATATGTGTTATTAAATATAATAAATTCTTTCTGAATATAAATTAATATGGCTTATCAAAGCCTAGATTTACCCTTCCCTCAAAAAATTGCTTTGCCCTTTTACAACTCACATTAAATGGTATTGACATTTTCCTTGAATTACTTAATCTGTTTTGATTGTGTTCTCATAACCAGATTATGTATTTTCATTTAGATAATCTTTTGTTGAAATTCTTCCTGCTTCCTACGGCTCTTCCCATTCTTTCAGGTGAAATATTGAATAAAGGAAATGCTCAATATATATTTGTTGAATTCAATCATGTGTTTTGGTTTTGTTTTGTTTTGTTTTTATCTCCTGGAACACAAGGGGTAAAAGACCATACAGAAAGAAGACAAATTCTTATTGATCAATGACAGATGTGTTCTAAACCTATGTGTAAAAATCTTACCCTTGGTAGAATTTCATCCATAGTTCTATCTGATTGCATAACAACAATATTTTTTTTTGACCAGGTGTTATTTTGACCCTTAATGTTGTGTGGCTAAAAAAGAATCATGTTCCTTAATCTTAAACTATAATTATAAAGGAGAGGAAATAAAAAATGGAGAAAATTCACCGTGGTTTCTTAAAATAAGAGATTCACAATTTTCTGTTAAATATTCAGATCTAATCAAGGCAGCCAGGAAGAGTGCAAAGAGAATGTTCTCGGAGATTCTAAAAACTTGACTGTCATTCAAGCACTGCCCTTCAGTACCTTTGTGAATGCAGGCAAATCATTAACCTTTTTGAGTTTCAATTATCTCTGAACAAATAGTATGATAATTATACATGCCATGGAACATGTTTTTGAGAGCTTAATAAGCTATCATATGTAAAAGGGCTGAACAGAATGCCACTCAAAGACAAGTCAGAGAGTGTCAGTTCCTAGCATTCTTCTCACTCTGCTGCACCTGCATAACATACTTGGTCAAGAAAAGACACTAGTAGTAGCTCATTAAATAGGATACATGGGACTGGTCTATACACTTTATTAATAGAAAAGACACTGTGCTATGTTTGAAATTTCTGTGGACATACCACCCTAAATATATGAATTAAGTCATTAGAAAATGTCCATTGTGTTAACTGCTTGGTTGCTTTGTTTTTGTTTCTTAGCCTTTTGTTTTTTCATAGCCTTCCCCTTTTCATTATTTTTCATCATTTTAAATGTATTCTTTATGATTATTATATGAATTGGTTGATTTCAAATATTGTTTGTTTGACCTCAAATATTGTTTGAAGTCTATACTAAGGATATTTTAGTGAAAACAAGCTACAATTCCTTAACTCGGTTAAAGCCACAACCTAAAATATAAAACAAGTAGAAGTTTAGAAAATAAAGAATTGATTTAAAATTAAATAATGCTTATCTGACCCACAGTAGAAAAAAATACTCATTTAAGCAGGAAATAAAACAAGTATTTCCAATCTGTACCTCTAAAGCTTCAATTGTGATATTACAGAAATGTCTGCATTCAAGTACTATACTATAAAGAACAAGACATATACAACATGTTATTTATTCCAGATGCTATCTCATTTTGCATTAACTGCTAATTTGATATAATGTCAGAAACAAAATTATACTTTTTTCTGCCTATCTCACCATCTAGTTGTATGTTCGCTAAATGGCATGGTTAATGCTTCCATAATACCCACCACAGTACTTTGCTAAAAGTTCAATAAATGTTTGTTGAATTGAATGATCCAATTAACATGTAAATTATCAGGTTGCAGAGTTTATAGCCTGTAAATCTTATTTTAAAATCTAGGTTTACACATATTTTCATGTTATTTAGAAAGTGAATAAATTAAAGCCAAATCGGTGTCTAATTTAAATGCATTTTTACTAAATCATTTTAATAATTGGAGTGTTACCATTGACCAACTAGTTGAATAGGAAAACAAGATGACCTTATTCATTTGGAAATCGGTGATTTTTTAAAAAGATTAACCAGAAGTTTACTTCCCGATTAATATTTTTTGGGGTGAAATTTCCTTGGAGAGTTTTACTCATGGTTACTTACTCACCACTTTTGAGTCATGTTGTTGGTTGACTCTAATGTGTTTAACTTGACAGACACTCCTAGATGCTTCTTCAATAAATGAAATGGGTCAGGACTTGTGAGTAAAGGATGACAAGTGACCGACACAATTGAACAATTTATCTCTTTGCCAAGCTGTTGTTTCATTGAATAGTCATTTTTCATTCATGGAAGAGAACATGCACTTGGTCTGTGACATCGCAAATTGCATGTACCTTTTCTTCCTAGAGGATGATATAAAGTTATGATAGGAGTTTCCCTCTTAATTTGTCAATTTAAAATGAAATTAGACTGGAATGTAGTACCCATAACTTGGTGTTGTGCCTTATAAGGTAAACACAATACCTATATTTTATTTTCATAGCATCTAATCCCAACTTCCTCTGTCTATCCCAAAAATTACAAGTGAAAGATATTGTAATTATTTAACAAGACATCTTTGACAGGTTTGCAAAGACACAACAAAATGATAAGGCAGTGAATCCTTATTTGAAAACAAATCCAACTTCTAAATTATTTAGAGAAGCAACATAGATATACTTAGGAGCTTAAACATTTTTATGGAAAACCTACGCTCAGTTTCTAATCAGCTTATTTATTGAATGATGTATTTCTGTTGGGAATAAAGAAAGAAGGCGACTTAGTATAGAAAGTAAACTGTGCAGAGAGGAGGAATTGTATTTTAAAGTCTACAAAGTCTAAGGTGTTCATCTGATGGATTCTTTGTCCTATAGTCACTAAGCTTCATTCTGTTTCCATGATCACAATGACAATTTTACACTGTGCAATTATCTTTAATTGTAAGGGTATGCAACCCCACATTAAGCTACAAAGAAGATAGTAGCTGTGCATATTATAAAACCTGTGAACTCCAACAGACTGTTTTGATTTCTGAATGAGTTTGACACTTCTTGAATAGTGATTGCTTTATTTTGTTCCTTGCTTTTGGTTAATCTCTTAAAGGAAATAATGCTGAGGATATTCTGTAGTAACTTTCCTCATTGCATCATGGTTGGCACAGACTCCATCTGAAGATGATCTACGCCTATATGTCCAGCTAGAGGGAAAAGTAACTCCATGCCCCCTCTATCAGGGATTATAGTTTCACCCAAAGACCTTGAACTGCCTAATATATTGCATCATTCCATTATGAAAGGATAACTAAGAGGGTAGGCTAGAAGTCACTGATATATTTGCATGCCTCTATATTCTTCAGCCTGGAAACAAGCCCTCCCCTTCCCAACAACACATACATATACACACAGACCAACACTTCAAATATCACTATCTGTCCAGCCTCAATGTTTATACTATATATTAAAACTCTATGCTTCCAAGTTCAGTACACAGGCACCTAATTTATGGGAGCTGTTTTTGTTGACATTGTTCCTCTACTCATTCCATATAACAAAATGAATCACTCCTTTTCACTAGTGTTTTCATAATATAATGTTTGTAACTCTGTTTTGCCTATATTTTTTCTTCTCCATTATAAAATATTTTTAAAATATATTTTTATTGATTTAAGAGAGGAAGAGAGAATCATTGATTGGCTGCCTCCTGTATGCCCCCTTTGGGGATGGAGCCCATAACCTGGGCATGTGCCCTGACTGGGAATTGAACCATAACCTCCTGGTTTATAGGTGGATGCTCAACCACTGAACCATGCTAGCTTGACTATAAAATATGAACATGACTGTTACCCGTAACAAATTATAAGCTCCTTGAATACAAGTAATCGTGGTTTTTACCCTTTATCCTTTCTTTCTTTATTTGTGAATAATATGTACATTCAGAGCACACACAAACACAAATAACTATCATACACATGCATACATAAGTATAAACATAATATTTGCATTATGATCATATGCTCTATATGAGTTTCTTAAAATTGGTTCTATTTCACTGAGAGTATTGTATTTTACTATATATTTTATATGTTTTAAAATAAACACTATAACACCAATGACTCAATTCAAGCCCTTTTCCTTTCTTCCAGAAAAGAAAAATCTTCCATTTGAAACAATCCAGTTGGTCAAATTTTTCAGTATTATGTAGGGTTCACTCTACATATACTTGGGGGAGTCAGAACTTTATTGATTCCATTCATTCTCCTCTCTATTCATCCCATCTCTTTTTTTCTGACAATAAACACACTTCTCTTCCTTCTTTCTCCTTCTCACTTTCAGGATTTGCACAGAGAATTTACTGAGAGTATCCATCAAGCAGTAATTTTCAGGTTGGAAAAAACTGGTACAGGTGTCCTACAACACTTTTGAAAAAATGCCATATCAAGTCAATTATAAAAAGAACACAAGTCTATGTTAGGAAGAGCCATTTTTTTCCCTATAATAATCAGAAGGGATCTAAATTAGAATCATCCTAGCTGTTTTAAAAAATAGATCCAAAATTTCATGGCTCAACAAGACTGAAGTTTAACTCTCAAGAAATAATACATCGTAGATATTTATGCTGAGAACTTCTAGGGATGTGGTTTCATGTGCTTCTAGCTGGTTTTGTGAAGAGAAAAATGGAGGGTCATGGCATTAAGGTTTCCATGGGTCAAGCATCATTCTATTTTGCATTGCATTGAAGAAAACCTAATCCTGTGGCCATTCCTAGTGCAAGGGAAGCTGATTATCTATCTATCTATCTATCTATCTGTCTATCTATCTATCTATGGCTAATATGTTAAGTGTCCATCCGTCCAACTCGTCGCTATGACGCACACTGACCTCCAGGTGGCAGACGCTCAATGCAGGAGCTGCCATGATGCACACTGGCTATTTACAGAGAAACAGCACTGTGGACCTTTGCTCCCAAAAAGCAACACTCGACTTCCCCCAAGTGGGACACAGGCCCCGCCACCACCCTGGAACAACGCCCTACCAAATAGCAGCCATCGCTACCAAGACCCCATGGCACAAAATGCAGCCCACAGCCCAGCCCAGCCTGGAAATGGTTGCTGTGTGGGCAGGGTAATGACTTCACATAGCTTGATTTCCTCTTCCTAGTGACTAGCCTCCTTGCAGTTTCTTCAGCCCAGGAATATGACTTGCTTTATAGCTGGGTGCAAACATTTTACATTTTAACCAAATGTCTGTGAAGCATTTTCCCATGCCTCATCTCATTTGATCCTCACAGAAGTCCTGGAGTAGGTAGATAAGAGACTCGGTGGAATCCTATTTTCTTTTCATTAGCTGAAAATCAGAGATTTAGAAAGCTTAGAAACCTGACTCAACTGAAAAGAAGAAATGGTGGACCTTAAATGACTTCAGGTTTTCTCACTGTGCAGAATATAGGCAAACACTGATGCAGTTAAAGAGTTTACCCTTTCTGCCTGCATGATCTACAATAATAATCTGCTTCGTGTTGATATTTACTGCTGTGTTGCTTCACTGGGCTGGAAAAAGTTTAGCT
Source organism: Myotis davidii (assembly GCF_000327345.1). Taxonomy (NCBI): domain Eukaryota; kingdom Metazoa; phylum Chordata; class Mammalia; order Chiroptera; family Vespertilionidae; genus Myotis; species Myotis davidii. Next base: position 131,580 of record NW_006296627.1, on the reverse strand, counting down.
AAATCAGATAGCAGGTCTAATTAAGCAAGTTTATTCTATATATATAAAAGGCTAAGTTGACTCGTGAATGCACGATACATATAAAGCTCTCACTGGTGCCAATCACATGTGTGTGTCTGTCATTGCCAATTGTGAATTTAGTTGACACTTCTATTATAGAGAAAGCTCGAATAGCAATATTAAAATATTTCTTCTAATTAATTTCCTTTCAATGTGCACGAATTCATGCACTGGGCCACTAGTATGGAATATAACTGTGCAGCCACAGACAAATTGACTTCATTTGAGGATGCATCTAGCAGTCTCAGAAATAATTTCCATCACTCCAGTCCAGGTATCCGTAAATGATAGTACTGGGAATGCATTCTTTACAGATAAAAAAAGATAAAGCTGTTATGGCTTTTGAAATGGCTACACACATATTTTGTAATGAAAGTTCTATATATTTGATTCTATGTAATTGCATATAAGAAAACATAAAATATACAGTGTGTTCTATTATCCATTTCCAGGAACTCTTTAAAATTGAATCTCAATCTTAATGCGTGTATTTAAGAAAACAAGATAAGCTGATTCTGAAATCTTGTCTGTGTTGGCAATACAGCTCTTGTATGGCAATGACAGAGCTGTGCTTATAGTGGCTACTGTTTGAGAGTCCTCATTATTGATTTAAGAAAAAAATATATTATGCAGTTGGGACCAGTGATTGATTATTCTTTTAAATTAAATGAAGCATAGAATTATTAACTTAAAGGATGTATATCATTAACATTTTATGTTAACTTTGAACCCTCTAATGAACACTTTGTCAATTGTCTAATGCCAAGGTCTGCCTGATGGAATTCTAACTTTTCTATTATTTATAAACTAGACCTCAAAATGTATCTATAGTTTCTTCTTTGTTTTTTCTTTTTTCCTTCTTTTGTAAAGCATGAACTCAGAGCCATTTGACATGCAACCTGAAATTATATTCCATTTTTATCAGTTCCACACATAGCTTATCTTCATTGACAAATTTTACCAACTCTCCTTTATTAAATTTTCCAAAGCAGTCAACATATATTTCACAAAACAACAACTCTTTTTTAGTACACATATTTCACAAGCTTATGTAAAATTTAATTAATTAAATGTTTTAAGTTTAATAATAAGGCAAAATTGCTTTAGTTGCCTTTGTAATTAAGCAGAATATAATATTGCTCAGCATACAACTCAACTGTGGGAATAGAAGTACAAAGTATGCCATAGACTTGCCCATCAGCCAGAAGAGTCAATAACCTGTGGACATCAATCAGTATATTTTACAGGTAAATCAGGGAGCTCTGATTAATGTGGCCAATCAGGTGAATGCAGGTCCAGCAGGAGAGGTTAGGTTGTAATTCATGTACTTTTCCTCTTTCCCAGCAGTAATATCTACATATGGCTATCAGTGTTTCCACTGACAGATAAGCTTTATTATGGAATCTCTGAACATGGAATAAGGCTTTTAGTCATTTTTGGATAGGGAAAAAATAACTTCTCTTTTAGAAGGCTACAAGTAAATTCTTGTTTCACACAATTTTGGGGCACTTGCTGTGAATTCTCAATTTTCTCCCTACACTGGTAGATTGAAACATCTATTGTTTAATCACTGAATCCCCACTATTATTTGGATTGCATTAGAATGATGATGAATTAATTAATGACTGAGCCATTAGTATGCACTTCATGGCTTGCTTGCTTCAATTCAATTAGGTTTCAGTGAATTGTCTTTATTTTGGTCAGGGTTTTCTGAATTCCAAACAATTTTTTCTTGTACTTTCCAAAGTCGATGACTGAGTCTCCTGTTTTTAAAGTTATTTAGAAATAAAAATACATGTGACACCTAATTTGCTTTATTTTCTCTTCTGAACTCCCACCACTCTTCAGAATATTGAACACTAATGCTTATCATGTAAGTACTTTTCAAGCATTTTCTCTGAAAAACCTTGGTAGAAGGGGAACGCTGATCGAACAGAACTTTAAATGCAGTTAGTGATCTGGACACCAGATAGTCTCCCCAAATTCTCCTTTTGTCATAAGTACATGTATTTCAAACTGTTCGAAATTTTGTATGTTCAAAATTTCTTCAACTTTCTGAGTCCATAATTATGGTTTCTCATCCCTCATAATTCTCTTAAAACTTTATGTTTGCTTTTCCTTTACTATGCTCTTACATTTTTCTCCTGGGAGTGACGGTAAATGTACCTGTTCTCCTTCTGTGATCTCAATCAAATCAGTGGCATATGGTACACACATCTCGCCTGCAGTGCCTAGCACAATGCCTTACCAAACTCTGATGAGCATCCACATGTATAAAACCTCCTGACAACATGCTACTGGTAATTCCTTTGATATTTTAAAATAATATATTCTTTCACTATCTATTTTTTTAATTTTACTGTATATACAAAGGTTTCATATGTATGCATGTATAAATAAATACACACACATATAATTTTACTCTAGTTGGATACGAAAGAGGGAAAATTCCATGATTTAGATGTCCCAGGCAGCAGCTGTCTTTAACTGCCCATGTGTTTTAAAATACAATTTAAAACATATGAATGTTTTCTAATTGTTGGTGCTGACCTCACTTTCATTTATTATATGCTCAAGTGACCTGAAATTTGTAAAAGGGCTTACAGATATTAATGTATAATTCACTGGAGTGGAGGCACACCCATACTAATTACAGCTATGATTTATCAGTAAGATCTGATTATTCTCCCTCATCATGAGCTCAAGGAAATCTCCAAATGATATATTTCAAGGTAATGGCATGAGTGTTACGTTTCTGCTTAGAAGAGCTATTTATAGTTGCTTCATTTGATTCCTAGAGTGTGCAGGGCAAAAGATTTCTTTATCCTGTCATCCTATGGAGCTAAGGGTATGCTGTGTGCTGAGCTAGAGCAAACTTTAAAGCTGATCAAACTTCTAAGCAAAATCCTGTATTGTGATTAGTGATGGACCCAATCCTGTGAAGTGACTAGAGGTGAAAAAAATCATAAAAGATTCCCAGGTGGGAGCTGGATGAAAGAATTGGGAGGGTGAACTATGTATCTAAGACTTATCTAAACCCCCTTGGGGGCTGGAATTGGGTCTGCAATCTTGTTAGGACACACCTTCTTAGAAGATTTTTATGCCTTTTCTTATTTCACTCTTGTCAGATGAGGCTAGAGAGAGTTTGCTGGTTCAAAGCACCAAGGGAAATCTGACTGAAATTGCAGACACAGCCTACAGGATTGGAGTGCTGGGTTCAGATGCTGGGACCACTTCAAAGCCTGTGCGGTGAATAGGACCTAATTAATAGCAGATGGCAATATCTAAAAATCCTTCTGTAAGAAATAAAGTCAGTTAGATGTAATTATAACACAGCCAACTACAGAGAATAGCCTATGGTCATATGAATTTCACTTCTATAGAACAAGAAAAAAAGAATAAAGATGAAAAGGATAGTTGTTAGTGGCTTGGGTTCAGAAAAAAAAATAAGGCAAAGCTTTATGTTGTGCATATTTTTATGTCTAACTACCTTTAAAAATAGGAGAAACAAGCACTGACCTTGTTAAGCACAAGATATGGTTTCCCAGGAATTCAGATTCACTGGGGTATTGCAGTC
>NW_006296627.1:127473-127882 GCF_000327345.1 Myotis davidii | reverse complement strand
CACACTCACACACACACACACACTCACACACTCACACACACACTCACACTCACACACTCACACACACACACACACACTCACACACACACACTCACACACACACACACACAATCACACACACACACTGGAGGTCCGGTGCATGAAATTCTGTACTCGGAGAAGGGCCCCTCAGCCTGGCCTGCACCCTCTCACAGTTCAGGAGTTCTGGGGGTGTCAGACTAACGGCTTAGGCCCGTTCCCTGTTCCCTGGCTGCCGGGAGCCGGTCCACTTAATAACTATGTGTTGATGGAGTAGATAACTGCTTTCTAATAGCCTTGATGCAGGATTTGTGTCTCGATCACCTCTGTATCCCCCTGCAGCACTTTGCAGAGTTTTGGTGAAAAGTAAATATTTTTTCAAGGGAAAACT
>NW_006296627.1:126478-127291 GCF_000327345.1 Myotis davidii | reverse complement strand
CCAAGTTTGTCTAGGAGGGTATTCCCACGTGAACAAGGATGTTTAATACACACTGTTATCATGATGTCTCTGATTATTATTCAATGTAATTGTTTTGTCTTGTTGTATTTTAAATAGTCTTCATAATACTTCTTCATAATAGTCTCTCTCTCTCTCTCTCTCTCTCTCTCTCTCTTTCACTCTCTCTCTCTCTCTCTCTCACACACACACATACACACACACACACACACTGGAGGTCTGGTGCATGAAATTCTGTACTGGAAGAAGGGCCCCTCTGCCTGGCCTGCACCCTCTCACATTCCAGGAGCCCTGGGGGATGTCAGACTAATGGCTTAGGCCTGTTCCCTGTTCCCTGGCAGTTGGACAACCTTAGCACTGCCGTAGAGATGGGAGAGGCTCCCACCACCACCACTGAACTCGACAGCTGTGAGCCCAGCTTAGGGCTTCTAGTTGAGCCACGCTCCTGGTATGGGAGCACACTGACCAGCAAGGGGAAGCTCCTGCATTGAGGATCTGCCCCATGGTGGTCAGTGCATGTCATAGCGACTGGTCAACTGGTCGACTGTCTGGCCCCTGGTGGTCAGTGCACATCATAGCGAGCAGTTGAACAGCCTTAGCATATCATTAGCATATTGGTTGAACAGCTGACCAGATACCCAGACACTTAGCATATTAGGCCTTTATTATAGAGGCTAATAGAAGACTAACTCAAATTTGGTTAGAAGGGTGACCAACATACCCAATTCCAAGGTATAATTATTTTTAGGGTTACATTTTATTATTTGATTAAAAATAGTTTTAGCAAATCTCACT
>NW_006296627.1:125059-126118 GCF_000327345.1 Myotis davidii | reverse complement strand
CGCTGTCTCCATGTCATTCCTTCTTCGCCGACTCCGTCCACACCTTTGGGGACCCCTGGACCCGCTGGGGCTGGATCCCGGAAATTCCACCTTGCAAAAGAGACTAATATGACCTAGAGAGACAACCATGAGCAAGATAGACAAGATACTCTTATGAAGATTACTTTCTAATAGATGGCTCATTTATTAGATATGGACACTAATAATGATTTTGCAAGGCACAGTATAATACATGCCAGAGTTGTAAAGTTCAAAAGAGCATCTTATCTCAATGGAAGTGCATGGAGATATTTAAAGGAGTGCTGGGACTTGAAGTATGGATATAGTGAGGATGGGTTCAGAGAAAGGATAGAATTTCAAGAAATAGCCATTGGCAGAAATTGTAAAAGAAGTTAATGTATTTTCTTTTTTGTTTGGGTAGGAGAGCTTGAATACCATTAGGGTAAAGAGTTTAGGTTTGGCCCAGCCAGTGTGGCTTAGTAGTTGAGCACTGACTTATGAACTAGGATGTCACAGTTCAATTCCTGGTCAGGGTCCATGCCAGATTGCAGGCTCAATCCTCAGTGGGGAGTATGCAGGAGGCAGCAGCCAATCAATGATTCTCTTTCATAATTAATGTTTCTAACTCTCTCTTCCTCTCCTTTCCTCTCTGAAATCAATAAAAAATATTCAATAAAAAATATATATTTTAAAAGAGTTTATGTCTGCACATAATTTTGTTGCTGCAGAACACTTAAAATCTGGGATTCAGGAAGTGCCTGGATCAGAGCCAGGCATTAGAAAATTTCTAATAAAATTCCATAATCTAATTGTTAATATCAGGATGTCACAGTTCAATTCCTGGTCAGGGTCCATGCCAGATTGCAGGCTCAATCCTCAGTGGGGAGTATGCATTTTTTTATTCAGAAAAAAGCAACTAATACATATCATTAATATCTATGCAGAATTATTGTGCTGCCATTGTAATAGATGTATTCATAGTGTAGAACGCTTACAGTTCTGATGAGACTTCTAAGAAGAACTATACCATAGGCCCATCAGAAACCAGGGAAACAAAGT
>NW_006296627.1:124035-124885 GCF_000327345.1 Myotis davidii | reverse complement strand
ATATAAAAATCAATGATGAAAAGAATCATCCATCTGCTGTCTCTGCATGCCCCCTACTACAGATCCAACCCACAACCCAGGCATGTTCCATGACCAAGGATGGAACCCTGACCTCCTGGTTCATAGGTCTATGCTCAACCACTGAGCCAGACCAGCTGGGCATTAGATCCTTTTTAAAAAAAAATATTGATGAATCTGCAATAATGAGATGTTGATTTGGGGGATATTTATAAATTGACTTAATTCATTAGTTTCCAAAGTTTTGGAAATATTTATTGAAATGTTTTCCATATTTGAACTTAAAAACTATAAACTGATTTTGAGGTAAAATTATGGTTTTTTAGTAGAAAGTAACAATTTTAACACTAGATAAGTTGCTAAGGAAAAATCGACTTGACAAGCACCTATAAATTTATATTAATTAATATAAATTTAACTGTAACTTACAAATTATTTCATGCATATTAATGGGTCAGATAATGAGCAGATTTGTGATCTTGGGGCTATCTGAAAACCACATGTATATTCCCTGAAAATTCAGTAAGTGTGTTTGATATTATCAAGAGGCAGAGCAGTGTGTATGTCTATGCTTTGATATGCAAGCTAGTAGGCTAAAAATGCATATGCCTGTGTGTGTGTGTGTGTGTTTCAGGGTAATATTGAGGATTAATTATGTCCTAAGAAGAAGAACTCAGCTTGCGATCTCTGATACTTTAGAGCTTAGTGGATGCTAGAACTTTCACTTTGTGTTTCTACTTCATGCAAGCTATCCCAGTCCATTAGACAGTGCATACTTATCAGTGGAAACAGCATTCTAGACTTTATCCAAGTTACTAGGGCAAATCAGTTG
>NW_006296627.1:122776-123868 GCF_000327345.1 Myotis davidii | reverse complement strand
CTGTGTGTGTGTGTGTGTGTGTGTGTGTGTGTGTGTGTGTGTGTGTGTCAGGGTAATATTGAGGATTAATTATGTCCTAAGAAGAAGAACTCAGCTTGTGATCTCTGACACTTTAGAGCTTAGTAGATGCTAGAACTTTCACTTTGTGTTTCTACTTCATGCAAGCTATCCCACTCCATTAGACAGTGAATACTTATCAGTGGAAACAGCATTCTAGACTTTCATCCAAGTTACTAGGGCAAATCAGTTGCTCAAAGGGTGTATGCAGCAATGTTTGTTTCATTCTACTATACTTTATATTAAACTTTTGATTAGGTCTTTCTTAAAATCTAAATCCTTCGCCACCACCACCAAATCCTTAGGAGAACTGTGATGTTGACTGTTTGACAGTAGGAGGATTGTTTGGTGTGTGGTTTTTAGAATAAATGTCTAAATATTTGAACTTCTGACTGGTTATCAATTGAGGGGCACACATCATGTACTGTGTCCTAGTAGACTTTTTAATATACACTGATTATAGGCTAGATACCATGTAAACATTATATCCACTTCTCATTAAATCTATGTAACAACCCTATAAAATATATAGTGTTATTATGCTCCTATTGCAAGCAAATGAGTTTGGTGCCCAAATTCTTGAGGAGTTCCTCCAGGGTTAAACAGATATAAAGTGATGATGGCAAACCAAAAGCAGTTTCTCTGACCCTGTGTTGCTTCTGGAGTAGTATTATTATAGGAATTCCTGAGCTCAGAATACCCAGAGACCACGGATAGATGGTTTAATCTCTATTAGCTTGAATTAAAGTAGTCATTGTACATTACATAACAGCTTTTTTTTAATCTAAAAAACATATGATTCACAAAAATGTGCTTTGTGTTGTTCCTAAATCATGCAGTGTTCTGCATTTTTTTAAATTTCTAAGTTTATTTTTATAAGGAATACATCTGCTATTAGTAAGAAAAATACATATTAACAAAAAACAAAACAAACCAAAAACCTCAGTCATAAAAACTCACCCAACAATAGCAATAAAAACTATTGTTCATATCTGTGTGTACATACTTGCAGATAACTAGTTGAACACAGATATC
>NW_006296627.1:121387-122618 GCF_000327345.1 Myotis davidii | reverse complement strand
GTGTAGTGAGCATATGGCTAGAACAGGACATAGTTTATCCTTTTCTTGAGCATTTAGATTTAATGCTGAAATGAACGTGCTTTTGATGAAATATTTGTGCACATTCTAAATCATTTCATTAATGTAAGCTTCTACAGTAGAGTTGTTGGGTTTATGTTGTACACTAAATTTTACAACTTTTGATAGGTGTTATCAAATTGCAATCCAAGAAGTCAGAAATCTTGTATAAGAGAATATTTTGTAGTTTTATTAATAATGGTTCATTCTCTTAAATAAAGATGTCTAACATGTTAATTTACCCCAAAATTCCTGAAGGAGAATATAAAAGGCAGAGAAACATTTTGGTGTAAAAATTGCTTGCCTTACATGACTATTACTATTTCATAAACATCTACCTCAAAGTCATGAATGGCATGGCCAGTGAGTTGGATGAGCATCAACCCATGTAGCAAGAAGTCACTGGGTAAATTCCCCAGGGGCATATGCCCAAGTTGCATGCTCCATCCCCAAGTGGGGGAGATCATGAGTAAGAGGCGGCCAATTAATATTGATATTTCTCCATCATCAATTTTTCTATCTCTTCCTCTCTTCTTCTCTCTCTGAAATAAATAAAAACTTTTTTTAAAAGTCATGAATGAATTTCTAAGTTTATTTTTATAAGGAATACATCTACTAATAGTAAGAAAAATACATATTAACAAAAAACAAAACAAACCAAAAACCTCAGTCATAAAAATTCACCCAACAACAACAATAAAAACTATTGTTCATATCTGTGTGTACATACTTGCAGATAAACTATTGAACACAGATATCCATACAAATAGATCTGTTATTCATAAAAACAGAAGCATATCATGATACTATTTTTCAAACTTTTATTCACATTTAATGATAAATCATGAGCATCTTTCCTTGACAAGAAGTTTGCTTTCAGAAAAGTGAGCTTTGTTTTTAGTGATGGTGTAGTGAGCATATGGCTAGAACAGGACATAGTTTATCCTTTTCTTGAGCATTTAGATTTAATGCTGAAATGAACGTGCTTTTGATGAAATATTTGTGCACATTCTAAATCATTTCATTAATGTAAGCTTCTACAGTAGAGTTGTTGGGTTTATGTTGTACACTAAATTTTACAACTTTTGATAGGTGTTATCAAATTGCAATCCAAGAAGTCAGAAATCTTGTATAAGAGAATATTTTGTAGTTTTATTAATAATGGTTCATTCTC
>NW_006296627.1:120300-121357 GCF_000327345.1 Myotis davidii | reverse complement strand
TCGTGAAGGAGAATATAATAAAGGCAGAGGAGCATTTTGATGTAAAAATTGCTTGCCTTACATGACTATTACTATTTCATAAACATCTACCTCAAAGTCATGAATGGCATGGCCAGTGAGTTGGATGAGCATCAACCCATGTAGCAAGAAGTCACTGGGTAAATTCCCCAGGGGCATATGCCCAAGTTGCATGCTCCATCCCCAAGTGGGGGAGATCATGAGTAAGAGGCGGCCAATTAATATTGATATTTCTCCATCATCAATTTTTCTATCTCTTCCTCTCTTCTTCTCTCTCTGAAATAAATAAAAACTTTTTTTAAAATAGTCATGAATGCATACACAAGAGCTTTCACTATCTGGAGAAGGTAGTTCATTTTAAACATTTATGATAGCATGCCCTAAAAGTGTACGATTTGGTTAATCATGAAAATTTCCATATTTTAATGAGTACATTAGCATATGGTTTTTATCACCATGAAATAAAAATGTTCTATCCAATTCTTTTTATGAAAATATTCATGTTGTGTATGTGATATTTAGTTTCCTTGAGGGGACAAAGTTCTCAAGTAAGTGAGAATTGTTTTTCTGCAAAGAACTGCTTTTGAGTTGCATAAAACTGATCCAACATTCTCCTTTTATCTGCATTAAATGCAACTGTTGAAAAATATATCTGAAAGCCACATGTATATTCGATGTTGTAGCAAAGGGAAATGTTTGTACTCCCAAATGCAATAGATTGAATATTATCATTTAGATTTGAAATTTAGACACTTTAAATGTATACTTTCCATTTATGGAAACAAACAAGTGTTTAGAAAACAAAACAAAAATCAAGAAAGACCATATAATTTAACATAAAGTATACATTTTACTGTATATTATTATTGATAACATTAATGCATATATGTGTCTATGGGAAAACAACCTTAAAAATTATGATCACATATATTTTCAGAGTATATGAATACACACACACACATACACACACACAGACACTAGAGGACTGATGCACGAAATTTGTGCAAGAGCGTGGCCCTCACAGCCATGGCTTGCCTCG
>NW_006296627.1:110576-118909 GCF_000327345.1 Myotis davidii | reverse complement strand
TCATTCTCTTAAATAAAGATGTCTAACATGTTAATTTACCCCAAAATTCCTGAAGGAGAATATAAAAGGCAGAGAAACATTTTGGTGTAAAAATTGCTTGCCTTACATGACTATTACTATTTCATAAACATCTACCTCAAAGTCATGAATGGCCTAGCCAGTGAGTTGGTTAAGCATCAACCCATGTAGCAAGAAGTCACTGGGTCAATTCCCCAGGGACATATGCCCAAGTCGCATGCTCCATCCCCAAGTGGGGGAGATCGTGTGTAAGAGGCGGCCAATTAATATTGATATTTCACCTCCTGCCCGCCAACCCTCCCCGGCCTACCCGTTGCAGTTTGGCCATCTGTTTGAGGCAGCTCTGCCTCTGTATCTATTATTGTTCAAAAGTTTATAATGGTCCCTATTATCCACGAATGAGTGAGATCATGTGGTATTTTTCCTTCATTGACTGGCTTATTTCACTTAGCACGTAGTTTTATTAATAATGGTTCATTGTCTTAAATAAAGATGTCTAACATGTTAATTTACCCCAAAATTCCTGAAGGAGAATACAAGAAGTCAGAAATCTTGTATAAGAGAATATTTCGTAGTTTTATTTATTATTTTTTTTTCATGATCAGATGAGCTCTGATGCACGAAATTTGTGCAAGGGCGTGGCCCTCACAGCCATGGTGGCTGGCTTGCCTCGGCCCTCCCAGCCCCGCTTCATCCGGAAGGTCGCCGGAAGGTCATTCTGTTGCCTGGTCTAATTAGCATATTATACTCTTATTATTATAGATTTGTAGTATTTTAGAACCATGGAATTTTCCAGAATTGTCAGTCCTTTCAATTATTCAACTAACAGAAACAAGAAATGAAATTACATTTATGTTGGTTTGAAATCCAGTGGAAGAAAATGAATTCAACATCATCAGTTTTCTTCTAGAATTGTCAAAGTCGCCATTATTAATTCAAACTTTGCATGTACTCTGATAATGCTTTGCATATAAAAAGCAGATGTTATGTTAAAGCATGCCAAACTCTATAAGCTTGGCAATGTAGTGCACTCTAGTCTAGGTTATGCTGTGGCTAACAACCAATTTCAGCATCTCAGTGTTTTTAACAAAACCAAACTTATTTTTTCTTCCTGTTACAAGTTGAAAGTGGGCCATCAAGATCTCTGTTCCATACCTCACTCAAATACTCAGTAATTTTAAACTGAAAGTTTGATCTAAATACTTGATTATATATTCAGGTTTAACAGCTAAGCAATAACATTTTTATAAATGGTGCTTTATAATTCAGATTTCAGTATATCTGGAAGCCAACTGTTCATCATACATTAAGTGATGCTAAATTTAATCATCATATCAATAGACATAGAGCAAGACTAATTTTTCCTTTTTTTCCCCAAATAGATCTGAAATCAACTTGTAATTGAATCAGTTACCTCATTATGGTTTGCAAAGGTGCCATTTTTCTAATTCTATTGTTCTATGTTTATTGGCTGGAAAACTTTTGTAAAGAAGAACTTCTCATCAAATATAGATTATTTTTCCAGCTTTGTTGAGCTGTAAGTGACTTATAACATTGTGTAAATTTACGTTTGCAGTGTTGGTTGTGTGATACACATATACACACACATGGAATATTATTCAGCCATGAGAAAGAAGGAAATTGTGTTATTTGTGACAACATGGATGGACCTTGAAGGCATGATGCTAAATGAAATCAATCAGACAGAGAACGACAAGTACTGTATGATCTCACTGACATGTGGAATCTAAAGAACCAAACTCATAGGCACAAAGTGTAGAATGATATTGTCAGGGCTATGGGAAAAATAAGGGAGATGTACACACCTCCAGCTCTAAGATCAACATATTCTGAGGATGTGATGTATGTCATAGTAGCTATAGTCAACAATATCATGTTATATACTTGAAAATTTCTGAGAGAGTAGATTTTAAATATTCTCGTCTCTCTCTCTCTCTTTCTTACACACACACACACACACACACACACACACACACACACACACAATTAGGTAAGGTGATGGAGGTGTTCCTATCTAGGGCTCTTTATATACCAAGAATGTCAGTTTGTGCAGAGTTAAGAAAGAATATTTTCTTAATTCTTTCCCTTTTATTGCCAGTTTGCAGAGTAAAGACTTGGTGTCCTCTTTACAGCTAATGGTAATATTTTTTTTTCTTGTTTGTACATTTGTACTTTGGAAAGGAGGGTCAGAGGAGAGAGAAAGGAAGATTAAGTGCATGAATAAGCAAGGCTGTACACATTTGGCATTGCTGTTATCATTTCTCTACTTAGTATAGACCTCAACTTATTCTCATATTTTTATCTATTTCTTTCAGAAATTTTCTGTACATATTTAAAGATATATTTTATTGACATTAATCTGTATAATAAAATAAGTCGAGTACCTTTAGTAATTAATTAGAATTGGGACACAATTTTTAAATTCAGCAGTTGAGGATAAGCTAGACTAACAACTATAAATGCATGTTGTTATAGAACAATGAATGAAAATAATACATTAAACAATTAGCCATATTTTCAATGTACTTGTTATTGTCAAATCAAGTTAACCTTAGAAGTGCATAATTAGTCCAAATCTGCCTCCTATGAACCCACTGAATAGATGTATAGAAGGTAGTATATAAACTGACACATACTTCAAGATTGTGATTTCTGTACAGTCTATATGGAGAGTATAGGTGTCATATATATAAAATTGATTTTTTTTTACAGAGAGGAAGGGTGAGGGATAGAGAGTTAGAAACATCAATGAGAGAGAAACATCGATCAGCTTGAGGACGTTTTTAGCAAAGGCCATCTTAGGAGGACCCTAATTAAGTTAATAACAAAGTACCTACCTATATAGTTTAAGTTTAAAAAATTTGGCTCTCAAAAGGAATTTCAATCGTTGTACTGTTGATATTTGGCTCTGTTGGCTAATGAGTTTGCTGACCACTGGGTTAGGGCATAGGTGTTATTTCAATATGTTTGAAAATTAATGTATAATATGTCAGAGACATAAATTTAAACTGGTTTCCATATTTATTCATTCTATCACCTTTATGTAAATTAACTTTCATCATTATAAATGTATAAAAATTAGAAGTAATCCTTACCATCTGTCAGAGCCTAGAGCTTTAATTTTTAGTATGTCTTTATTGTTGAAAGTATTGTATATGTCCATTCCCCACCCCCATTTCCCCTTTCTAGACCCACCCTCAGGCCTTCAAAGTACTATTGTTTGTGTCTATGGGTTATGCATCTATGCATATAAGTTCTTTGAGCTTTAAACCAATTGAAGCACTTTTCAAAGTAAATGCCAGTCTAAGATAAAAATATAGGGCTTTTTGGTATATTGTTTTTATATTCCCAAATACTTGCTTTTCAGTTCTATATAGCGTCATTGTATATAGCCTTTTGCTTCCACCATGTAGCCACTAGAAAGAAATTTAAAGCTAATGTCATGTGAAAAAGTGGACCTTCCCAGCTGTTACCTTTCCTAGATCTACTAGTATTTAAACATTTCTCTTGAATTGAGATGTGGCCATTCCAATGGAATCTGGTAACTTGTTTATTAATTGCATCAAATGATCAAAATTAATCACTCTTCCAATCTGCAATTGAGTCAGATGCAACTGGTATAGCTGAGGAATGGCAGTACATATATGGATTTAGTTGCTGATATCACCTGGGCTGTCATCACAGATGGGAATAGTGGGAAACAGATGTTAAGATTCTCTGTATTAATCAACAAGCAGGGTATGTCAAAAACATGACTGTATCTTTGCTCCTTAATTTTTAAATAAAACTCCCATAATAATAATTTAACCTTCTAATGTGTGTATTAATAATTATAGATGACAGGTTAGTGAATGTAGCCAAAGCAACCTCAACAGAATTATCCTATGGCTGAGAGATATTGGGAATGTGAATTTCACCACTGAAATCTCTGGCAGCAGTTTGGACTCCAAATGAAGTAAAATCAATATTTACTTCCTTTATTTAATGACTAAATAATTGATGTAATTTAGATGAATAAATGTAAGTGCAAATTTCATTATTGATTTATTAATTTCTATGTCTCCAGAGACAGTCTTCGAAGTTTGCAATATGCACTATCCACAATTTCATCCATTTTCTGCCCACATTCTAGGGTAGCACAGTTTATATTCAGATACCATAATTCTTCAATAATGGGATATGGGAGGTCCATCTACTTCCTCCTAGCCAAAGCCCTATGCATTCCACATTGTGCAGCCATCCAAAATATAGGGTGATTCTGAGAGCAGTGATACCTTCAATGAATTTTAAGTTGGTGGGAAATCAATAAGGGATTTGGTAAATAAGTTATTAACATGGCCCTTAGTACATGGTAGATGACAAAATATATTTGGTGAATGAATGTGTTGTTGAATGACATATACTCTGGCCAAGTAGACCGAGCCTTTTGAGGACTGCATATACTTCAAGAAGCTACCTTTTAGTATTTTTTAAAATACATTTTTATTGATTTCAGAGAGGACGGGAGATGGAGAGAGAGATAGAAACATCAGTGATGAGAGAGAATCATTGATCGGCTGTCTTCTGCACACTAGGGCTCCCCACTGGGGATGGAGCCTGAAACCCAGGCACGTGCCCTGACCAGGAATCAAACAGTGACCCCCTGGTCCATAGGTCAACACTCAACCACTGAGCCATGCGGGCCAGACACTTTTAGCATATCTGTCTATTCAGTGAGATACCAGATAATAGCATAGGATCTGTGGATTTTGCTGATGTTACTGCCTTTTTGGTAATGCGGCTGTCTACACTGCCATTAGGAATTTAAATGTAGCTCTAAAATAATTACAGAGCTCATACATCAGAGGATACAAATAGATAAAGCAGCTTTTATGCATGTCCCAAATAATAAGCCACAGGATCCTTGGCCTGTGAGACTTGGATAAGAGGACGAGGGCTGCTACTTAACCACACTGGGCATGGCCCCGTCATCATGTAACAATTCCTCACTAACATCATACAACTTAGATCTTACATATCTGGCTTCTTATCAAGCCCAGATTTACTTTAAGAAAAGCACTTCAGCAACCCTAAAAAAATGTCAGTGTCCAAATTTTAGCTAAACATACATTGAGCAGTCATTTTAAATTTAGCAATTACATTTAAACTAGCATATGTATCTTTGTTAATGCCTTTTTTTAACTCCGATAATATTTTTGTTTTGGTACCAAGTACAGGTTTATTAAAATAGAGATATTTGGATATGGTTTTTTGTTTGCGGATGTCCTTCTTCATTTGGATATAAATGTTTTACTAGGAGCCTGAGCGAAACACCACAAAGTGCTTAAACAATCACATCTAGAAAAGAACAGAAATTTATTTTGAGATCTTTTTGTTCCAAAGTTTCTTCCCCCATAGAAAGACTCTAACTGCCATTAAAATCCAAAATAAATAAACCTCAAATGTGAAAATAATTACAGAGAAGGTCACACAAAATGAATATAAATGGTTCAGGGTGAAAATGGCCTCAAACACATAAATCAGAGGCACTGGAAATAATAACCTGCCCCCTTCTTTTTTCTCCGGAAGGAAGAACATGTGCTAACTTTGATTGGTCTTTATTGCTCTGACCCAGAGTTCCAGAACCAATTTATCTTGCCGGAAATGACTGGCAACAGCAACAACAACAAAAAAAGTTTTTGTGTATGAATTGTCCGTGGCCTTAGATATGAATGAGATGCGTCCAAGAAATGATGTATGGACTTCATAGTCTTTAGAAGTAGACTGTTGGGGGAGGGGGGTATTTTTGAGTAAACAATGTGAATTTGAAAATATCTGTTTTGTGCAAATATTTTTTCAATATTGATAAGTCTATCTTGATCGTACTAGTTATTAGTAGCCTGAAGGTAGAAGGACTTCTCCACTGATTCCGTTTTGTAGCAATATTACCCAAATGACTCTTCATTGCTATTTATTTACTGAATGGATTAGTTCTGAGAGAAAATGGAACTACCTTTTGTATTCCACATCTCTGTCCACTGAGTCCCCACCTGGAGAAAGACTGCAGTGTCTCTGTCCAGGCTCCATGGTAGGCCAGGCCCCATCCTTTCACCAGATGTGGTGACTTGTTGACGGAGGGCACAGAGACCCTGGGCCATTGCAACCCCAATAAACCGGAATCTCCAGACATGAGGTCTGTGCAATTATACTTTCCCAAAGCTCCCCAACTGATACTAATATGCTGCTGGGTCAGAGCACCCCAGAAATCATGCACAGGCCTTCTACTTGCAAATTTTAGTACTTTCTCCACAATTGTAGCGTCAGGGTAGATGCTCTTCTGATAGGATGTGAGGAATGATGTGAAGGACATTATTTTCCTAAATGTGGGAGGCCTGATGTAACACTGAAGCTAAGGAAATCAGCCCCCAGCTTTATTCTTCCCAGAGCATGGATATGTGCTCTCACTTTTCAGAGACCTTTTAGACAGGGCAGCTCACAGGGGCTAATTCTGGGCCAGCTAGACAGAGAAGTCTCTTCCCTGGCCTAAACTGACAAATGGTGGGATGCTCAGTGTTATTGGAAAAATGCATCAACACCTTAACATGTTTATTTAAATGAAGCTTGGCAAACCTATATGCAGGGAAAAAAAACCTGTGCTGCTTGGTTCTCAGCTATGAGATTTTTTTTTTTGGGGGGGGGGCAGAAACCCCAGCACAATAAATAAGTCTTATTGACCCGCACCGAGCTGTCAGGAGGCAGTTTTGATCTCGTGGAGAGAGCCATGTTCTCATTTTGCGCATTTTTTGTGTGCTTTCACTCCCTGATCTTTAATAACACCAACTGGCTTGTCCCATAGCTGGTTTTGGTCCCCCTTGGGGGGGGCGGATTTAAATACTACACTAAAGTGGTACTGTCATTTACATCACAGTCTGCCCCGTGATGTCAATGGTGCAAACTGGTTATTAAAATATCGTTTTCACAGATATTCTATTCAATGATGGTAAGTTGGTTGCCTTGGATTCTTACCATAAGAAACATGAAGCATGAAATATGTTTGTTAGAAGTGCAGAACTCTAAATGAGACTTCTATAGGTACAAAAACATTAAAAGGATTTAGCATTAAATACTCCTTCTGGCTGTACAGGGAATAAATTAGCAGAGATAGGAGAAAAATAGAGTTAACTAGAAATGTGAACTAATAATGCTACCTTCATTGTCCAGTCTGTGCTGTAGTGCAGATCAATAATGAATTAATGTTCTGGGAATTAAGAAAGTCATCCAGGATTTTGGGTGTGAACCCCAATTTCTTTTTTTAAATTCTTCTTTTACATGTTTAAAAAAAAAAAACTTCCTTTTGCCTGGCTAGCCTGTCTTAGTGGTTGAGTGTTGACCTATGAACCAGGAGGTCACGGTCAGGGCACATGCCCCAGTTGTGGGCTTAATCGCCAGTGTGGGGCATGTAGGAGGCAGCTGATCAATAATTCTCTCTTATCATTGATGTTTCTATCTCTCTTTTTTACTCCCTTCCTCTCTGAAATCAATAAAAATATATTTTTAAAGATTCCCTTTTTAAAAAGCAGCTACGCTTGGTGGACCTTGTTTTCCCAAAGTGTGCCAGATGTTTTATTCCTAGCAGCATCTGGTTCTCTCCTGTGTGCAATGATAAAGGTAGAAAGTTCATTTGTGAATTGTTGGTAGAGGTATTGTGTTCTGTAACACAGACCATCTTAAGTTCCTAAAGCCACCATCTGAGAGATTCCATCTGGTGGTATGACACTTTTGAACACAGAAAGTCAGAACATCCACATCGCAAACTATTGTTGCAAGCCAATGCATTCATAGGGTGTAGCATAGCTGAGGCCTGCCCTAGCAGCTTGCGTGTATCAGTTCATGTAATCAGCACAGCACCAGCTTATGAACGTTCTGTATTGTTATTATTTGTGTTATTCCCATCTTTCGCATGCAGAAACTGAGGCTTGTTTGTTGTAAGCAACTTGCCCAAAGACACTGCTCCGGCATAGGTAGAATTTGAACGCAGGTGTTTCTAGTCCTGAGCCTGAGGATATCACTAGGAATCCAAACTGTCAATCGCTTTTATTCCTGATACTATGCTGCCTGGACATTCACACCGAATTGCTTTTATTCTCATCTGCGTCATTGCCACAAGTTTAACTTCCGGGAAGTAATAATTAGCTGGAAGATGCATTTTTGTTTTACAATTTGGGATTTCAGTTCTGGTTTATAATATCTAGTGAACTGAAAACAGTAAAACAAATGTCACTTGCATTCTCAAAGTGAGATGCTCAGTGACATCA
>NW_006296627.1:99588-110433 GCF_000327345.1 Myotis davidii | reverse complement strand
TTGCCTTTCTAAGTGGACCAATGATGAGCTTGCCAAGTTTTCTTATAAGCATGGAATTAAGTTATTTGTGCTTAAATATAAATTCTAGATTCTTAGAGAAGCAGGGGAAATAGACATCTACTGTTCTTTTAAAATTTTCAGCCAATTGGACATATGCCAGAAACATACCATCCTTCACACTGTAACACCTACCTGTCACTAATCTGCTTACCACACAGGACCCTTAAAGTAGTGGCCATTTCTGATTAAGCCTGTTGAATGGCAATTTGTAGTGAGAACCAAATGAGAAATTAGGTTTGGAATTACTTTGAAAGCTTTAAAACACACTGCAGATTAAAGGACTATTCATTATATTTTTATATAACTTTAACCTTCTCTACTTGTTTGGTTGTTTTCTTTGTGTCTGGCCTTATGCCCATTTGAGAATGGGAGTTCCTGAGGATGGGGCCTTGTCTGCTTTTCATTGGACATTCTCTGGTGCATGACTGAGCTTCAGTAGTAACAGTGGTAGATGGTATTATTGTTGCTGAAAGCTGGTAGCAATTTCAATATACAGTGTGGGAATCTGTAATTAATTTGTCTTACCTTTTTTATTTCCTGAAAAACGTTGACCTCTGCTTGCTTTTGGTAGTCCCGCCACATGCTCAGAAATAATATATTTTTAATGTTTTTCCACCCCAGTTTCCTTAATTTTAAACTGGGAATAGTCCACATCACAACAGGTTTGTCTTCAGGGCTGAATGAGATGTGTTTGAAAGTGATCTTAAGCCCTGAAAAGTCCTCAGTAAGTGAAAGTAATATTAGGGATAAAACAAATAGCATGTCTCTGAAAACAAAATACTTTCTTAGAGAAGAACAAAAGTCATCTTCTTCATTATGACTTACATAATTCTGTACAGAGAGAAGATGGCCCAGAAAAACAGCCTTTTAAATATCATTACTAGTATTCTGAAAGATTGTTTGATTTTTTGCTTTTAAAAAGATTTTATAAAAGCAATAATTTCTAGCCTTTTTAATTGCAACTATGATTATATATGCTGAAACACAGAAGTACTCCCGAGAGATGACTCAGCACTTAATATTTCAAGTGATGACTTGTCAGGGGAAATAGCAGTCCTATTCGCTCTGAAAGTGGGCGGTTGTGGGTGGTCCCCAGAGGTGGGAAAAAGAGAAAGAAATCCTCCTCCTCTAGAATGGCGATTTGGAATCAGGACAGCAGAGCTAAATCTTCTAAAGTTTATAATAAAAATCCCCATCCAAGTTTCCATGCTGATTCATCTTAAAATGGTGTGTTACCAATGGGCAGAAGTCTCTGCCGTAGGAAGAGGATGAAGGTGGCTCTCCAACTGCTTCCTCTGTAAATGAAGCTTTGGAGTTCTGATTTGCTTCTCCCACTGAGCTGGTCATAGTGAAATTTTAAAGATTCCTTCTTTAATAGCTAAAGCAAGAGCCCAGTAATCCCAATGATTAAAGCCATCATTCTTACTCCTTCCCAGGGTTATTATGCTAAGAAAGGAGTAGCTTAATGGGACATGAGACTTTACCCACCCTCATCATCTTCATAAACAACCCGAAGCCGTCCCAATGAACACACAGTTAAGTAAAAATAATGAGCTTGCAATGCAGCTCCTCTCAAGACCCAGGCCTCATAGGTTTCCTTAAAATAAAAAGATGACTTGCTGAGGACACATATGTAATACCTTAATCAGTAAAGAAATTTAAAAAAATGATGACTGTCCCAAGTGCTTCCTATATCTACCTTAATCAATAAAGAAATTAAAAAAAAAAGATGACTATCCCAAGTGCTTCCTATATAAAACTTCTGGAGCTTCCCCCAGGTCTCTTCTTTGTGGATGTTGACACAGACAAAAAAAGGAGGTGCATTTCATGAGCCAGCCTGAGTTTCTATCACTGGATCATGCAAAATGCTGAAGTTCCCTGGGTTTCCCCGAACCATTCCCCTGGCGCATTGCCGTAGTGACATTACCTAATGAGCATCACAGATGGAGCTGGGCGGGCTGAGGTGTGCATCTGCTGCACCTGTCACAGACGCAGACCTCTGCAGAACTGGCCCTCCGGTCTCACTTGCAGTTTGGATATGCTCATCACTTTGGATTAGTCTCCAAATTAAATGCAGCTGTTGTCACTTTCGTCTTAGCGTCATCTACATTCTATTGGAAGGCATGAATAAACGTTCAGCCCCGGACAATCCTCTCTGCTAATCTAACGGGAGAAAGTATTTCGATATGATAAAATAAACTCTATACCAAATAACATCTCCGCCTTAGCATAGAACCTGCCTCTTCTTTTCCAAAATGGATTATTAGAACCTCTGAACAGTTTATACGACTGGTCAGAGAACTGAATGTGTCCTTTACTTCTAGGACAGTATCAGTGATGCTGATAATTATAAAAGGTAACAGTACTTTTAAGTTTTCATTCAACCTTTACAGTCAATCACACCCAGAGGTAGTATTACTGCCAGTTTATAGGTGAGGAAATGAGACCTGATAGGGCTTGGCAGACTTGGCTAAATTTTCAGGGCTAGTAAGCAGTAGGTCAAGGATTCAAACTCCCATCCTTCCTACTCCAAAGCCACATCCATCTCTTTTACTACATTGAAGACATATGTGGCATACGGTGATTGAAATGGCTGTATTTTATTCAATACTTGTGCTGTGTCAAAAGCTGGCTTGTGTTGATGAACAAGACAAATGCAGTCTCCAGCCTAAGCTGCCTTGTGGTCTAAGAACAACAACAAAAGCAAAACACATAATTAAATTAAAGGAAAAGAATAGTGCACTCTGGCCTCAGGGAGCAGATGAATGAAACAGATTCTATGAGGAAACGTACCCTTTAAGTTGAATAGTGGAATTTGGCCAAGTGTAAGTGGGAGGGGACTGAGGAAAGGAGCAGAAAATCGAGCAAAATGAATGACAGAGAATCAGTTGAGAAGACACACAGGTTATTAAGGAAAATTAAAGGTAGCCTATGAGTTACAGAATGGAGAATGAGGGAGATGATGGATATAAAGCTTTAGAGCAGTGGTTCTCAACCTTGGCTGCACACTAGAATCACCTGAGAATCTTTTTAAAATCCTGATTTCTGGGCCTCATCCTCCGGAAATTCTGTTTCTTTGTTATGAAAAAATAAATAAATATTTCTGTTGATTCTAGAGCAGTGGTTCTCAACTCTGGCTGCACATTAGAATCACCTGGGAATCTTTTTAAAATCCTGATTTCTGGGCCTCATCCTCTGGAAATTCTGTTTCTTTGTTACGGGTTGGGGCCACAAATTAGTAACAAAGAAACAGAATTTCTGGAGGATGAGGCCCAGAAATCAGGATTTTAAAAAAAATTCCCAGGTGATTCTAATGTGCAGCCAAGGTTGAGAACCACTGCTTTAGAGGGAAGCCGGAGTCATATTCTAAACAGTCAATCTGTTTACAAGATTATCACTGTGCTAGATCCTATGTTGAAAATAGTAATTGTTATTTTAACCTTACAACAGTGCTACAAGTTAGGTATTATCACATCATTTTATCAATAGAGAAACTGGGACTCACAAAATGAAGGTGGTCAAAATCCTACTGACATGACCTCAAAGCTCTTAATCATGAGGGAATCCCACGACTATTGACACACCTTTCACTTAGCTGCACCCGTTAACAGCGACAGGGTGTGAGGTTATCTTCCTGCTTGGACTTTATGGAAAATCTGGAGGATGACACTGACCACAGGTCTAGTCCATTCATTTTGTGATGAAAAGTAAGATCATACAGTTTTAATTATAGCATAATTAAGAATGAACATGA
Source organism: Myotis davidii (assembly GCF_000327345.1). Classification (NCBI taxonomy): domain Eukaryota; kingdom Metazoa; phylum Chordata; class Mammalia; order Chiroptera; family Vespertilionidae; genus Myotis; species Myotis davidii. Next base: position 106,619 of record NW_006296627.1, on the reverse strand, counting down.
TTTTTGTGAAACTTTGCAACCAAAGACATCATTAACACTTAATGCTTTACCCACTTTTATCCAACTTTGTAGATTTGATGTTTTATTGTTTTCTGTCCTTTTTAAGTGCTGAAAGGAAATAACTTTTGTATATTTCTTTCCCTCTGTTAGAGAAAGAGAAACTTAGTCGTATTTAGAAACAAAAATGGGAAAAAAAAGATAAATAACACATCTCTCACTATATTCTTTTTCTTTTAAAGTTAAATTATCTTGGGCTTTCAACCAGAAAAGTTGGGCTGCTCTGTTATTGATCTGTCTGCTCTATATAAAGATCAGACCATATGCTTCTGTCCAAGTTGGCAGGGATTCATTTATAGTCTTTGCCTTTCATACTTTTATTTGTTGCTTACTGCTACAGTCTATAATTTAATAGACTAAATCTCCATATTTCATCCAATAGATTTAAAAAATTACTGTTTTTCTAAACCCATATTTAACAGAATATAATTATCTTATGATCTCTCTAGATAGCTTTCACTTCTCTGGTATAGTAGTTATGTTCTTAATCATACATTTAAATTATCCCTATAAATTACCAATATTCTGCACCTAATTACGATATATGTGTGTGTTTTTGTGTATGTGTATATATGTATGTGTGCCTGTGGAGGGGGGGGGTAGGTGAAAAGGCAGTTTCTTCACACCATCAAGCAATTTTTGGATATCAGCTGGGTGTCCTACAATTCGACTCAATTTTGACACTATCCACTCAGAAATAGCATCAGGTCCCATGGTTCCATGGTTAAGGGCTCAGTTCTACAAGATTGCTCCCTCCAACTTCAGATGCCGAACTTAAGTCCTGGTTGCTGGGCATGCGTCTGTCTCCCCTCTGTTAGACCCCTGGGGAGTGTGAAGCTGCAGGTTTCTGGCAAAGATGTCCAAATGACATGCCTATAATGTTTGGCCTTTCCTTTCCTCGTTTCCTGGATATAGAATAGTTAACAACTAACATTTTCAGCATATAGAGCTGATATGCAGGAGGACAAGATAACAATGAGAGGTTCTATGGTCTCCTGTTCTGCTGAGAGATTGTGCCCTGATGGGTCTGGAAAAAGATAATTACTCTGACCATCCAAAGGTACGTTCACTTAGATGCTAATAGACAGATGCAGTTAAGATAAAGATTGACCTTTGTGAAATAAGATTCAAATAAGATACTGGCCTAGGACATTATTGCCTGCCATGACTACTTCTAATTAGGAAGTTTTTATTTCAAATTTAAGTGATCACTTTAGGTCTCTGTGTTTATAAGGCTTCAGATCTCCATTGAGGTTGTCAGGTTTTGTCCACAGCCCCTTTTTTGTCCACAGTCCAAAGTAATATATTTTTATTTTATCTCTCTGGTATCCTTCTTTGAGTTTTATTACTTTACTTTGAAAAAAAAAAGTGTGTGTTTTCTTCAAAGATAGGCCATCTGCTGGGAATTTAGGCATGGCTTTTCATTTTATTTGTTTGTTTGTTTAAGTTACAGATGTTACTTGAACCAAATCAGATGGTAGTTTAAACAGCTATACGTCACCTGTCCTCTTTCATTATACTAATGTATTTTTTACATATGAAAGTGGATATATACACTGAGTATAGAGACTATGAAACATTTGTTGAAAAGTCAAGAATCTGGAAATACAAATCGATGAAATATCTTAGTCCAAGATGCACAAAGACATTTTATTTGCATTGCTGATTTATTATTAGCATCTGACAAGAATACCGTTTAAGAATGTGGAGCCATGACTTTGCCTACTTTGAAAGAGTATCACACTCCATTAATAATGTCTGTGTGGGGCTCAAAGTAGAAGGTGAGCTACATGTTATTCAACCTTGACTTAGCTGCATGAGATTGGTCTGAATCAGGGGCCAGTAAGCTTTTTCTGAGAAGGAATAGAGAGTAACTATTTTAGGGGCTGTGGCCCATACCTTCTCTGTCGCAACTGCCCAATTCCGTCATTGTAGGGCTAAAGCAGCCAAATGCAATAACAAACAAACAGGCATTCTTTGTTCTCATAAAATTTTTACTTACAAAAACAGGTGGCAGGCCACATGTGGAGCATAGGTTATACACAATGAGCTGACCCCAGGTTTGAGTGGTATATCACATGGCTTCATTTGCGTGACATGCATGTCATGATTTCTGAGAATACGAGGCTATTCTCCTGGCCAGATACTTGGTGGCAATCTTGTATGCCTGTGTATTACTGGGAAAAAAGAGAGCTTATGAAAACCTGTACTTTTTCAGTCTATGGATCTTCAGACAAGTGAACTGAAGCAGCAATTGTACATATTATGGTATACTAGTAAATTAGTACCTGTCACACACATTGTTTTGCCCTTTTTTTTCATCGTAATTATTTTTTAAGATATTTGCATTTCTATGTAATTTAAATCTAGTCTAGATTTCATTTTTTATAAGAGGAGAATATGTGATAGTTGCTGAAATAACGTGGCTATATTAGCCAAAGTCTTGTAGTTACACGTATATGAGCACAACTCAATTGAATTCAGACAAGAGGGGAGGGAGTATAATGATTCAATAATGTGTTTTGAAAAATTGAGAGTTATATCTGGCCTTTAGAATCGGGATTCAATTGATTGTGCTTCAATACAACTTTAACTAGAGATTTTTATGAATAATAGAGCTAATTCCATCTTTAATCTCTGCATGTATTTGTGCATTTGCTTTATTCTTGTCTCTTATTTGAAAACTAATTTCCTCCTTTTTTTGAATCCACTTGAAGAGAAATATGGTTGTGCAAAGTCTCTGAACGTAGAGTTTCAGCTTCAGAGAAAGATCACCTCTTTTTTGATTCCACTTTAACTTCTAGGAAAGGACTCTTGGATCCAATATCTATCCATGAACTGATCAACGGAGAAAAGTGAGTCTGAGAAAAGGGCTGTGACTGTGCACTGGGGGGAACTACCCTGAGCGAGACAGCTGTGGACAGGTGGCAGTTACACAAATTGGTGCACCTGGATGACCCATGAGGCTATGAGACAAGTTCTCAGGAAAGTGATTTCCTGCAAGGGGAAGTGTTTGAGTGTCTTACTCCCTGGCTTAGAGAGAGAAAGTCTTGTCATTTAAATTCCTCCTTGGCATAGCGTATTCGTTTATCCATTTCCGTGAAAATTTCATGACAGTTGGGCACTTCTAAGGCAGCTGGCTGCTGAGTGTTTGGAAGCATCATGTGATATTCTTGGTAAGCAGACCATGGGTGGAAATAATTTCGTCTGTGCTTTGTTGTTGGGCCAAGGGGCCTTAGGCTGAAAGATTACTCAAGTGAGGACAATGGAATTGAATGTGAAGGATCCGATTAGCAACCCTTGCCTTTTTGTGCTCTGTTTAAGCTACATAATAATTCCTTCTTCTCCCCTGCACTGTGATGATAACCTTCAGTGCCTGCATCTCAGAATCTATTGAAAGTAGCAAATGATGATCCAAAATAATGTGTTCCCTGTTGAAGGACCCCAAAGCGCACATGGCCCTATCTCAGAAGAAATTACTTGTTCTACTGCCAGATTAAAAATTTCCTCCATGTGCAATGCTGAACTGCTACTTAATAACTACCCTTCAGCAATGTATGGCACTGTGGGCTGAGGACATTGCTTCTTTAGAATCAGAGCCTGACTCACCACAGACATGACATGGTGATTCTCAGTGACAGCATTAGGACATGAGCATTCAAATGCTTTATGCATCTTCTTTGATGTCCCTTCATTCCAAAGCAATTTGGGATGTGGAGCGCTTTCTCTCAGAAGGAAACAGAGCTGAGAAATTGCTTTTGGAGTGACATAACTGGAAGAGATGGGGGTTGTCCACCCTATGCCCCTATCATCAAGTTGTCTGGGATTCAATACAATGATACAAAGGTTAATATTTATAAAAATAAGTGATTATAAAAACAACAAAAAGATATTTAGATTTTTTAAAATGAATTTAATAATCAAGTTTTATTTTCCTGAAAATATCCTGAACAAAGGACTCTGTGTCTTAGGAATAGCAGGGTCACATGCACTTCAGGTTTCATGAATTTATGAAATCCATTTTGTTTTTTAACCTCACTGGAGGATATTTTTTTCATTGATTTCTAGAGAGAGGGAGGAGGAGGAGGATAAGGAGAAAGAAAGAGAGAGAGAAAGAGAGAGATTTTGACATAAAAGAGACACATTGATTGGCTGCCTTCCACAGTCCTACTGGGGCTGGGGAACCTGCAACTGAGGTACATGACCTTGACCAGGAATCAAACCCGAGACCCTCAGTCTGAGAGCCAACATTCTAACCACTGAGCGAAACCAGTTAGGGCTATTGAATCCATTTTTTTAAAAGGAGCCTAAAATTTAAAATTACTTTTTCTTACCAAAAAAAAAAAAAATCATAGAATTATCTTTTTTTTATTGTTCTTATTGTAAGGGTAACTTAGTAATATAATATAGAAGAATATAAATCAATAATTAGAAACCCTCTTATCTTTATATCTGATGGCATTCTCCTGTAATTTAAATGAGACCTGAAATCATGAACTTGTTTGAGAGCGTTATCTCACCCCACTTTCCCATGCCCTGTAGGAAATACATAGCCCTTCACAAGATCACCATGTTTTCTCAGGGACATAGTTCCTCTCACTAGACACAAACTTCACATTAGGTACCAATTTGTAGTTCATTTCAAAGCTGTGCCTATAACTCTGTGCTAAAAATATAAAATGTTGTGCAGGGATTATATATGCTCTAATATGCATATCTGGGCATGAGAGAGAGTTGGCCAGTGTGGCTGAATCAGTTGGTTTTCATCCCATGCACTGAAAGATTAGGGCTTGATTCTCGTCAGGGCACATGACCTGGTTTCAGGCTCTATCCCAGAAAGGGAGCATACAGGAGGCAGCTGATTGATGTTTCACTCTCATATAGATGTTTCTCTCTCTCACTCTCCCTTCGTTTTTCTCTAACAATCAATGAAAATATTTTAAGTGTTATTTCTTCTGGAGTAAGGGAACACGACTAACTCTCTCTCTTGCCCAAGATTGCATATTAAAACATATCTAATTCTTGCACGTTTTAGAATGCAGTCAGAGGTAAGGCTTTGTAATGGGCTACAAATCTATAAATAATTTAGAGAAAATAACTTTCTTCCATGTAACTATATCCAACCTGTTTCAGAGACAGACTGATTGCTAGACTGCTTACATTGCCACAGGATTTTAAGAATTCACACCTTACAGCCTTTATGAAGTTATCTGTAAACCAACTGTTTAATGTACAGGAAGGGATAGTTTCCACATACCCACATGGTTTAGAGTAAAGTTTTTTGTATGAACTGGAGGTCTGAAACTCAATGTGTCTGAAATATTTACCAGAGAAAGAAAAAATAAAGATAAAATTTGTTTTTGTTTCTATACCTTTTTCTACCAAAAGAGAAAAAAATATAAAATAAATAAATAGTAATATTAAATAATTTTACAATATAAAATATATTATGGCAACATAATATCATGAAATTGAAATGATAAATAATATAAGACTACCGTGAGCTTGCATGTTTACATTTGTGACATGGAGGGTCATAGCTATAGATTTCACCATCAATTTAAACTCTCTACCTATATGTTTGTTTTTAGTTTTGTTTTTGTTTTTCATTCCAAGAAGTTCTCAGCCAAAGCAGAAAGGCATATGTATGGTGGCCAGATGCAGCTCACAGCCTCAGGTTCATAAATGGGCAGTTAACTGGAAAATGCCTTTTGAAAAACATGCAAGCTGACACCATTTTCTATGGTGGCACTCCATGCCAAAATGCATACAAATAAAGGTTGGGTTAATTAATGTTTCATGGAGATTTTAAAACTTTATTTCCTTCTCATTGGTTAGTTTACAGCTTGAAATAATCCTAAAGCACACATGCCAGAAAGGCTCCACCAAGGATTGTGCACAGTAAGCAGGCCAAGCCTCCACAATCCACTGCCTATGGACGACTTGATTAACATGATGTTATAATGTGAAACGGCAATTGGATCTTCACTGTGCCCTTTTGGTTACTATTTTAAAGGTAGGGAAGGCATAAGTGATGAATAATAGACCTAATAAAGGAGACATTTCATTGGGTTTTTCATTATAATGAAAACATCTCAGTGGAGAGATAAAACACATTTACTGAATTTGCCAGAATAGAGATGCGATTGTTGGAACCAATTTAGGGACTTTAGAATTCATTTTGCAGTAATCTCTTTTTTGAAATCTGAGCACAAGAAAGAACAGAAATACTTTCATCATACAGTTGGAGGACACAGAAAATGGTCTTTATTTCCAGACATTTTGGATTATGACTTTCATTCTGACAATCATATTGAGCAGAGAAATGAAGTATCAGCTATTAAAAGGAAATTAACTCCCAAATTGCAATTACAACATTAACTTTAGTTAGGATATCAATAGAGAAAATCATTTCCTAAATATTTGTCTCAGGATGTGTCTCTTTTACATTCAGCCAATTCAGCTCTTGCCTTCGAATGTGAAAGTGATCTATCATCATTTTTATCAAGGCTGATAAAGTCATGTGACTAACCAGGCAACCTAAGCACACAGAAATATGTATAAATTGAATATCTAGTTGATTAAAATTTTCATTAAGTAGTCTGATGTTCGCTCACACAAGAACATTTAAAATTTCTTAGGTTTGTCAATTGCTGCAACAAAACTACACTAGGACAAATAAGAACAACACAATCATTTCTAGCTAAGAATATCCACAGCTGATGGAAATGGAAAATAGAGAATGGGAAATTGTTCATTATTACAAACTAGGGGCCCGGTGCACAAAAATTTGTGCACTTGGGGGGTGGAAGGGTCCCTCAGCCCGCCTGTGCCCTCTCACAGTCTAGGACCCCTCAGGGGATGACCACCTGCTAACTTAGGCCCGCTCCCCTGGGGATTGGGCCTAAGATGGCAATCAGACATCCCTCTGGCAGCCCGGCAGCCCTTGGGGGATGTCCACTTGCCAGCAGGGA
>NW_006296627.1:83542-99161 GCF_000327345.1 Myotis davidii | reverse complement strand
GCTGAAAGCAGGTTTCTGGGTATTGTTTAGCTTCTATAATTTCAAAATAGTTGCTCAGAGTGCAGCTCAGAGCTGGGCGGTGGCAGGCGGGGAACCTTGGCTTTCTCCATCACTGGAGCAAGCAAGCCTCCTGTTTGCTTCAGCTGCCTGGCTGCCGGCCGCCATCTTGATTGGCAGTTAATTTGCATAGCGCCCTGATTAGCCAATTGGAAGTGTGTTAATTACCATGTTTGTCTATTATTAGATAGGATAACATGGGTTCAGACACATTGAAGAAGACCTCAACCAAACTCACTTGTCCAGATGTGCTCAGTAATTAGGCAGATGAGTAGCAGGTCCCGACCTGAGAACATGGAAATGCAGTTCTGGAATTGACCTTCTCTTTCACTAGCACAGCAGCAATGCCTCCACACAGGATGGCTATTTTTGGCAGTGTTTTAAAATGATTAGAAAAATCCCTCTTCTGTTGGAATCTATTTCACAACCCTTCCTGTTCAGGCAACTGAGGTTAAGCATTAATGGAATGATTTCAAAATGCTAGTGCTTCTTTGGAGACACTGAGTCAGGAGATCGATCCCAAGGAAAGAGGTAAATAGCAGAGTGACAAGCAGGGGCCAGTTAGCACTAAATACAGAGGTACGCCTTGTTTCTGCACAAAATCACCTTAATCAGCTTTGCTTAAATTGTGGCATGGAGAGTTATCATAGGTATTCATTTTTAAATTAGTTCAAAAATGTTTACCCCCCCCTTTTTTTTTGAGAAACCTGGCTCTCATTATTCACAATGTATGCACAAATTTATTTAACCCTAGTTATACAATGAAAAGTACTTTTCAGACTTGCTAACTCGTACACCTATGACAAACAAATCCATCAACTAAAGAACAGTGTTTATGCTATTTTGTCTTCAACTTTATTGATTCACTCAACAGACTATATTACAAAGTTACTTAGGTCAGCTCCTTTCTTCGCCAATCTCTTCAGTGTGGTTATATCAATAATTTTAATACAGTTAGATGTAGTCATCATAATCGGCATCCCATGTTGAGTCCAATGTCTTAACTGATATTTTATTTGCACAGAGTAAAAATCATTTTTATCGTATGCAATTGTTTAGACAAATGCAGAGTTATGAATCATTTACCACTGACTGTATCATGAAGAATGGCTCCATTGACCCAAAATTTATCTTGTGTAGCCCTAACTATTGATCCATTTTTTTGTTCTTATGACTATCTTTTTGAGAAAGGGAAAATTCTAGAATAAAACCTGCTAGCCAAATGGCAAACAAAACCACTTTACCCACTTGGCCAAGTAATTAATACTAGTGCCAGAAAGGGCTGAAAGAACAAGGATTACTTGTCTTAGTCTTACATTTCTAAAGTGTGTGTCATCCCCCAACGTATCATGGAAGAAATATAATGGAAACTCAATTATCCTCCAAAATTCCCTTATTCTTCACCTTCTCTCCTCCACTTAATATTGAGTTGGTAGTGTAGACATGTACTGGGCTAACTAGCCTGAGACAAAATAGTCAAATCAATGAAATGTGTCTTCCCCACCATGCTTTCACCTTTCTCCTACATCTGGTTGATACCATGCCCTTAAGTTTATGACATCTGACTAAGTTCTGTGCTCTACAGTTAGCTTTCCCTTGTCTCCATTGCCCCTGGATCATTGGTTACTAAAATGAAAAAAAGAAATGTGTTAAATTCTACATGAGGTTTTTTGTGGTTTTTTTTCCCCTTTACTGCTTTTCATTTATAAAGTGTTGGAATTCTTGAAAATGAATTACTTTCTAAAACTTTCTAAACCCATTATTTTTAAAATAAAATTTGGATAACTCAAAAGAATAGAAATTTGATTTGACTGAAGAGAGAAATGATAACTGATCAAAATTTATTTACCATTTCAAGGAAGTCAGATGCAGTGATATATCCCAGATGGTAAACGGATTACCATCTAATGGTGTTTACTATTTTCAACTCAGTGTTATTTGCAATTTTTATGTTATTTGGATTTCCAACTATTACATTTATTGCAAAAATTCATTAGGCACAACTCTAAAATCTGTTTTTTTTTATATTCTATTTCTTTCAATGCTGATTTACAAGAGTGCTGAAAAGTCTGTTGTAGTTAAAGGAGGAAGTATTAGAGTAGCTCATACAATCCAATACCTGGCAGTAAGATAAAGAAATCGAAATAGTGTTGTTAGGATTGAGTGTGGTAGTTTGGAAGATGTGCTGAGTAATAAATGGGAACACAATATCACCATGCATCTATCTTTTGAGATATGCTTAAATTAGTTTTGCTCTTACAAGAGAGTTTGCTGTCTTAATATTATTGCATTTATTATTGCCACTGTAATATTATCCCTAGATATTTATTATGAAGTATACAGGTCTTTTCTTCACTTTAAATGTTGACAGAGGTGATACAGGTACATATATATTAAGTTTCTGGCACTTTTTGGAAATTCAATTTTGTTTCTATGTAAGATGCTTTCATACTTTTCTTATCCCCTGTAGTCAATTACTTTCATTCTTATTTTATGGCTGTTTCAGAAATATGTAAAAACAGTTCTTGTGAAATCCAGTGAGTTATACTGAATAGGAGGTTTTAACAATTTTGTATCACTTTCTAGCTATTTCTAATTAAATATTAATTCATTTTGAATACTTAGAAAATCAATATTGAGTTGTTATAGTAAAATATGTCTCTTAAATATAGAGATGACTAGGCTTGCTCATGAACTTGACATGGAATGTAAAAGAAAGAGGAGTTTTTGTGATTGTTGTTAGCTGTTGTTTCGTCTAAGCTTCCTGAAGGAATAAAATTGCTGTCTACTGAAATGGGGGCTACTGGTTTGGGAGAGAGGAAAATGAATCACAGTATATTTGTTTTAGTATATCATAAGATGTTTCTCTATCTAGTCTATCAACTATCAGAACCAATCATGATTTCTTCCAACCTTTTTGATTCTGAACAGAACTTATTTCTGTTCTGAATGACCAGATCGACCAAATGACCAGATCGACTTCCAACCTTTTTGATTCTGAACAGAACTTATTTTTAAGTGTATTACAGAATAGATGCCATCAACCTAATCCCTTTCTCTTCAACAGTGAGCATATGGACATGCTTCCCTTATGCCACTCGGTAAGGCAGTAACCTGTGAGTAAGCCATCGCTTTAGCATTTAACTGTTTTGGAAATCATTTAACAACAAGGATTCTTTCCACCCTAAGACAACTAATAACCATAAAAGAGTCAAGAATAATGAATACTCTTCTTGGGGAATTAAATTGCTTTGTGCCTCTTGGCCAGTTCACTTCATCTTAAATGATGACATGTCTTAACTCTAGGCTGAGAGAGATTTGAAATAGGTAATAAATGATTATAGCAAATTATATCTTACATCTGGAAGTTAAAAACACAGTAGAAAAGCTTTTTGATAGAAAATATGTAAAAAGCAACAAAAAAAAAAATCCTGGCATAATTCAGATGTGATGCTGCACATGTATATTTGACAGGGAAATACAAAAATGCTGAACAATCATAATATATACATGGGTAGCAAAGTTGATGGTCTCACCTACCCAATTGTCCTTTTCTTGGAATATATTTTAGGGGAATATTTAAGTCAACTCTTACAACACATTTTCATTCCTATATCCTCCCTTAAAATGTTGAAAAAAAATTATTTTTTTCTGATCACCAAGAAGGAATAAACAACTGATTGGATTAAGGAAGAGGCACTTATTCTTTTATAATGAGTGTAATATCAGTTAATAAGCATAAAGGGAGTTTTCATTGAAATTACATTTAACTGTATTTCAAGCATCAAACATTGTAAATAAAAAATTCCAAAAGAAGAAACACAAACAACTCTCAAGTGTTACTGCTACTCATATGTTCCCAGTGGTGTGTTTATTTATCTATCTATAGAAAAGCCTGAGCAACCATTAAGACCGAATGACCAGATCGACCAAATGACCAGTCATTATGATGCGCACTGACCACCAGGTGGCAGCCACTCAACACAGGAGCTGCCCCCTGGTGGTAAGTGTGCTCCTACAGCCAACCTCTCATGGCTCCTTCCCCTGGTGCTAACCATTCATAGAGACCTGCTTCCGGGTCAGAGTTTCATACATAGCAGAGCAGCTCTCTTGCTGTGATCTATTGAAAGTCTGCCCTAGACACAAGGGTTTGTCTCGCTCCCATCATCTCCCTTCCCTGGGGTGATGGTGTGATGGCAAAGGAGGGAGGAAAAGGGAGCTGGGAACCTCTTTCTCCTCTCCCTTGTCCAGGGCCACTGGCCATCTGCATCCGGCGTCTGTTTCTTCTACTCCTGGCCCGGGGAACCGTCACCTCCTCTTCTGACCCCACTGGGCCTTCGGGCCTGGGCTGGGCTGGGGAACTGGGGGTGGGTGGCGGTGGATGTGGCTCCTTTCCCAGGGGGGCTGAGGGCCAGCTCCCTCCTCAGGACCTACTGGCCAATTTCCTGCAATCCCCCTGTTCCCATACACAAATTCATGCACCAGGCCTTTGGTCTTACATAAACAAACTTCTTGGACCAATAGAGCGGACTTTATGTGCAGGTTTAAAAAAGTACTTTATGTCCATTGCCAAGAAAGCTTACATAAAGGATAAAAATGGGAACACTGGGAATGTTCCCCTTGGAGTCCAGTTAATCTACCTAGATGGGTGAATAGATCAAATAAGATTTTGAATGTATTTTTTCATGTGTTGAGTGGTCAGATCGCAGAAGAAGATATTTCCTGAGACAAAATATTTTCATCAGGGTTGAAAATATTGAGAAAGAATTAAAAATGCCAAGCAAATTTTCAACAGTTGTTTCAATTAGCCAAAGTCATCTGAAAAGCCATTTAAACACAAGAAAATGAAAACAGGTGGAAATACTCTTCTCCCTCAATTCCATTTTAGAATTCTAGAAACACTATGCATTGAGAAAGATTAGACTGTCAAAGAGATAGAATTTCTAATTTCATTGGAGCCCATGGATAAATGACAAAAATACCAGCTGGTTTATCTTCTACTGTAGTATCCTTTCCATAGCAAATTTTTAAAAGCAGCCAATCTTTGAGAACATTTTGGCACTAGATGCATTTAATTAAATGTGTCATTTTTGATAGTATTATTTTTTGTTTACAAATCTAAAATATATTCTTTCTAAGACAGCAAATGAACAGATGTGAACACGAATGTGTGAATATGTTTCCCAATTCTTGGTCATTTTACTCTCTTGAATGTTAGAAATTTCTATAGTTTTGATCATCTTCACAATATGCAAGTTTTTTTTGGCTATCAAAGAGATAAAAATAGTTCTTCAGCCTTAGCTATTACCCTCCCCATAGTAATAAATGGAAATATTACTGTAGCCATGGAAGGACCAATTACAGCATGATTTATACTAGATACAAAATATCATCATTAGTAACTACCTAGTATTATATAATTTCATGGACACCATAAACATAATCGTTTATTTAATATAGTGAAGATTACTTTTGTATAACTATGCGTTCAAAATTTGGGGCCTGAAGTATGTCTTTGAAATAACTAGTGAAGAGTTTATCAAATTTCAGGTCATACCTGACTAGACAGGTGAGTAGGCATAAAAAAAAATAACAACATCAACAACTAGGTGAATTCCTAAGTGCATAGGTGAATTGTATCAATTAGGTACAGTTAAATGTACATGATTCTTAAATAGAGGATCTATTTAAAATAAAATATATATATTTTATTGAGTTTTTACAGAGAGGAAGGAAGAGGGATAGACTGTTGGAAACATCGATGAGAGAGAAACACCGATCAGCTGCCTCCTGCACACCCCCCACTAGGGATGTGCCTGCAACCAAGGTGCATGTCCTTGACCGGAATCGAACCTAGGACCCTTGAGTCCGCAGGCCGACGCTCTATCCACTGAGCCTAACCGGTTAGGGCGAGGATCTAATTTTTATACTAACAGCTATAAATACAAACAAGTCTACCTCACCTCAATTCCTTCCTTTAAAATTTTAAGCAATAGAAACTGGGAAAACCAAGGGATTATTCCAAGTCACACAGCTAGTGGGATTATGAAATGGCTGTGATGATGAGAAGCTAGATGGGTATGTAGAGATGGGCATAATGATAAAGATCATGTTGGTGGATGAGATAATAATAGTAGCTATTTATGAAATTTTTCCAATAAGATATCTCATTTACTCCTAAGGTAGGTGTCATTCCACTTATTTTAGTACAGATGGAAGTAAAACTCAGAAAGTAAAATTTTCCTTAATATAGATAGCTAGTAAATATTGGAGCTGGAAATCAAATTTCAGTCTTAATCCAAAGTCAAACCTTTAAAATTGTATTATTATTATTTCTAACACCTATGAGACACATCCCTATCCCACTTAAGGGTTGTATTATAAGATAAGATATCCTGGAAATATCAAATATCAAATGGATTTCTATCTTAGGAAAAACTGACCTGCAGAGGGGAACATGAAGCAGTATTTTTAAGATTCTTCAATGCTCCTCCAATAATGTGTAGAATCAATTCTAGAAATTTTTCCCATTATTAGCAGGTAATACAATTTCAGAACTTATGATGTACCTAATACCTCTCTAACCTGCTCCCACATAATGAGTCAGCCCTTAGGGCAAATATAATTAGTACTATAAAAATATCTTTTTTCATACAAAGCTTTGCCCTTCCTAGGGCATGAGATTGAATCCTTTTTCTCTCAGTGGTGAAGCCCTGATAGCCCAATTCATTGACCCGTATATAAAGGGAGACCTGCATTTTGGGGAAGGTTGGGAATACAATACATGCCCTGAAGCCAGAGCACTGTGGAATCATTAAAAAACTAACCAGATAGCCGGATCCCTCAGTGTGCTATTTTAGAGATAAATAACGCTTCCTTTTATAGATTGCTCCATTTTTCTTTTTTGGACATACAATAACTGGAATTAAGTTGTAGAGACATGCTTACCAATGTTGTAAATAAAGGGCTATGAATATGGAATATGTTGGATGACAAATTTAAGTACCAAAAATATCTTCACCAAATGGAGCAATGTGCCAAATCTATCAAGATGAAATGTAATAAGCATACACACTGGCAGGTTTAATTACCATTATAGTTTTACTGCTTATTGCTGATATAAGGAAAAGCTATTGACATTTTTTATGACTTAATTGGCCCAACATACCAATATTTCCCTTAATTCTAATTTTTCAGTGAATTCTTTGGTATTTTCTAAATATACAACTATATATTCTTCCAATACTAATATTTTATGCCTTTATATATCTATAACTTTCATTTATATTTCATGTCTTATTTTTATTGTCTCAAACTTTCAGATTAAGGATAAAATATACAGATAATACAATAAGAATCTGGCTTGTTTTCTCACAAGTAGATTTCTAGAACACATTTTCTTTGTCCTTAGTAAGTCCCTGTCTTTGTTAGGGTCATGTATGGCACTAAAAACAGCAACCACATATATTCAGAGAGGTAGTCTACAGATGCCTTATTCAAAGTATAGACCACAGATCAGTGACAGTCTGTGAACTTAAGATCAGTCCCTCGATCTAGCCAGTTTTGCTCAGTGGATAGAGCATCAGCCTGTGGACTGAATGGTCCTGGGTTTGTTCCAGTCAAAGGCACATACCTCAGTTGCAGACTGGATCCCCAGACACAGTTACAGTGTGTGTGGGAAGCAACCAATCTATGTGTTACTCTCACATCAATGTTTCTCTCTGTCTCTCCCTCTCCCTTTCAGTCTCTCTACAAATCATTGGAAAAAATATCTGCGGGTGAGGAATAACAAAACAAAAAAATCAGTCCCTACAAACATAAGTACAGAAATTAAATTCAGGTGTTTAGAAATGTTACAGCAATTTGATTTGATCAAATAGTTTTATACTATTTGCATCTAATAATAAAATGTGTTGTCTTGCACTTTGTATGTCTTTGTTTTCTGTTTTATTATTTTACTAATTCAGGTTTATAATATTTTATGAGAATGGCAGTCTGCAATAATGGGAAAAATAAATGGGCCTTGGTAGTTTAACAAGTGCTGCTATATAAGGGAAAGAAATGGGATGAGGGTTGAGCTAAATGAAGTCTATGTTTATGTTTCCTTTAAGTTTCAATATTTTCTATATATAAATAGTCTTACTAGAAACTAAGAAAAAAGTTCTACTGTTCTGAGAGACCTTGTGTTACATTCTAATCAGGTTATCTATGTTATGAGGATATAGTTGGAAAGGATGTATGTGTATTCAAATTCCAGAATCTGAGGCTGTGTTGCCCAACCTTTTTACTTAGTTAACTAGAGAGCTGGTGTGTGAAAATTCATGCACTGGAGAGGGGGTCCTCAGCCAAGCCTGCCCATTCTCACAGTCTGGGAGCCCTGAGGGGTGGGAGGCAATCGGCGATCAGGGGAAGGTGACGTCCCCATCACACCTCTGCTGCTGCCACTGCCAGCAGCACAAGCCTCAGCCAGCCCTGGTTACCTGAGCCTCAGGCAGCCCTGGGTGGCTGGGCAGCCACCATCTGAGGCTTGCCTGTGCCTTGGGCTGGCTCTGGATGGCTGGGGGACTGAGTGTGGGTCCAGCCACACCGTGTGCCTGCCACCTCCCGGCTGAGCTGAAAGGACTGGGTGCTGCCATCTTGTGGCTATGGGTACTGCCATCTTTGTGACAGCATGACAGTCATTTTGCATATCCCCTCTTTATTAGATAGGATTATTCTTTCGTTTTCTTTGCATGTTTGTTGAGCTTCTTTCTCAGTCTAAATCACAAATCCACAACACCCAAGATGGAATATCAATCAATATTTAGATAACCGTACTGAGAGTCAAATGTATCATGCTTTACTAAAGGGCTGCTTCACTTGATTCTTATTTCCAGGAACCTTGTTCATTTCAATGACCTTGAGGGCATCTGAAGGACAGAACAGTAGTGACAGCCTCATGTAGTATTTAGCTTGCATCCATTATTAAGCCATCTCTGTAACAAAGAAGCATTTATGCAATCACTTACTTTTATCCTTCGAATGCACGGCATATATGATAAATGACTTTTAGTAAAGTTTTATGAATATTTTATAAATAATAAATGTAGCAATCAAAAAATATTTTTCTTTCAATATATTGTGCTAGTGTGAAAAATAATTAATAGCAAACAGAGAAATGAATTCCAACCTTCATTGTTACTACTTGCATTTTGATGTATGAGATTGGCCTTCATTGTTCACTGGGATTGTACCAGGAGTCCTTTAGATTCTCCTAAGTCCAAAAAGTATTTTGAGACCTCATTTGTGGGATTTTTTAATGAAACACAATAATTCTATTTTCTCTTGATTTGTAGTAACCGTTAGATCTCCAAGTTCCTAGAACAGAGTCTGACAGTTACTAATTACTCTTTTGTTTTAATGAGCAATAATTGCTTTAATCTGTGTTACCCTTAAATTGGGGGTCGGGGGCAGGAAGAACATGGCACCAGTTATGTCTGCTCAGGGACCTTAGAGGAGTCTATTTCAAAACCTCATTTAATGCCCACCTGGTTATTAAAGGACTAGATAATAATGCAAATATTTGAATCCTTTCTCTTACCACGGATCTGTGAGAATCAATTTTATCATTTATGCATTTACTGGAAGGCAAAATCATGTTATAAACAGTCATCTTATGCTTAAAAGTTATTATTCTGAACCCAACAAAAAGTCTCTGTGAGATACAAGGGCCCAGACGCAAGTTTGCTGAGGCATGCCTTTCTCATGTGTTTCTTTCCCTGCTGCCCATGGTCTGGGATAGATAAATATACTATTTGTGGCAATATTGGTGATTCCAACCACTTTTTCTTTTCTTGGTAGTTTAGAATAGACATTATAATTTTTTCTCCACAGCATTTCATCTGCTGCAGATAAATTGACATCAAGCATGATAATTTCATTGTCTTTGTTATAAGTTGGTACCACGGTGGGGGTATTAGGAAAATAAATAAACAGCTTGTTTGTGGGACCCATGGGAACAAAAGAAAGATATAAATCAAATTGATATCTGCTTTCAAACTAACGTGAATCAGCCTTGCCTCAGTCTGCTCAGGTTGTCTTAACAGAATGCCATAGCTTGGATGGTTTGCACAACAAAAATTAATTTTCTCGCAATTCTGGAGGCTAGAAGTTCAAAGTCAGGGTGCAAACACGTTTGGTCTCTGTTGAGATCTCTCTTCTTGGATTGCATACCTTCTATTTGTGTTCTTACATGGCAAGGAGAGTTCAAGAGCAAGCTCTGGTATCTCTTCTTATATGGGTACTAACCTCAACATGAGAGATCTGGCCTCATTTCCAAATACTCTCACATTGGAGGTTAGAGCTTCAGTATATTAAATTCAAGGGGACACAGTTCAGTCCATTTCATGCCTCATAATGGGGAGGTCAGCATGAAGGGTGGAGGAGACTCCTACATCAATCAGTTCTGAACCCTGCCCAAGTATGATCTCCTTCATGTGTGAGCCACCATATCCCTTTTCTTTTATACCCATTCAATTTGAGCTTTCTTTTATTTTCAATGAAGTGGTTACTGCTGATGAATTTAGTACATAATCTCTACACCACCAGAGAGCTCCCATTCAAAATTGGCTCTCGCAAGATAACTTTGGTTTAGTGTGAGGAATTTTTCACACAGAAAACTTGGAACAGTGAAAGGAGTGGGGGACATCCACCACTGACTGGACTGTGGACATCAGGGACAGTCAGGAGTTTGTTGATTTCACTGTAGCTTTGTTTAGCATCTAAAGCAGGTGTGGGGACACAAGATACCGGTTGGTAGTACACATATAAGCGAAGTGTTGGAAAAGATGGAAAAGACTCTAAAATAATGGCCCTTAACATGTTTTTAACATTTCTACATTATTCTACATTTCATTAGGAAGTATTACTCCTCCACATCCAATTCCATTATTGAATAAATTATTATATTTATTATTCCCATAAAAAGATACTTCTAGTCTTAGCAAAAGCATTTCTGATGTTTTTGGGGGTTTTGTTTTTTTGCCCTTAATGTTCCAATCTCATGTTTGTTTTTACACGTTAAGGCCCTATATATATAATTTCAGAGAGGAAAGGAGAGAAAGAGTTAGAGTCATTAATCAGTTCTCCTGCATGTCCCCTACTGGGGATAAAGCCCATAACCCTGAGCATGTGCCCTGACCAGGAATGGAGCCCTGGCCTCCTGATTCATAGGTTGATACTAAACCACTAAGCAACATCAGCTGGGATCTGCTGCATGTGTTGTGGGCAAACACCTAGCCATCCTTCAATACCCTGCTCAACAGCTACCTCTTTGGTCTGGTCATCTTTCAATGAGACTTAACCCTACACATTTCCAGAAGCAATGATACTTGATTTTCAGTGTTTTTCAAGTCATTTGTGGGAAAAACAGAAAGGATCTTCCTGCCTGTATTATTAGCTTATCTCTATGTCTCCTTGCAGTATGGAGTGATGTCATGAGCAGAGAGATTACACCATTTTTATTTTTATAGCCCCTGTACCTGGAACAGTGATTGATAAATTTGGGGCTTAGCATCACCATATGTTTTTCTGATTATATGGAGAATGATTAATTATTTGATGAATGAGTAACGGGAATGACAAGAATAGTTTTTCTTTTCTTCTTTATTTCACTCAGGTCAAAATAGTCTGAATATTGTTCACATGGCCTTAATTTTGGCAAATGATTATTCTTCAAATGTGTTGCATACATTTCCAAATATTCCAAAATTCTTGAAGTTAAATACCATTCAATAAAATCATTTGAGAAGCTTTTAACTATATTCAGTAAGAAATCTGTAGCATAGTCGTTGATTTACTATATTGCCAAATAAACTACTAATATTCCCAAGCAACCCTCTAACCATATGCTGCTCTGCAAAAGCATTCCAGAATGTTCCCGCTCTGCGGTTTCCAGGGACTGCAAACCTTCCTGTCTCTGAGGCAAGAAGAAGAATCCATCCAAAGTTTCAGCTTGCTTTGTGGCTATCTGTCCATACTACTGAAATATTGGTATCACTTGATGATCCGAAGTTTTTAAAACTATCATTTTCTCCACCCCCAATGTCATAGATAGTAATGCCTAAGTTTGCTCTGCTTATTATACTGCTTTTGATGTTATTTCCCATTAAAATATGTGCAGCAGAATTCAGATATCTTGTTGAAGACATAATCATTTCAACAGAAACCAACTATGATGTAAACAAGGCTGAGACTTCAGGCAGGTGAATAAACCGCAGGAAGTGTTGAATTCCAACCAAGAGTTTTGTTTGTGCGCTATTATATTTAGAAACCAGGATATGACTAGGAAAATTCAGCTTTGTTGAATGCAAAACACGTTACCTGATAGAAAATAGATTGTTTTAATAATTACTTTGGTATAGTTTTACAAGTATTTAGATTGATGGCTTATGTGTAGATTAATGAATAGCATTGGGAAGTAGGAAGAAATGGAGCTTTGTCATCTTAAGAACTTTGGTAATATGTCATAAGCACACTTTAAAGACTAATTGTCTAGTTCAGACTATTCATTTTGTAAATGAAGAAATGAAACCTGGAGGGTATCTATAACTTGTTTTAGGCAGACAAGTAGGTAGTAGCAGACCAGAACAAGAACTAGGCTTTCTAGGGAAATTTTTTCCTATCAGTAGTTTTCTGAGCTTATATGACATATTTGTTTGCATAAAGTTTTTCCATATCCAGATCATTTAATACAAAAACCTGAATGTTTCCATTCAGAATAAATGTAAATATGACATTAAAGTACAGCTTAAAACATAATGTATAAAATATTTTAAACAGTTTGCTCATATAACATGTCAATTCATGTTTCTGTGAGCCTGGGGACTTTGAAATATTCCTGACATTAGCAAACTAGTATGTATTCTTTATAGAAACCAGGGAATTATTTAAGATAAACTTTTTGCATTATAGCTGCATAATACTAATATAAATTCACTATTTTCACTATATAAGGATCATTCTTCAAGTGTTTCTTTTTTAAATTTCTTTATTGATTAAGGTATTACTAATTTATTTTTTATTGATTAAGGTATTACATATGTGTCCTTATCGCCCCATTGCCCCCAGCCCCCCACTCATGCCCTCACCCCTCTATTGTCTGTGTCCATTGGTTAGGCTTCTTTGAACGCATACAAGTCCTTTGGTTGATCTCTCCCCGTTACCCCCACCCTCCCCTACCTTCCCTCTGAGGTTTGACGGTCTGATTGATGCTTCTCTGTCTCTGGATCTGTTTTTCCATACTACCCAAAGCAATCTATAGATTCAATGCACTGCCCATTAAAATACCAATGGCCGATTTCACAGACCTAGAATGAACTTTCCAAAAATTCATCTGGAATAACAAAAGACCCCGAATAGCTACAGCAATCCTTAGAAAGAAGAACAAAGTAGGTGGGATCTCAATACCAGATATCAAGCTGTATTACAAAGCCACTGTACTCAAAACAGCCTGGTACTGGCACAAGAACAGACATATAGAACAGACTTTATGAAGGAGGTGCTAGATCTCACCTTACTCAATCCTTCATATATAGTACTTACTTTATTCAGGTCATAAATGAAATATTTGAAAAACCTATATAGTATGTCCTCTGGAACTGGGGCAATTAATAATTTGATATTTAACTACTGTACACACACATACACACCCATTTCATTGCACACACACACACACACAAAAACAAAAAAATAAGAGAAAAAATTTAAGCTGTTAATTTTTCCAGTTTAAAACATCCTCAGATTATTTATAAGTCTTCTTTACTGTGAGAGTTCTTTATTGCGTCTCTCTGGGGAATTGTAAGCTGGAATTTACATGTAGATTTATATTTATAACTGTATTATACAGATTTTAGAATTGTTAGGTTTTATTTAGCCTTAAAGTGTCCATGTACATCTGTTTAGAAGATGATTACAAAGATTTTTGTCTTCCCTTCTACCCTGGAGCTTAAAACCTTTTTATCTTTCCCTCCAGCCTATTTAACAGATATACGTTGTCTGATTTTTATAGAAATGAGTAAGAATAAACAACACTGCCTCATGGGAACTCTACATGTGATACTCTCTTAACAGGGAAGGCCTTTGGCATCCTTAGGGAATATAAATCAGTACAGCCAATGTTTCACAGGCTAAGATTGAAAAAAAAATTATTCATTAGCCTTGAATGAATTTAAGCAAATAGCTTCAGCAACCAGTCTCCTACACATTCTCAATTGAATATTAAAATTGTAGAAACCTTTAAATACTTGAATTGGAGCGAAACTAAGTTTTTGTGCAGCTTGGGTAAGTTCATACATTTAAGATATTGCTTTCGAGTTAATCAAGATATAGTATGTTGACTTTCTTGCATATTGTTATTATTGAATTATCTATGAATAAGCAGGTTATCTGAAGGTGCTACATAAATTTTTAGTAAGATATAGTTTTTAGAGTCTTCTAAGAAGAATAATTTTTCGGATCTCACACGTGTTTTGGTTTCTGCCACTGGCATTGTTATTGTTTTGCTTTTAATAAAATGGGATTCAAAAGTAGTTATTTAAATGATATTGAAACTCTTGTTTTCTGTTTCTAGGGGAACATTTTAGTTATTAATTTGAAATCCTCTAAATTCAAATGTTTTCCTGACCTCTAGCCAGCCTCTTAAAGTATATGGGCGCATTTAAAATATCAAGAACATTAAAATTCCCTGTTGTGTCTTCATTCTCCCAGTTGGTATAAAAGTAAGTCAGATGGTTAATAGTCATCTCCAAAATGGGATCCAAAGGAAATATAAATTCCAGCCTTTCCATGTCTCAGACAGCTCAATATCATTAGACTTCCAATAATATATTTTGTGTGTTTTAAAGTAGAAGACCTAATTTTTTCTGTATGGGTGTGAGTAATTTTTTACAGATTTGAAAAGAGGGGGTGTCTGGCACATACATTTGGGCATAATCTCTTTTTGCAACGTGGTACTTCTGTTTATTCACCTTCTGCCTCAAAAGTAGCTGCAGCTCATCAGAACTCTATTCACAGTAATTGATGAAATCTTTCTGGAACCCTTCAGGCTGCATAAATGTCCAACATTGCTGTTATTGCCAATATTAGAGGCCCGGTGCATGAATTCATGCATGGGTGGGGTCTGGCCGGCCTGCTCCAATTGGGACCAATTGGGGCTGGGCCGGCTGTGGGAAGGGGACATGAGCAGTTGACTGGCTGGCCACACCCTTGATCAGGGTTGGGGAGCCAACTGGGGCCTCAGTGGGCATCGAAGCAACCAGTCATTCTGGCCGCTTGGCTTTTAAATATATAGATTAGTGGGATTTGGGGTAGAAAGGCAGGAGGAAGGAATAGTTTGTCTATATTAGCATGCATTGATTATATATTGACTGCAAAGAACTGTATCTGCAGGAAAAACATTCAATTTCATGATTTAGTGAGAAATTGAGGGACAGCATTCTGGCCAAATAAAAAGGAACTGTTTGCTCTTGAACAAACAGTTAGTTCTACCTGGAAGGGAACCTGACTCTTTCCTCTCTCAATAAGA
>NW_006296627.1:55367-83509 GCF_000327345.1 Myotis davidii | reverse complement strand
CTCTTTCCCCTTTATCAATCTGCTCCTGGTTTTGTAAGGGGCTGTCACACAAAAAGGAATCCTCATCAACTCAGCAATTTTTCTTTTTATCCTTCTGTACCCATTGAATAGATGTGGGGCCCCAAAATTACAAAACAATATGAAGGAGGTATAGTAGGCGAAAGGAAAAAAAAAAGGAGGGTGCTGTTTTAAATGTGTTTTTTTTTTCTTTTTTGCAAAAATACCGTTGGCTTCTTTCATTCCAGGAAACTGTTAACCTTTCCTGGCTCTGTGGCATCCATTCCTCACGTGTCTACACTAAGTGGACTCTGGCAGACTCTTTAATGTTGACATGACGTGTCTTTTGTCAAGGCAGAAAAGGAAACACTTCCCTGCATTATTCTACTATTCTCTAAAGAAAATGGAGGTGGAAAAAATAAAGGCCAGGTCGAAACCATCTATGTGTTGTGACATACTTCAGCTTCCATGAACTTTGGGATGATTACACATTATACTAATTAGCATTTAGATATTTAAAGGATTTTACCTGCTGTTATAGTCTGTATATGACTTCTGTGAATGCCAAGTTCTTTTGTCTCAGAGGGAAGGAGTGAGTTTAAAAGTCAATTTGAGATGGCAGAACTTAATTTGACAGGGAGAAGGGAAATAGGCATATATTAAGCCATACATATCTTGATAGCTTGCAAAGTGACAGCCATTCCTTTTTATTGCTGAATGACATTTAATTTTATTTATTTTCCAGTTTGGCCAACCACAGACTGGGTGAGTAATTATAAAAAAAAAAAACTGATTTGGGGAAGTCTCCTTTAAGAAATGTGATAATAATGCCCTAGCCAGTTTGGTTCAGTGGATAGAGTGTCAACCTACGGACTGAAGGGTCCCAGGTTTGATTCTGGCCAAGGGTGCACACCTGGGTTATGGACTCAATTTCAGTAGGGTACATGCAGGAGGTAGCTAATCAATGATTCTCTCTCATGATTGATGTTTCTATCTCTCTCTCACTCTCCCTTCCTCTCTGAAATCAATAAAGAAATATATTCTATATAATAAAAGCCAAATATGCAAATCAACTGAATGGTGGAATGACCAGTCGCTATGGTGTGCACAGACTACCAGGGGGCAGACGCTCAATGCAGGAGCTGGCCCCTGGTGGTCAGTGCACTCACACAGCGGGGAGCGCCACTCAGCCAGAAGCCAGGCTCATGGCTGGCGAGCACAGTGGCAGCTGCAGGAACCATTCCCGCCTCTGTGGCAGTGCGAAGGAGCAGCGAGCCAAGGTAAGAGGCATCGAGCAGGAGTGCAGTAAAGAGCGAGGGGTCCGGGGCTGCGGGAGGGTGCAGGCAGGGCTGATAGACTTCCCCCCGGTGTATTTCATACACCAGGCCTCTTGGCTTCCGGCACTGGCTTTCCTCTGGGATCTGGGACCCAGGCTTCCCTCTGGCTGCTGGCAGGCACCCGGGACCCGGGCTTCCCTTGCAGACCTGGCTTTCTCCAGGAAGGTCATCTGGTCTACTTAACATATTATGCTTTTATTATTAAAGACTAGAAGCCTTTAGGGTCCCTAGGACTAGCTTGCGATCAGGGCCATTTTCCCCAGCTGCCACCACCCACCCACCCAGGATCTCAGTTTGCCACTGGGAAATGGGAGCCTGATAGCCAGGGAGGAGGGACGGAGAGGTCAGTTGGTTCCACCCGCTCATGGCCCCAGGACTGCTGCAGTCGCCCTCTATGTGTGGGGTGACCAGTGGGGTGGGGGCCTTGGCCTGTGGCCTCCCACATCCCCCACCACCCACCCCAATTCCCCCTTCACCATGTGGCAATCAGAGCCTGTGGGCCAGGGGAGGGACCAAGAAGTCGGCCATTCCACCCACTCGCCAGTCCCACCCACCACCACCACCCACCCCAGCTCCCCGTTCACCATCCAGCAATAGGAGCCTGTCCAGGAGGGAGGGGGAGAGATGGAGAGATAGTCAGTGCACTTCATAGTGACTGGTCGAGTGGTCATTCTGGTCGTTCTGCCATTATGGTCACTGGTCTTTTATTATATAGGATGAGATAATGGACTGTTTATTCTTTTTTGATCAGCCATTAATCATTCATTTCTGGGTGGTTTAGTATAGTGAGAGCTTTTGTTTTTATAAGCTGAGGTTTTAATCTGAGAATTCCAACAAAACACTGAGCCTTTTGCTGGTATTCCCCATTCCCACCCAAAGCCCTAAGCAAACACAAATCTATTTTGTGTCTATAAATTTGCCTTTTCTGTGCATTTCATATACATGGACTCACATAATATGTAGTCTTTTATATCTGGCTTCTTTCACTTAGTATAATGTTTTTCTAGTCCATCCCTGTTGTAGCATGTATCAGTATTCTGTTCCTTTTACTGCTAAGTGGTATTTCATTTTATGGTTATACCACATTATTTGTTTATCAAATTTTTAGGAGGTGAGCTTCAGAGTCATTCTAGTTTGGGCTACTATGAATAATGCTGCTATGAATATTGGGTACATGATTTTTTGGGGTATAAACACATTTTTATTTCTTTTGAATTCTTAATAGTATAGTAGCTAGGTCATGTGGCAAGTTTATATTTAACACTGTAACTGCCAAACTGTTTTCTAATTCCCCCTTCACCATGTGGCAATCAAGCTCAGTTGATTGGAGCATTGTCCCATACACCAGAAGGTTGAGGGTTTAATCCAGCCATGGGCAAACTATGGCCCGCGGGCCGTATCCGGCCCGTTTGAAATGAATAAAACTATTGAAAAAAAAGACCATACCCTTTTATGTAATGATGTTTACTTTGAATTTATATTAGTTCACACAAACACTCCATCCATGCTTTTGTTCCGGCCCTCGAGTCAAAAAGTTTGCCCACCCCTGGTTTAATCCCTGGTCTGATAGTGTACAGGAGGCAACCAGTTGATGTTTCTCTCACATATTGATGTTTCTCTCTCTCTAAAATAAAACATAAAATAAAATAAAAAAAACATATCCACGAGTGGGGATTAAAGTAGCTATAAAAATAAATAAATAAATAAATAATAAAGTAGTTGTATCATTTTACATTCCTACCAACAATGTATAAGCATTCAAGTTTCTCAATGTTTATCAAAACTTGTTTTGTTTTCACTAAAAGGTGTGCTATCATATCTCCTTGAGGTTTTAGTTTTATTTACCTAATGACTAAAGATGATATTTTAATGTGCCTATTAGTTATTCATATAACTAATGCTCCTTAGTAAAATGCTCATTCAAATCCCTTTCTAATTTTTAAGTTTTTGTTCATCTTCTTATTGAGTTCTATGTGTTATTTATCCAAATTCTTACCAGATAGGTGATTATGAAAATGTATTCTCCCATTATGTTGCTTGCATTTTTGTTTTCTGATTATCTTTTGAAGTGCAATCATTTTATGTTTTAATGAAATTCATTTATCTCATTTTTTTTTATATTATCGGCTCTGCTTTTGGTGTTATATATAAGAACATTTGCCCAACCCAAGGTTATTTTCTTTTATTTTTTTTTCTTGTTGAACTTTTATTAGTGGCAGTTCTTATATTTAGGTTTGTGATTGATTTGTTGTTCATTTCTGTAATTAGTGAGATAACAGTTTAAGTATATGTTGTGGACATACAATTATCCCACAACTAGCTATCAACAATCTTAGATTTCTCCATTCAGTGGTCTTGATACCTTTGTCAAAACTTAGTTAATCATAAACATAAGGATCCCCAGGTTTCTGACTTGGATTAATTAGTGGATGATGCTTTTCATTTACTGAATAAAAGTGTTCAGGGGATGGAGCACAATTTGAGTGGGAGTATGATGATATCAAGGAAGAGATGCTAGGTCTCCCCAAGGCAATGCTACAGGTCAAACTAAACCATGCAATTCTTGCATCAAAGGGTAGTTCTACTGACACAAATAGAGTGGACTCTGCCATACAGACCCTGAAGAAGCAATGCATCTTACCTAGCAGGGGTCTTTGAGATTCAGGATCCTGGTGATTTGGAAGGACCTGAAAAATTACCTGCCCTTTCCCTTATATAGAGAACCCATCCTTGGTCTCAGAAAGCTTTTCTTCTTCTTTCATTACTTCGAAAAAAAGAGTAATTGAGAAAAGGGATATTTCAGATAGCTGCCACCTGGATTCCCCTTCAGTTAGGTAAATATTGTGTCAGTTTTCTGCGTATGCAGACATACCGGCAGGCGAGTTTTCTGAATGAGGCAAAAGCTTGATCAGGTTGGCTATTCTAGCTCTAGGCTGTCATTCATTATACCACTACAATTTATCTTGGGACAGAGACAGCTGCCATTATGCTAGCCTTGCATTAAGGTAACCAGTGTAGACAAGAATCAAAGAAAAGCAGTCTATCAGCTGCTGCCCTGTGGTCCATTCAGTATTACCTGCCTTTCCCTTGTATACATTATCATAAAGGAACTACATGCATTCCACTTACGTGTGAAGAGACATTTAAAGACCTTTACAACCAGCACTGTTTGTAATATATTTTGCAAGAAGTTTGATGAAAAAAATGTCAAATTGCCCTATGGAAACTAGTTCTAATAGATGTCATTTCCAAGTTGTTTTCTAAGTCTAGACATTTCCCCAAATATTTGCAATTAGGTGGTCTTCTATAACTTACCTTAACAGTGAAAAATTTTCATTTAGAGGTATTGTCTATATAGCTCTTTTCTTTTTATTTTTTAGCTTCTTTATTTTTTAAAAAATCTTTATTGTTGAAAGTGTTACATATGTCCTCCCCCCCCTTGACCCCTTCTAGCCCACCCCTCACCCCAAGCCTTCACACACTATTGTCTGTGTCCATGGGTTGGTGGGTGGTAAGAGATCAACCAAAGAACTTGTATGCATGTATGTATACAGCCCTTTTCTAACCATGGGTGTGAGGCTAACAATGGTGACTTTCTATAAAAATGTGGCTGAAAAGCATAGTAACAGTTTCATGAACATACTAGAGACCCAGTGCACAAATTCGTGCCTAGGTGGAGTCCCTTGGCCTGGCCGGAGATTGGGGCTAATCGGGGCTGTCTCACTCAGTTCTGATTGGGGCTGGCCGGGTAGGGGGCATGGACTGTGGGAGGTTGGCCGGCCACAGGATGTTGGCTGTGGGAGAGCACTGACCACCAGGGGGCAGCTCCTGCATTGAGTATCTGCCCCCTGGTGGTCAGTGCACATCATAGCTACTGGCCTGTTGTTTGGTTGTCTGGTTGTCTGGTCATAATGGTCACTTAGGCTTTTATATATATAGACTAGAGGCCTGGTGCAGGAATCGGTGCAGCGGTGGGGTTCCTCGGCGTGGCCTGTGGCGATCAGGCTGAAACTGGCAGTCCAATGCCGCCTGCTGCTCCTGCCTGCCACTCCCACTCATCCCAGCCCTGCTGCTCCTGCTGTGGGCTTGTGCCCAGTCAGTCCTGATCAGGAGAGGCGCACTTGCCAGCTCTGAGCCCTGCACCTGGCGCCCAATGGTCAGCTGGGCGACATACCCACTGTGGGAGTGCGCTGACCACCAGGGAGCAGTTCCTGCATTGAGTGCCTGCCCCCTGGAGTCAGTGTGCATCATAGTGACTGGTCGAGTGGTCAACTGGTCATTTGGTTGTTCAGTCATTTGGTCACTTAGGCTCTTATATATATAGATGTCTTATATATGAATCAGGATGTGAATTCAAAGGCTACCGTTGGGAACTCTCCTTGTATGCAAAATAACATCCACTTCTCAGATGAATATTTTAAAAAAAGGGCCCAACTAGTATTGCTCAGTGGTTGAGCATCGGCCCATGAACCAGGAGTTCACAGGTTCAATTCCCAGTCAGGGCACGTGCCTGGGTTACAGGATTGATCCCCAGGCGGGGGCGTGCTGGAGGTAGCCAATTAATGATTCTCTCTCATCATTGATGATTCTATCTCCCTCTCCCTTCCTCTCTGAAATTAATAAAAAATATATTTTTTGAAAAAAGGAAAAACTTCAGTCAGAGCAGTGTGTGAAGAGCCTCTTGATATCTGCTGTGAATCTATGAGAGGAAAGGACATCTGGTTGTGCTTTTCACATTTGAACTTGGGCACCTTCTACTGTGTCTGCTGCTCTCTGATCTCAGTGGAGAGCTGAGAGTGAAATCCAGGCAATCTGTTGGCACACAGATGCAGAATGACTGCAATATTCTTCTTTTACATTCCAGTTTATCCTGGTTGCCTCTAGTGACTGAGAGATAAGGAGCTGCCATTTGCACTCCCAAAAGAAGCAGATGAAAATCAGTATGCGCAGAACTTTTAAAGTGGCAGCAGGCCTCAACTTTGATCTCTTTGAGCTTTACTTACTGCTTCACCAGATGGACCCAAGTCTCTCATCTAGTCCCACTGAGCAACTCCTTTACATTCACTGTTACTTATTTGGTGCAACTGCATTAAATAGTTTTGACCACATGTGTGGGAAGCAGCCTATATTCTAAAAAGAAGGATATATAATTATTAGTGTCACTGCTGGGCAGTAAAAATATAAGTAATTTCTTTATCAGAATACATATAATCAAGGAGTA
Organism: Myotis davidii; assembly: GCF_000327345.1. NCBI lineage: Eukaryota > Metazoa > Chordata > Mammalia > Chiroptera > Vespertilionidae > Myotis > Myotis davidii. Next base: position 76,954 of record NW_006296627.1, on the reverse strand, counting down.
CTGATGAGTCATGCTTTTATATAAAGCTTCTTTTCTTGATGTTTATCTGACACCTGCATAGACGTTCAGTTAATGAGGAAGGTGAAGGTCATACTCTGGGCTAAGCTGATGGCATTCCCATCGAACTTGACAGAATGGTAGCTATAGGAGATTTTTGTTTGTTTGTTTATTTTGTGGCTTCCTCTTCTTCCCAAAGCTCATAATTTGTGGCATATGTCCTTCCCAAGGAGGGCCAGTCTCATTAAAACTCCTGTCGCTGCCCTAGCTGGCTTGGCTCAGTGGCTAGAGCATAGGCCTGAGGACAGAAGGGTCCCAGGTTCAATTCCAGTCAAGGGTATATGCCCGGGTTGTGGGCTCCATCCCTAGTAGGGAGCATGCAGGAGGCAGGTAATGTGATTCTCTCTCATCATTGATGTTTCTATTTCTCTCTTCCTCTCCCTTTCTCTTTGAAATCAATAAAAATGTATAAAAATAAACAAATAAAATAAAAGCTGTTGAGCAAAATAGGTTACTTTAAAAAAAGAAATAAAAGAATTATGGCTGACAGAATAAGGTGGTCTTCCATGGATAGTAACCAGAGCTCTTCTGGAAAAAACATCCAGAAGAACTGCAAGGACATGAATTATTGACCCCAAAAGTAATCAGAAATTTATATATATATTATATTCTCAAATGTGATTAAAGAAGTAGGGAGGGTATGTAATGTAATGCAAGAAAGAAGGAGTTGTGCTATGGATTCCAATATTCACTGGGTAATCTGGCATGGTATTCTACCCATCCATGTTGATAAAATTTAACCCTGTATGAAATGATGAGCTTTGATACCTTGACTAAATGCTTTGAGAAATTTTATGGAATTTTAAAAATTCAAATAATTTTTCAAGAAGATTGCATGAAAAAATGTACTCTATATAAACATAATGTCCTGTATTAAAAAATAACACACTCTGTATATTCTCTCTCCGTAGAATCTAGGGGTTTGTTCTATGCTTTCTGTTTCCTTTCCTGCTCTCTCTCTCTCTCTCTCTCTCTCTCTCTCTCTCTCTCTCTCTCTCTCCTCTCTTTGCCCAAACATCATTTTGTAGAGAGAACAGTCTCCTCTACAGAGGTGTTGGAAACAAATAGGTACTTGAAGGCTTCTCTTGCGCTCCGGTGCTTTAGTCTTTGATTATCTTAAAGTTGGCAATTAGTTTCGCATTATCCACAGAAGCTGCTTTTATGATGAGGGAAGATTAAATCGTGTGCTGGGACGGTTGCCATTGGAGTCTTATTCTTCGTTTGTAATGCCTTATCACCTTCATATTTTTGTGGCTTGGATCATAGAGCAAAGGTATTTATTTAGTTTCCCAATATGGATGCTCTGAAACGAGCTCCTTGAAAGCAGTAAGAATTTGATAACACTTCAGCAGAGAGCAGTGGCTACACTGAAGGCTTAGTTTCTTTGCTTAACCTGAACTCCAGTTCATAAGGTATTGTCATTATTTTATTATTAGTATCACCATTATTATTATGACTAGTAATGGTATTCATTAAGCTCTCATCATCTATTGATATATTCAAAAATGTATAAAGCTAACTTCATTCTATAAATAAAAAGAACTGAGCCAGAGAGTTTGAGTCAGAGGCCTGTCACATGACTAGTAAGATTTGTGATTGGTTATATGTGATTTCAAAACCCGTGTGCTTTTTTTTAACTATATTTTTATTGATTTCAGAGAGGAAGAGAAAAGGAGAGAGAGATAGAAACATCAATGATGAGAGAGAATCATTGATCTGCTGCCTCCTGCACACCCCATACTGAGAATTGAGCCCACAACCTGGGAATGTGCCCTGATCAGGAATCAAACCATGACCTCCTGATTCATAGGTCAATGTAAACCACTTAGCAACACCAGCTGGGCAAAACCCATGCACTTTCCATTATATTCAGTTGCTACAAGTTTGGATTCATAATAAAAGTGAACATCTTTTCCACTACATTTGACATTTGTGGAATTTAATAAACTTTGGAAGGTTGGGACATATGCAAACAAAGACATATAAATAAATGTTACATGGGGCAATACTTGTAATGCAGGACATAAGGATGGCAAACGAAATAAAAAAGAAAAGGTGCTTACATGTTGAAATTAAACTGTTTTATTAATAATTATTAATGTATTCTGTAGGGTCCATAGCATTTACAATGGCGTCTATATATGTGATCTTGGAATTCTAGCAAAGTGTATATTATCTAATCTATCTTGTATACTTGGACATTGAAACCCAAGGGACATGAGCAGCCAGCCTAAAATAGATAGCCACTAAAATAGTCACACACAATATATTTGGTAGCCTTTATGTATGTGTTGTATGCTTTAAGGAAACAGTTGTGAGCAGTATAGTCAAGGGTGCACTTACATTCGTGTAAGGGAGGATAGTTTGGCAGTTATTGAATGTAATAAGTTTGAAGTATAATAAGCATGAATATGTCAGGTAATCAGCTGCTATGAAGAAAATGAAGCAAGGAATTGGAATAGTGACTAGACTTAGAGATGCAAGAAGGAGAAGAGGACTTGGTGCTTTAGACGATAGAGTTGAAGAAGTCATCTTTTCTATCACGTTTGGAGTTGAGCAAAAGAGAGACATTTTAAAAAGAGTCTGATGCAGGAAGAAAAAGCTCAAATACCCAGAGGAAAGAATCAGGGAGCTAAAAGGAAACTCTGAGTTTTAGAACACAGAGAACACAATGCAAAACGGTGGCACAGGTTAGATTATGCGGGGCCTCTGGGAACATGAGAAGAGATTGGAGTTTATCCTGTTTCTTCGTTTTATTCTGCTTGTTATGTATAAAGGAAATTGGAAGACATTGGAGAATTTAAGCAAGATGATGTTATTATCTGATATAAATGTATAGCAAAATTACTCTGAATTATAAACAAGTGTGTAGGAATGCAGGGAGATCGCTTCAGTAGCCATGGTAGCAATATAAACAAACCATGATGGTGACTGGTGACGTGGCTTAGAGTGATTACAGTGGCATTGAAAAGATTTAGGTGGATATATATTGAAAACATAACTGAAAAGACATGTTGATTGATTGGGAGTGGGGATGAGGGAAATTGAAAAATGAAGAATTACTTGGGTTTGGTATATGCCATCAGATACCTAGTGCCACTTACTGAGGTGTAGAAGTTGAAGAAAGAGGCAGATTTCCAAAATGAGAAGAACTAGGAGTGGTATGCGAGATATTTTGAAATGCTTATTAGTCATCTAATTAGAAATACTAATAAATGAGTCTAACCTCAGAGAGAGATCTGGGCTGAAGAAATGCGGGAGGCATTAGCACATACATATTATTTAACATTATGAAACAAAATGAGATGATCTTGGGCAAGGGTATAAATAATGAACTGATGAGGGCCCAGCATTGTAAGTAAATCGATGAGTAAAATACATATTTATAGCAAAAATTGCTTTAAAAAATACAGCAGGGGAGGTAAATAATTAGGGCTTGAAGGCGGGGAAATGTAGAAAAATTTTAAATTATAAAAAAAGAAAGCCACAGTAAGAAAATAAACATTTGAACACAAAGATGAAAGTAAGCAATACTGAGAAATGCAGACATCTATGTGAAAATTAAATCCAGGTGAGGGAACTGTGAGTGCAAAGTTTCTAAAGTAGAATCTTCCCAGACCAAAGTTTAGAAAATATTTCAAGGAGGAGAGAGAGAGAAATGGTATCCGATGCTGTAGGTAGGTTACCTCTATGGAGCAAGATTTCTTGATTTTGACAAGAGCAGCTCAGTAGAGTGACGGGGAAGAAAGCCTGGTTGGAATGAGTATGAGTTAGAAGGGGAGGGAGTTCATTGTAGATAGAGGACATAGAAAATTCTTTTGAGGAGTTTTGCTATAAAGGGAAGCAGAGAAATGGGATGGTAGCTGGAGGGCAATGGAGTCCAGGGAGGAATTTTTCAAAGATACAACTATAAACGTATGTTTATACATGAACTGGGGATCATCCAGCAGAGAGAATATCGTCAATGAGGAGGGGAGAGAGACGTGTTTAAGTAATGTCCCTGAAGAATGAGAGAGGCTGGGAAGTGATACAAAAGTGGAGGGTATGGTGTTAGAGAAATAGATGTATCAACATAGCCACATGATGTGTGCTGTGGTAGAAGCTTGGAAAAGTTCTTTTCGCTGGATCCTCTTTAGCAAAAAAGGAAACACGTATCAGCCAAGAGGTTGGAGAAGATTTTAGAAATTTGATGAGAGAAGAGAAGGAATGAAACAGTCCTCTAATAAGTGAAAGGACGTGAAAGATCGGATTGTCAGGAAGCACTAGATCCCCCTTGAAATTGGTGGAGTCAGGGTGGGCCCATGACTTTTTCCAGCTCTGCTCAGTTATTCATGGCAGGGTGGGCTGTGTTTGGAGGGACAGATAATGTTCCTTCTTTCAGGAAAGCTTTGGAGAGAGAAGAAAATAAAGCATGAGCAGTGAAAACGAAATTACAGACTGTGCACTAAGTACTATAATCGAATTACAAGTTTCTCAAATAACGCCCTATCGTTCAGCACCTTTTGTTAATAACATTGATGGGGAAAAAATTGATTCCAGACTGGGGCCACTGTCTCTGGGGAGTTTTCACACTCTCCCTATGTCTGTGTGGATTTAGTTGGTCCTCCCGTTACCTCCTACATCCCAAAGATGTGCATGTTAGTTGTGTTGCCATGGCTACATTGTCCCAGTATGAGTGAGCATGGGTGTGGGTCTGACAGGCCCTGGATGAAAGGGCATCTTCTCTGGGTGGGTTCCTTCCTTGTACCTGAGCATCCAAGACAGGATCCCGCCACTCTTAACCCTAAACTGAAAGAAGCAGGCCAGAAAATAATTTTCTTTCTTGTTTTTATTAATCTTTCTTAAATGTATGTATAGCTCCCATTTATTTCAATGTTGAATATTAGAGATGTTTTAGGTCTTTATTTAGAAGTTTGGTGTTGTTTTTGTGACCAAAAAATATGCTGTAGGAACCTAATTCTTGTTTATATCAATTAGGTTTCTATCAATTAATCTGTCATAAAATTGGTTTTGTTATATGCTCTTTCACTTGAAGTCTCAATTTCAAGAAACTCCCTACAATGTTAAGTAAGAACTGACTGTATGTACTTCAGATGCAATAGGAGTTCAAAGTGGAGAGTAAGAATTCAGGTTGACTTGGGTGGTGGGTAAAGAAAGATGGCACATGAAAATAAATGCTTAAAACATTAATAAGTAAATAAAGGTTAAGAACATATATTTCTGAAAATGCTGATATGTTTAGCATCTATTAATTGTCATTATCATTTTGTTCAAAACCAAGATAGAAAGTAGAATCTTGCCCGGCTGACATGGCTCAGTGGTTGAACTTCAATCTATGAACCAGAAGGTCACAGTATGATTACCAGTCAGGGCATATGCCTGGGTTGCAGGCGCTCTCCCTGGTGTAGGGCGTGCAGGAGACAGCTAATCAATGACGCTCTCTCATCATTGATGTTTCTCGCTCTCCCTCTCTCTCATTCTCTCCCCCTTCCTCTCTGAAATAAATACAAATATTAAAAAAGGAAAGTATAATATTTAGTAGTCTGGCAATAGTAATAATAAAGACATATAATATTATTATAATATAGACTATTATATGATTTAAAATATACAATATGATATAGAGTATAGCATAATTTCATTACTTTGATTGATTACTCTTATTTCAATAATGATTACGTAGTGAGCACTGTGGTGTATTTTTATTACTTATCACCTCTCCTTCTCACAAACAAATTTACCTAACAGCTATTATTATTCTTTCCATTTTATTAATAAGGAATCAAAATGCAGGTTGTGAGGTCACTTGCCCAAGATCATAGACCAAGGAATTAGCAGAAATGAAATTCAGACCCAGATGTGTGTGTTGCCTGTATTCTTCCAGATAATCAAAAACAATGCCACAGGCATGGTGTTGGCATAATCGGGACCAAAGGTTTTTATCTGTACCTTTGAATGTGGGGTTGAGCTGCATGGTGATATCTAAAGTACAGCTTTCCCTTAAGGTCCTGTACAAACAGAGAAACATTTTGTGTTTCTTGCCACGTGTTGATTTTCCAAAGTTGGGAGTTGAATGTTGGATTACCTGGAACCATATCTTCCAAAGGAGCAATAAAACTCGGGCTAGAGACCTGCAGTCCTCACAAGTTGACAGTATTGATGATTTCAAAAGTTGGCTCTGTTCGCTCTTTGCATGGAGATTTTAACTGTGTCGCAGAGGGATGGCACTGCCTTTAGACTTCTGTCCTGTCAGAGCAAGATTAGGATTGCAGATCTTATTTGTTTCTTAAGCAATAAGGTCAAGCAAGGGTGGAATTTTCTCTCTGAGTCAATCCCATTAATACTGAGAGAGGTATCAGAAGTTAATGAAACCGAAGCTCCGTTCACAGCTTGTTTATGTCCCTCTGTCATAACAAATAGGCATTCATGATCACAGGGTTTTGGGCGATGATAAAAGCCAGAAGGTGAGAGCCATTCCCCATGGCCTGTCACAGGACAAGTGACACCAGCAGGTTCCAGTGTGAAAATGAAATGTCCTGTTTTCTTCAAGACCAATTGAAATGTACCTCTAACAGACTGTGAAATTGAGTCCTGTTGTTATTGACAACGTGTCATTGTATTGGAGAAAGCTCTGTGAGGGTGGGAGTAGTTGTTGAACAGACTGTGGGAGGTATGCTGAAAGATGGCTGTGTGAAAACAATCACATCGAGTTTTTTTGTTTGTTTGTTTAGCTTTTTTAAGTGGTTGAAAGAAAGTCAAAAGAAAAATCAATCAGACCGAAAAAGTTAAGGACCATATTATTTCACTCATATGAGGGATATAAAATTGAAAGTAACAAGTGGACAAACAAGAAAAATAAAACTCATAGACAGTCAGCAGTATGATAGTTATGAGGGAAGGGGATGGTAAGGGAGTAAAGGGTGTCAGCTATATGTCGAAGGAAAATGATTTGACTTAGGGCAGTGAGCAAAAATGTGATAACCAGATGAAGTATCATAGAATTGTACACTTAAAACCTATACCATCTTCTTACCAATGTCACTACAATAAATTTAATAAGAAATAACATAGAAAATGAAAGCATCCATTTAGGTCATTAAAATGTAATATAAACACAGTTATCTTTGATGAATTCAAGGAAAAAAAACAGACAAATTGTTTATCTCACCCAACTTCAACAACACACAAGTCTCTTCTTGTTTTTCAATCATGTATATTACCAAAGGAAATTTTCAATTCAAAGCTGGCTTTACTTACATCTGAAATATGCCTATCTCTCTACTTGGATAGAGCTATGTTTCTGAGATGTAATGATAAATCTAATTAGTATCAGATGCTCACATTCTGGGACTAAATGAAGTAAAATGACCTTTTTTAAAAAAAAAACATGCAAATCTGTGACTCATGCATAATTGTATATTGTGATTTGGGCAAATTTATATAAAATGACTGTAACATTTATGATCTCACCTGCTTTTCCAGAAATGTGTATTGCTCCATTAAGAGACATTGTATTTCCACTCTCCTTGAGAAAGAGCAGGTCTTTGTGACTAGATTAGAACATAGTCTGCAGTGGAAGCAAGGTTGTGTGATTCCTGAGACTAAATCAAAATAGGGGATACAGCTTCTGCTGGGTGTTATTATGACAAGAAGGGGAGTTAGATCCTGGGTGGCTAAACCTAGAAATGTCTACCTCCAAAAGTCATTTGGGCACCTGCATATCCTGTTAACTAGAAAAAGAAGTACTATCTAATGAGTTAACTGTGCCTTTTAATGGGTTTCTTTTAAGTGTTTCTTTTGATCAGTGCAATGCAGTGCTAATCAATTATGGGAGTTTTCAACTATATAAGAGTTTTTATACTTTGATAACCTTTTGAGAGAGAGAGAGAGAGAGAGAGAGAGAGAGAGAGAGAGAACTTCAAGTCATCTGCAATATTCCCAGTGTTCTCTGTTGTAAAATCTTTGGATGAAGTAATAACTTGGGAGGCTTGGGAATCAACTGGCTTATGATTTATCCAACTGAAAATTAGACTAGATCAACTGGGTAATAATAATAATAATAATAATACATGTTTGGGGAACATGATGCACAGTGGAGGAATAAAAGGAGCATTTTCTTCCCGTTTCCATGAGCTTCAGAGAATGCTTATTAGCCAAGTGACTGATGTGTTACTTTGAGTTGTGTCATTAAACATGTGAAGAACAAGGCTGGTTATGAAACTACTTCAGTGAGGTGGTACACATCCCAGCCTTCAAGAATATTTAGATCACTGGAAAGTCACATTCCTCTAGGCATGTTTTTAAACCAAAGCTTTAGAAATATTATTGTGCTCCTGAAATATTTTGTGTTCTACTGAATATGTTTGCATTTTAATTCAGGGTAAGGATGAGATCAGTGTATCAACATAGTTATCAAATTTATAACCAACTAAAGCACATTAAAAAGTTTAGTATTTTCAGTAAAATTAGGGAAAAAGACAGGGAAGGGAACTAGAAGGAAATTCATGTAATAATTAAAGTTTTGATCAGTTACCTGATTATTTTTTAGGTAGTGGCAAAAAAACAAACAAAAAAACACAAAACAAAACATATAGGCAACCTATAATTATTTCAAAAGTAAGTATTTACAGATAGATGAGACATTCTGTTGGACTTAGTTAAGAAACGGTTTTATGTTTCGTATGATAAAACACACCTGATCTGGGCCGGGGTTTTGTTTGGCTAGTAGTTTATGTTTGGGTAAGGTGCCAGATGTCATGTTTGGACCAAGTCTGTGGGGTTTTAAACTCTGGTTCTCCTCCATAGCAAGGGTATGAATTTAGGACACATTTTTTAAAATTTTCCATTCCTCTATTTCCTCATAAGTAAAATGAGGATAAGAATATCTACCTTCTAGAATTGCTGAAGGATTAAATGTGTTAATATGTGTAATGTGTTTTCAACAGTGCCTGCCACATAGCATAGAAATACTTATTTGGCAGTTTGGCTGGTTATAGAATTCTAAGTTGGAAACCATTGTTTTCTTCCTTCAGAATTTTGAAGACAGTGACCCATTTTTACCCTAGGTTTGAGTATTTTATTGAATTCCAATGTCATTAAAATTCTGAGTCCTTTCTGTGTTCATTGCCTTTTCTCTTCCTAACTGTTTAAATGTTTTCCCCCCAGTATCTTGAAATTCACAAAAACATAGTTTTTAGTGTGAGCATTCTAAAACCACTGTAATGGGTACTGTGAGTGGCCGTTAAATTTTGACATTAATGTGCTATATTTCTGAAAAATTGAATTAATACTTCGATAATTTTATTTCCTCCATGTTTATTCTTCACGCTCTACAACTGCTATTATTTGGATATTAATTTTCTGGGACTTATTCTTTTTTTAAAAAACCTTTCTATTGATTTTTAGAAAGAGAAAGGGAGAGGGAGAGAGAGAAATATCAATGTGAGAGTGAAACAGTGATTGGCTGCCTCCTGCAAGGCCCCTACTGGGACTCAAGCTCTCATCCTGGTTATGTGCCTTGACCTGAAATCGAACCAACACCTTTTCAGTGCTCAGGATCATGCCTAGCCAACTGAGATATACCGGCCAGACTTGGGGCTTATTCTTAAAATGTTCTTCATACTTATCCCATTTTCTATATATTTTCTATTCTCTATCCAAAATCTTTACTTAGCCATCCTATACAATAAAAGCCTATGTGGTCGTGACACCCTCACACTGTAACAACTGATCACCAGGAGGCTGCGTGCGCAGCAGGTGCACATGGATGGGCGGGGCTGTGTGCACGGTGAGGTGCACGTGCGTGGGCAGGGGCTTGATGCTGCATACCTGTAGGTGTTGGCGGGTCTGGATCTGTGTGTGCAGAAGGTGCATGCGGGTGGGCATGCGAGGCTGGATGGTGACTGCTGCTGCAAGGGCCGGGCCGGGCCGAGGCTCAGGCAGCCCCGGCAGCCGGCAGTGGCAGCAGCAGTGGTGTGATGGCGGCGGTGCCTTCCCTTAATCGAGCAGTCGCCTCCCGCAGAGGGAGGCCAGACTGAGGCTTAGGCCCACTCCCCAGGAGCCATCAGTAGGACATCCCTGAGGGCTCCTGGACTGTGAGAGGGGGGAGGCTGGGCTGAGGGACACCCCCCCCACACACACAGTGCATGAATTTTCATGCACCGGGACTCTAGTATTATATAATTATCAATCTATGCAAGATTCCGAAATTGTTGCTGGTTTATATCAAGGTCAAAGAAATAACAGCTTTCTCTTCCTCTTTTTCCTCTTCCTCCTGTTGAAGACTGATTATAATATTTCAACTCCTTCATTACTACTACTTCCAAAGCAATATGTACAACCTCTAGGTTTAGATGCAATGTTTTGGTTTTAGTAGCCTGTTTCTGCATCTAGTATATGTGCACCTCTATCCTCAGTCCAAGGAAATATGAAATAATCTAGAGGTGAAATGGAAAGGTTTTTTTTCATGATCATTTATTAAAAACTCACTATATCATAGGGTATGTTATGTTGGCTTTCTCTTAAAGAACTAGAACAGAAAAAATTACCTTATAAGATAAAATTAGCCTTTTGTCATTTTACAAATAAGAACTTGAAGATCCAGGGAGATAGTAAAATTTAGCAATTAATTTCAAAAAAGGATTTGAGCTGATATTTCACCCTCAAAAACTCATGCTTTAATTTCTACACAGTGATGCTTTGACACAAATAAAAACTTTAAGGACAGTTGACAGTACTGCAGAGAGAAACCCAGCTCATTAGTAGTATCTGAGACATATTAGGTTAATGTGTGCAATACACATCCTTTGAGCAACTACTATGTGCCTGACATATAGTCAAGACAATCTCCTGAGGTGTACAGTTGGCCCGAATTCCAAATTGTTGTGATGTCCCTGACTTCTCTGACACTGTTCTGACAATGGAATGTAGCAAGATAATTTCTCCTAGCTGGAATTCTCACCAGGGAAGGACAGAAAAAGATGCAAGATTATTGTTTTACTTGGGTACAGGGACATTTCATTTCTGTGAGTGCAGAGAAGAATGAATGTGGTGGTGAAAAAGCCTGGTGGATATGTAGTCTGTAGAGTAATCCTCCCCGTGGCCTGTGATGTATTTGAAATATATTTTCCCCATGTGGCAGAGTGGCATCTCATAATGCAAATTCTCCCTTCTTGACCTCTCAATAACTTGCCATAAAATAAAATAATCTTTATGTATGTGATTAATTCAGACATGCCATATTTTAAAACTGTGGAGAGTTTTCATTTATCTATCTATCTATCATTCTATTTATCCCATAAGTTTTATGTTGGACCAAATGAAATTACATATACTACTCAACTGTTTGTGACCTCAAAAATGGTAATAGCATATGGTTCAAAATAAGATTTATTGAACTTTGAAAAAAATTACTGAGAGATTAAAAATGTATTGGACAAAACCATAGAGAATATGAACAAGAAGGTTACACTTTTTTTCCCCCTATATACAACAGATCTTTGTTGAGCATCTCTACCTCTGGGCTCTAAGAATACAGTGGTAAACAAAATATATGGAGTCCATGACTATATGGAGGTTTAATTATTTTGGAAAAATCAAAATATACTTATACTGTAGTGTAAGAAAGAGATAATTGCCATAAATCGGTATTGGAGTTAGAAAGAAGGATATGTCCTTCTCAAATTTCAAAGAGATTGTATGGAGAAGATGATTTTCAGCTTTTCCTTGAGTTATTGAACTGGATCAGTGAAGAAAAACATACCAGGTGGAGGGAACTGTATGTATGCCTAGGTAGGTGTTTGATTCTTATGGGACACAGTTATGAGTACTGCACACAAATCACTTCATTGAGTATAGGTATTGGTCAAGGGTATAACATCTTTGTCCACAGTGGGAGCTCTCCTTGGCTAAATGCTGTCTTCAAAACTTCCCCGGAAGACACCCTTTATAATTAATGGACAAAACAGAGAAGAAGGAATGGGACCTAGAAAACATCAATGCAATTAATTAGAAAAAAGAAGTCGAAGTTCTGCACTTAGACTTTGTTGATTTTTCTCTTCCTCTGTCTCCCAATCTCTCTTAGCTACGAATTTAAAATACTTCCTCATGCCATTGTTTTAAGTAAGTTTAGCATAATGAAACCAAACCTGTTAAGACTGGGTTTTTATCAAAATCTTAATTGTATGGGACATGTCATCATTTTACAAAGAGGCAATCTAAGACTCAAGGGATTTAAATGTTGTGCCCAGAGACACTCAGGGAAATAAGTGGTTATACTAGGACTCAAATCTAGGTCATTGTGACTACAAAGTTATTATCTTTTAACTCTGCTGCTGCTTCTATTGAAAACAAATAGATAACATAGAACTTTCCTGACTAGTGTTTTAATCCACATTTAAATCACAAAATAATGTTAACATATGCAAAACTAAACATCACAGAATTGCTTGTGATAAGATAGTCAGAAAAGATGATAATTAAAAAATGCCCATCAAAAGGATATCTATGAAATGAATTATAGTAGTTCTATGAAGTACAATGTTACATAGTCCCTAAAATCTGTGAAGTAAGGTCGTATGTGTTGATAGGCAAAGATTGCTAGGATTCATTGCTAAGTATAAACAAAACAGAATGGTGTGAACAATGTGATTTCATTTTTCAAAATTATATAACACTATATTTGTTTATAAGTATGAACACATTCTGGAAGCACGTTAAAAGAAATTGCTAATACCAGTAATTTCTGGGGATGGAGAGAGAAAATTTTACTTTTATTGTGTATCTGTTGTCTGATTATTGATTTTATTAGATACCGTTACTTATATATTCTTATAGATAAAAATCTGTTACTTACATTTCTAAGAAAAAAATCTGTTACTTATATTTTTAATGAAAATAAGATAACATAAAATGAGAAAGATAGTGCCTAAGAACACTCACAGCTTCCAAATCCCATGTTTGCAATCTGAAAATTAACTTACTTTGAAGAACTCCAGTCCCCAGCCACTGGTGAGATAGACAGTAGTTGCTAAGGGCTAAATTGCAGAGAGGCTCCATCCACTGAGCCAAACCGGCTTCGGCAACTTATATATTCTTATAGATAAAAAATCTGTTACTTATATTTTTAAGAAAAAATCTGTTACTTATAATTTTAATGAAAATTAGATAACATAAAATGAGAAAGATAGTGCCTAAGAACACTCACAGCTTCCAAATCCCATGGTTGCCATCTGAAAATTAACTTACTTTGAAGAACTCCAGTACCCAGTTTCTCAGCAAAGTTCCCTGTGACCAAAATTCAGGACAACTGCACATGTATAAAAAAATTTTTTTTTTTTTAATATAAGCTACAGGATCAAGATTAAGTGTCAATGTCCTGAAAAGTACAGCCTTTTAGAGTAGTGTAAAATAATTTTTTATACTTTTGGTCCCCCTTTTTTTTTTTGGTCTTTTATAGATAAGATAGTCTTTTTTTTTTCTCTCTTTCTAATCTACTAACTGTGGATAATCTCTAAGACATAGATCTGCTGTATGTATACCTATACTTTAATGGCTTTACGTATAGCCAGAAATCTCCATAATTTGTAATTTTACATATCCAACTAAATTTCCCACCATCTCCCTAGGACTGGATGATGCCATCTGAGGGGACTGTTTTGTGAGCCATATCCCTGATAAAGAATATATCAGGGCCCTGTTGGCTTAAAAGCACCAGCCATTAATACAGAAAGCTTGCATATCTAGACAAAGAAAGGTTTTTCTTTTATTTTTTTAAAGATTTTATTTTCATGTTAGAGATCTCATTTAGGAAAAGATAGATGAATGTAATAGGGAAGGATGTAAGGTAATAGAGAAGGATGTAAGAGTGTTTTTAAAATACATTTGACTCTTGAACAACGTGAGTTTGAACTGCACCGGTTCACTTATATGTGGATGTTTTTTTCAATAAACATCCAGTCAGCCTTTGGTATCCTTGGGTTTCACATCCACTGATTTAACTATGGATCAAAAAAACAAACAAACGCATTTTCTATCCACAGTTGGGAATCTGCAGATACAGAGGACTGACTCTATGCATTGTTCTATGCCATTTTAAATAAGGGATTTAAGAGCGTCCCTGGATTTTGGTATTCATCGGGAGTCCTGGGACCAATCCCCTGTGCATACTAAGGAATTACTGTGGTCAACTTTGGGGGGAATGAAAATCTGTATGTGAATTTCCTACTGTGCAGAAGGCTCGGTGCCCATAACCCCTGAATTGTTCAAGAGTTAACTATATATTCCAGATACTTTATTTCTAATTATATAATTATTTGTATTTAAAATAGACGATGTAAAAAGTCCTTAAAAACACAAAGAAATTGAAAAATACCTATATTCTCACCATTAATTATGTACCTAATTCTAAAATATTTTGACAGATTCCCCTTTAAATAAGTACCACACTTCCTGGTTAAGATCATAAACTTTATTTCCAGACTTCCTGGATTCAAATCACAACTCTTTCACTTCCTAAGTGTATAACTTTGGGGAATCTATTTAATTACTCTGCTTCAGTTTCCTTACTTGCAAAATGAGGACAATAGTGGTACTGACCTATTTGTTTATTTTTTTAGGAAGATTAGATAAGTTAGTACATGCACAGATTTTCAAATTATGATGACCTGTTACATTAATAAAGTTTGCTATTGTTGATAACCATGATGACACTATAAAATACATTAATAGTTTCAAAATCCTGTGCTACTTTTCTTCCAATTGCTTAATCAAAAAATGTTTAACAATTGACATTACATATGTGAACTAATAAGCTTAATTGGCAGGTGCTAATAAAGCTTACCGAGGAGTACATATTAATTGCTTTTTAGAGCCTTTGAAACTTTTAAACAATAATAACAGTTACATTATTTCTTAAGTGTTTTTGAAAAATGCCTTCACACTGGGCATTTTTGGTTGATTCTTTCAAACTCGAGAGAGATAAAATACCTAATAACTCAAATATTCTTAAACCTCTTCTTTTCAACTTAAAAAGTTGATTTCAACTTGAAATCATCATCATTTTTAAATCATCAAACTTCTTTTCCCATCAGCCCACTTGTCTGCTTACCTTACAAACCTAGTATCATTGGTGAAAAATAAATTTAACAGTAAAGGAAAATCTCATGTCTTCCATTCTTTGATTTCTTCTTGAAAGCATCACTATTAATCTTATAATTATTTTAGAAGATAAATATAATAAAGCATGTCATATTCACCCATCCTCTACCCCCCATAATCAAATGTCAGAATAGGACTGAGGCTAGAATATCTTTGGTGGCAAAGAAGCCATAAAAATAATTTATTGTTTAATGCTTGATTCTTACATAAGTGCAAACTCTGAAAATGCCTAGAGATGTAGAGCATTTGATAGAGTAAGGGTGAAAAAAGTTAGCTCACCAAAGTCATCAAAGGGGAAAAAGAAAACCAGAGCTTTCTTATCAGATTAAACAAGACTCATGAGGTTCCATAGTCTTATCTCCATGTTTTGAATCACCACATTCTGTTTGACCATTATAACAAACAGAACGCTAACCAGTTTAATATACAAGAGATTGTACTGAACCTGACCCATTCTCTGTCCCAGAAGGAAGAGAAGATTGTCTCACATGCGAAAATTCTCTCTCTTCATGGAGCAGCTTTATCTTCCTTCTTCCAGCCCCTCTCCTGGCCCTCTATTCCTATCTCTAGATCACAATGAATTAGCAGACTGACTTTATGTTATGCAGGTGTGTTTCATAAACAAAAGACACATTACCTGAATATTCACTTTTCAAATAATCTTCCAACTAGAAAATATCTCTTCGGTTGGTTCTCAACCTTTAGCACAAGCAATATTTCTTTTACATGTTTTGATAGTGACTATAAAATTTTATGGAAAACAGAGTAAAGTTGTATCTAGAGTAAAGAGCCCATGTGTGGGGATAATAATGCAGTTTGAACAGCCTTATCCCCTTTTCACCACTTTCTCTATATTTTTGGAAGCAACACTTCTTGTACTCCCAAGATATGAAAACAGGCAGAAGTAATTCAATTACTTGATGGAATAACTTCCTAACTTTTTATGTGTGAAAGACAGACAAAACACTACTATAGAAGACTGTTTTAAAGTCATTAAATTTCATTAACAGCACCACTTAATGCTCTCCTAGACCAAAGAGTTTTGCTTTATTGCCCAAATGTAGCCATATGTGTTTTATTCCCTTATACCAGAGTGTTCATGAAACAAGAAATTCTGGAGGGGGTAAGAAAAGATCCTATATAATAAAAGCCCAGCAACCAAATGGTGAAATGACCAGAATGACCATAGACCAGAACACCACAGCCCCTCGCCCAGGCTGGCCCATTCCCCAAGGAGCCGCGCAGAGGTTCTCAACCTATGAGTGAGGTTAGGGAACGGCTCAGCACAGTACCTTTCTCATTGTGAACCAGGATGGCACCAGCCTTGGACTAAATGGGTGGTTGTTTCATGAGTGCGCTTGGGACCAACACGTTCATGGCAGTGGCAGTACTCCCGAAACTTCACTGATTCCAAATAGTAAACAGCTATCAACGCCAACGAACAGAAAAATTCTCTCCAACTAGAGGCCTGGACATTGCAACATGACTGAAGGAAATACCACTTGAGGTTTGCTGTTCCCTTGCGGTGAGGAAGATCAGAATTAAAGGTTTCCTTTGTTACCTTGGCTTAAAGCGGAGGAAAATGGGATAGTGGCAAATAAAAAACTTTGGAGATAGTGAAGGGCAGTTTGTCCAGACTGTTGAGAGCTCAGAATTAAAATTTAATTGGGATAGAAATCCTGCTATTAGCACCTGATGCCTGAAATCTGAGCATTCGACTCTTAGGTTTCCAGTTCAAGTTTTTAGAGACTGCCTATTAAACATTGCTGATTGAAGTGTAGAACACCATTGCCCCTTGCCCAGGCTGGCCCCACCCCCCAGGAAGCAGTTAGGGGCGATGAGGCAGGCAGAGGCAGTTAGGGGCAATGAAGCAGGCAGGCGAATGGTTAGGGGTGATCAGGCACGCAGGCGAGCAGTGAGGAGCCAGCGGTCCTGTATTACAAGAGGGTGCAGGCCGAGCTGAGGGACCCCCCTCCTGTGTGCACAAATTTTGTGCACTGGGCCTCTAGTCTTTAAATAATATTCATCTGAAACAAAGAAAATGAAAGTTCTCACAGCCTTTCATCTAATGGGCCTGTGAGACAAAATTCAGATTGTATTGGGGTAATTTTCCAAACAAATCCAGACCACTGATTAAATACCTTGAGCCTTTGGCTTCATGCGATTCTAAGGACTATCAATACGAGTATTGTGGCATAGTCTTATTAGACTCATTGGAGCTATAATTAACCATTGGAGAGAAACAAAAGTTTTTAAAAAATCCATTATGATTAATTTTCTAAGGATGTCTTGGAAGCCTTAAGGAGGCATTAGTAGTCTGCCTATTTATAATTAACAAATCGAAAACACGAATGTGTTTTCTCATCAGGGAGTATTTAAACGGAAAGCTTTGTTGATGTGGGATTTAAATGCATAGGCCCCAGTCTCTGAATGATGTGTCTTATGGAGATTTTAGGACAATGCAGTGTGTTCTCCTGATGAAGTCTTCTTGTCATTACTCTTATTTGAAGTGGTCATGAGGGAAAATCGCTTTGGCTTCCTCTGGTCCAGACAGCAAGTTAATGGGAGGACTTTGGCTGCACACTCAACTCAGAGAGCGTTATGCAGCCAGTGCAGACACAGCAAAAAAGGAATTAGCTCTTTAGTTAAGTGTCGGAATTCAGTTTCCAAGTGTTTATAGTTGGAATTTTGGAGTCACCTCAGCCAATCAAAATTGGACTCAAATTTGCACAAATTGAATTAGGTAATTATCACATAAGTCATCTTTGCATTTAAGCTGACAAGTAATATGGAGTTCAAATCTATCTAGAACTATTTATAATAATAAAAGTGTAATATGCAAATCAACCGAGTGGCAAAACAGCGGAACCACCTGTCGAACAACCTTCCAGACAAAGCCGGGGCTGCGAAGGCCTACTCTTGCTCAAATTTTGTGCATCGCGCCTCTAGTAAGAAAATAAAATCATATATTGCAACAATTCTAATTTGCAAACAATACCTTCCAAAGAGAAGTTATTTGTGTTTTCCAATGGTCTTAGGCGAACCCTGTGAAAGGGTCGCGACCCTCAGGTTGAGAACCGCTGGTCTAGTTATTTGAGAAGATGTCATTTCCCTCCATCCCACCAGAGGGCAGTGAATATAGTCTTGGAGCTTCCAGTAAAGTATTTGCTTTTCATCCCAAGTGACAGTATCTGTGTCCAATGTGTAAATCTATCTAAAAAAAAAGTGTACAGTAATAAGAAAACATTTTAAATTACATGTTAGGGGAAAGAGGGAATGATGATTACAGATTATTTCTCTAGTAACCTGTACCCAGAAATGCCATGTCAGAGACATCGCTAATAATCTCCAATAAAACCCTTTAATAATATCATTTCTCTTAAAGTAAAAGAGAACTGTTAAATAATTCACTGGCTAAATTAACTGATAGATAATTTATGATAGTTGGAAACTAATGAAAACATTTGCAAAATAGGACACTGGAAATTGAAAACTTGAAGGACATGCTGTAAGTACAGGCACATGATGGGGCTGAAATTCATACCCAGTTTTTCTTATTACTCATAAATCTCGCCTGACATTAGCAGAATTCAGCCTATGATTCATAGACTCGCATTCATTCCTGGGCACCATCTCTTATCTTGTGCAGACAGAAATGTGTTAATTAGCATAACAATGTAGATTGTAGAACTGTGTGATAATTATAAAATTGTAGCTGATTTCACTAAATTCTAAGTCTTCAAATACATTATCATTGCAATTAATGGGCAGACTCATTATTTTGAAACTGGGCAGGTGCTTTTAAAATGTTCTTTTTCTGCAAGCTGATGGCATTTTTTTTTCATCCCAAATAGCCTAATTTTCTTCCTCCCTTCCTCCTTCCATCCTACTTTCTTGCCTTCTTTTTTTCCTACCTCCAATCCTGTTTTATTATTTGTGATGTGTTAAATCCTTAAACCATTTAGTAAACCTTACAAAAAAACAAAAAAACAAAAAAAACAGGCACTATTTGCCGCAGCTGGTTTGGCTCAGTAGATAGAACACTGGCCTTCAGATTGAAGAGTCCCAGGTTTGATTCTGGTCAAGGGCACATACCTCGGTTGCCCCATTCAGGGCATATGCAGGAGGCAACCAATTGATGTGTCTCTCTCACATTGATGTTTCTTTTTCTCTATCTCGCCCCATCTCTTCACTCTTTCTAAAAATCAATGGAAAGATAACCTTGGGTGAGGATTAATAAAACGACAACAAAGACATGCACTATTTCATCTTAAAGATCATTGACATTTTAAACACTGCCCAAGGGCCTTTAGTTGTGTAATATTCACAATAACTGTCATCGTCCATATAAGATTACAGCATGCACTATTATAGACTGAACCTTTCAGATTAATTCACTTTATTTAAAACCAACGCATATATTCCTGTAACAAAAATAGTCCGATCTGCATATAATCAAAACAAGAGCAAGGGAGAGGCAAAATGGGAGTGGTTATGAAACATCAGTAAGTCTGACTTGACATGATTCTCAGAAATGTTACTATTACCACATGATTAATTGCAGCAGAAAAAGAGAGAGAGAGAGAGAGAGAAAGAGAGAGAGAGTGAGAGAGAGATTAAGTCATGTTATGGCTGCCTCCTGTTGACTATTTTGTGTTTGCTCTCCAAGCTCTTTTCCAATCCATCATCACCCTCGAGCACCACAGCAATCCCATGGGAGAGGCAGCGCAGATTTTTATTACAGAAGGCCTGTGTTTCCTTGTTTTCCTGACCCATTTTATAAGAGAGTTCCACTCTTCAGCCTTCTCTGGGGTAAACCTGGGCAGTTGCTTAGTGACCACTCGCCTGCTGCTCAAAGGTTTTAGATGAGACTTGAAGGTGGTGCTTCACTATTTGTAAATCCTGTGAGATGTGCAGGTAGACATTGTGAATGGCGAGGGAGAAACTCAGGAGAAGGTTTTAAATGAATACAAATCAATGGATTAGGCTTCAGTGAAATAGATGTGTTTCCGTTTATCTTTAACTGATTAGAGTCTTGATAAAAGTTTCTTCTTTAAACTAAAAGATAGCTTCCAGTGAATCCTCTGATAAAATATGCAAA
The DNA here is from genome assembly GCF_000327345.1 of Myotis davidii. Classification (NCBI taxonomy): domain Eukaryota; kingdom Metazoa; phylum Chordata; class Mammalia; order Chiroptera; family Vespertilionidae; genus Myotis; species Myotis davidii. The sequence goes on along the minus strand of NW_006296627.1, from coordinate 56,640 downwards.
CCATGTGTGTGTTTTTTTTTAAATAGCCCTATGTGTCCAATTAATGTCGCACTAGTAATTTGTTTATAAGACACTTCAATCAAGAAGTCTTAATATCACTTTTTATAAAATAATTCTGGGACTCCTCTTTTGGGATTATCTTTAGAATTGATCTACAAGACACATACAAACATATATTGTTATTGTAAAATTGGAACATATATTGGGCAAGTGAATTTGCCCAATTTGAATACTTATCTTCTTTATCCATTCATCTTTGATTGTTGAGGTGATTCTCAAAAAAAAAAAAATCCTTAATGTGATGTTAAAGATAATCACATCAGATGCTGAATATTCTCTACACACAGAATTTCAAAAATGTTCTAACCAAAAGTAGAATTTCTAGAGAAAAAATATAAAAAATTTCCACAAGAAATAATATTAAGAAAAGAAAAATAAGGTGGTGTCATTGGGACAAGTAATCTCTTGTAGAACCATGGAACAACCTGGAAACTCATGTCTTCTTTATAGAGTTACACCAGCCATGTTGTTCAGGTGATAGAGTACTTGATCCAGTTATTTAAGCAAAGGTCATTTGGTGCCATTTAAGCAAAAATCATTAGTGTTAAGAATGGCTGAAATTTTAAAGGTGGTGGTTAACCAACAGTCCAGTTTATGATTTTGAAACTATCGAAAGTGCTTGAAGGACAAATGTCTTCATTGTAACATTATCTCTTTGTCAGTGTCTAAAAATAATTCCTGGTAAACTGATGAACAAGACAGATCCAGAGACACAGAAATGTGGAACAGACTGTCACACACCAGCCAGGGCTTAAAGGATTTTTTAAAAGGAGATTTCAAGGCAGGGAGGGTTGGTGGGTGGGATGAGATCAACCAATGAACTTGTATGCATAATCCATGGACCCATACAATAGTGTGGTGAAGGCCTGAGGCTTGGGCAGGCTAGAAGAACTCAATGGAGTGGGGGTAGAGGGCAGGGGGAAAGGGGACATATGTAATACTTTACACAAAGATTTTTTAAAAAGTAATGCAGTATAGTGAAACTTGGGTAAATATGTATTGTTTACTTTATCTGGAATACACAAAGTTTCCTTGTAATATCACAGAAGATAAATTCTATGAAAGCTGAGACTTTTTGGTTTTCTGAGCTTATAAAAACATACACACACATACACACACACACACCAAAATGGATAAATATATTTGTGAGTGTGAGTGTGTGTTACTATCTGTGTAAAGTCTCTACTGCAATTGTCAACACTAAAATCCTATC